>NW_026542679.1:0-457220 GCF_028750875.1 Macrosteles quadrilineatus | reverse complement strand
TTTTAATATGTTACATTTTAACATGTTGCATTTTAACATGATAAAATGTGAAATTTTAACATGTTACATTTTAATATATTCCATTTTAACATGTTACAATTTTAATATGTTACATTTTAACATGTTGCATTTTAACATGATAAAATGTTACATTTTATCATGTTACATTGTAATATGTTACATTTTAACATGTTGCATTTTAACATGATAAAATGTTACATTTTAACATGTTACATTTTACAATGTTACATTTTACGATGTTACATTTTATCATGTTACATTTTAACATATTACATTTTAACATGTTACTTTTTAACATAATACATTTTAATATGTTACATTTTAACATGTTACATTTTAATATGTTACATTTTAAAATGTTGCATTTTAACATGATAAAATGTTACATTTAACATGTTACATTTTAAAATGTTACATTTTAGGATGTTACATTTTAACATGTTGCATTTTAACATGATAAAATGTTACATTTTACCATGTTACATTTAAAAGTGTTACATTTTAAAATGTTACATTTTACGATGTTACATTTTAGCATGTTACATTTTAGCATATTACATTTTAACATGTTACATTTTAACATGTTACATTTTAATATGTTACATTTTAACATGTTGCATTTTAACATGATAAAATGTTACATTTTAAAATGTTACATTTTAATATTCTACATCTTTACATGTTGCATTTTAACATGATAAACTGTTACATTTTAGCATGTTACATTTTAATATGTTACATTTTAACATGTTACATTTTAACATGTTGCATTTTAACATGATAAAATGTTACATTTTAACATGTTACATTTTAAAATGTTACATTTTACGATGTTACATTTTAGCATGTTACATTTTAGCATATTACATTTTAACATGTTACATTTTAACATGTTACATTTTAATATGTTACATTTTAACATGTTGCATTTTAACATGATAAAATGTTACATTTTAAAATGTTACATTTTAATATTCTACATCTTTACATGTTGCATTTTAACATGATAAACTGTTACATTTTAGCATGTTACATTTTAATATGTTACATTTTAACATGTTACATTTTAACATGTTGCATTTTAACATGATAAAATGTTACATTTTAACATGTTACATTTTAAAATGTTACATTTTACGATGTTACATTTTAGCATGTTACATTTTAGCATATTACATTTTAACATGTTACATTTTAGCATGTTACATTTTAATATGTTACATTTTAATATGTTACATTTTAACATGTTACATTTTAACATGTTGCATTTTAACATGATAAAATGTTATATTTTAACATGTTACATTAAAAAA
This sequence comes from Macrosteles quadrilineatus, assembly GCF_028750875.1. Lineage (NCBI taxonomy): Eukaryota > Metazoa > Arthropoda > Insecta > Hemiptera > Cicadellidae > Macrosteles > Macrosteles quadrilineatus. The sequence continues at coordinate 455,886 of NW_026542679.1, read as the reverse complement.
TGTTACATTTTACGACGTTACATTTTAACATGTTACATTTTAGCATATTACGTTTTTACATGTTACATTTTAACATGATAAAACGTTACATTTTAAAATGTTACATTTTAATATGTTACATTATAACATGTTGCATTTTAACATGTTACATTTTACGATGTTAAATTTTAGCATGTTACATTTTAGCATATTACATTTTAACATGTTACATTTTAACATGTTACATTTTTAAATGTTACATTTTAGGATGTTAATTTTAACATGTTACATTTTAACATATTACATTTTAACATGTTACATTTTAACATAATACATTTTAGCATATTACATTTTAACATGTTACATTTTTACATGTTACATTTTAAAATGTTACATTTTAAAATGTTACATTTTAGGATGTTACATTTTAGGATGTTACATTTTAACATGTTACATTTTAACGTATTACATTTTAACATGTTACATTTTAACTAAATACGTTTTAATATGTTACATTTTAACATGTTGCATTTTAATATGATAAAAATGTTACATTTAACATGTTACATTTTAAAATGTTACATTTTAACATGTTACATTTTAAAATGTTACATTTCAGGATGTTACATTTTAACATGTTACATTTTAACATGATAAAATGTTACATTTTAACATGTTACATTTTAAAATGTTACATTTTAGGATGTTACATTTTAACATGTTACATTTTAACGTATTACATTTTAACATGTTACATTTTAACATAATACATTTTAATATGTTACATTTTAACATGTTGCATTTTAACATGATAAAATGTTACATTTAACATGTTACATTTTAAAATGTTACATTTTAACATGTTACATTTTAAAATGTTACATTTTTAACATTTTACATTTTAAAATGTTACATTTTAACATTTTACATTTTAAAATGTTACATTTTAACATTTTACATTTTAAAATGTTACATTTTAACATGTTACATTTTACAATGTTACATTTTAAAATGTTACATTTTAGGATGTTACATTTTAACATGTAACATTTTAACATATTACATTTTAACATGTTACATTTTTAACATGTTACATTTAAACATGTTACATTTTAACATGTTACATTTTAATATGTTACATTTTAACATGTTACATTTTAATATGTTACATTTTAACATGTTGCATTTTAACATGATAAAATGTTACATATTAACATGTTACATTTTAATATGTTACATTTCAACATGTTACATTTTAACATGTTGCATTTTAACATGATAAAATGTTATATTTTAACATGTTACATTAAACAATGTTACATTTTACGACGTTACATTTTAACATGTTACATTTTAGCATATTACGTTTTTACATGTTACATTTTAACATGATAAAATGTTACATTTTAAAATGTTACATTTTAATATGTTACATTATAACATGTTGCATTTTAACATGTTACATTTTACGATGTTAAATTTTAGCATGTTACATTTTAGCATATTACATTATAACATGTTACATTTTAACATGTTACATTTTTAAATGTTACATTTTAGGATGTTACATTTTAACATGTTACATTTTAACATATTACATTTTAACATGTTACATTTTAACATAATACATTTTAGCATATTACATTTTAACATGTTACATTTTTACATGTTACATTTTAATATGTTACATTTTAACATGTTGCATTTTAACATGATAAAATGTGAAATTTTAACATGTTACATTTTAATATATTCCATTTTAACATGTTACATTTTAATATGTTACATTTTAACATGTTGCATTTTAACATGATAAAATGTTACATTTTATCATGTTACATTGTAATATGTTACATTTTAACATGTTGCATTTTAACATGATAAAATGTTACATTTTAACATGTTACATTTTACAATGTTACATTTTACGATGTTACATTTTATCATGTTACATTTTAACATATTACATTTTAACATGTTACTTTTTAACATAATACATTTTAATATGTTACATTTTAACATGTTACATTTTAATATGTTACATTTTAAAATGTTGCATTTTAACATGATAAAATGTTACATTTAACATGTTACATTTTAAAATGTTACATTTTAGGATGTTACATTTTAACATGTTGCATTTTAACATGATAAAATGTTACATTTTACCATGTTACATTTAAAAGTGTTACATTTTAAAATGTTACATTTTACGATGTTACATTTTAGCATGTTACATTTTAGCATATTACATTTTAACATGTTACATTTTAACATGTTACATTTTAATATGTTACATTTTAACATGTTGCATTTTAACATGATAAAATGTTACATTTTAAAATGTTACATTTTAATATTCTACATCTTTACATGTTGCATTTTAACATGATAAACTGTTACATTTTAGCATGTTACATTTTAATATGTTACATTTTAACATGTTACATTTTAACATGTTGCATTTTAACATGATAAAATGTTACATTTTAACATGTTACATTTTAAAATGTTACATTTTACGATGTTACATTTTAGCATGTTACATTTTAGCATATTACATTTTAACATGTTACATTTTAACATGTTACATTTTAATATGTTACATTTTAACATGTTGCATTTTAACATGATAAAATGTTACATTTTAAAATGTTACATTTTAATATTCTACATCTTTACATGTTGCATTTTAACATGATAAACTGTTACATTTTAGCATGTTACATTTTAATATGTTACATTTTAACATGTTACATTTTAACATGTTGCATTTTAACATGATAAAATGTTACATTTTAACATGTTACATTTTAAAATGTTACATTTTACGATGTTACATTTTAGCATGTTACATTTTAGCATATTACATTTTAACATGTTACATTTTAACATGTTACATTTTAATATGTTACATTTTAACATGTTGCATTTTAACATGATAAAATGTTACATTTTAAAATGTTACATTTTAATATTCTACATCTTTACATGTTGCATTTTAACATGATAAACTGTTACATTTTAGCATGTTACATTTTAATATGTTACATTTTAACATGTTACATTTTAACATGTTGCATTTTAACATGATAAAATGTTACATTTTAACATGTTACATTTTAAAATGTTACATTTTACGATGTTACATTTTAGCATGTTACATTTTAGCATATTACATTTTAACATGTTACATTTTAACATGTTACATTTTAGCATGTTACATTTTAATATGTTACATTTTAATATGTTACATTTTAACATGTTACATTTTAACATGTTGCATTTTAACATGATAAAATGTTATATTTTAACATGTTACATTAAAAAATGTTACATTTTACGACGTTACATTTTAACATGTTACATTTTAGCATATTACGTTTTTACATGTTACATTTTAACATGATAAAACGTTACATTTTAAAATGTTACATTTTAATATGTTACATTATAACATGTTGCATTTTAACATGTTACATTTTACGATGTTAAATTTTAGCATGTTACATTTTAGCATATTACATTTTAACATGTTACATTTTAACATGTTACATTTTTAAATGTTACATTTTAGGATGTTACATTTTAACATGTTACATTTTAACATATTACATTTTAACATGTTACATTTTAACATAATACATTTTAGCATATTACATTTTAACATGTTACATTTTTACATGTTACATTTTAAAATGTTACATTTTAAAATGTTACATTTTAGGATGTTACATTTTAGGATGTTACATTTTAACATGTTACATTTTAACGTATTACATTTTAACATGTTACATTTTAACATAATACGTTTTAATATGTTACATTTTAACATGTTGCATTTTAATATGATAAAAATGTTACATTTAACATGTTACATTTTAAAATGTTACATTTTAACATGTTACATTTTAAAATGTTACATTTCAGGATGTTACATTTTAACATGTTACATTTTAACATGATAAAATGTTACATTTTAACATGTTACATTTTAAAATGTTACATTTTAGGATGTTACATTTTAACATGTTACATTTTAACGTATTACATTTTAACATGTTACATTTTAACATAATACATTTTAATATGTTACATTTTAACATGTTGCATTTTAACATGATAAAATGTTACATTTAACATGTTACATTTTAAAATGTTACATTTTAACATGTTACATTTTAAAATAAAAATTTTTTAACATTTTACATTTTAAAATGTTACATTTTAACATTTTACATTTTAAAATGTTACATTATAACATTTTACATTTTAAAATGTTACATTTTAACATGTTACATTTTACAATGTTACATTTTAAAATGTTACATTTTAGGATGTTACATTTTAACATGTAACATTTTAACATATTACATTTTAACATGTTACATTTTTAACATGTTACATTTAAACATGTTACATTTTAACATGTTACATTTTAATATGTTACATTTTAACATGTTACATTTTAATATGTTACATTTTAACATGTTGCATTTTAACATGATAAAATGTTACATATTAACATGTTACATTTTAATATGTTACATTTCAACATGTTACATTTTAACATGTTGCATTTTAACATGATAAAATGTTATATTTTAACATGTTACATTAAACAATGTTACATTTTACGACGTTACATTTTAACATGTTACATTTTAGCATATTACGTTTTTACATGTTACATTTTAACATGATAAAATGTTACATTTTAAAATGTTACATTTTAATATGTTACATTATAACATGTTGCATTTTAACATGTTACATTTTACGATGTTAAATTTTAGCATGTTACATTTTAGCATATTACATTATAACATGTTACATTTTAACATGTTACATTTTTAAATGTTACATTTTAGGATGTTACATTTTAACATGTTACATTTTAACATATTACATTTTAACATGTTACATTTTAACATAATACATTTTAGCATATTACATTTTAACATGTTACATTTTTACATGTTACATTTTAATATGTTACATTTTAACATGTTGCATTTTAACATGATAAAATGTGAAATTTTAACATGTTACATTTTAATATATTCCATTTTAACATGTTACATTTTAATATGTTACATTTTAACATGTTGCATTTTAACATGATAAAATGTTACATTTTATCATGTTACATTGTAATATGTTACATTTTAACATGTTGCATTTTAACATGATAAAATGTTACATTTTAACATGTTACATTTTACAATGTTACATTTTACGATGTTACATTTTATCATGTTACATTTTAACATATTACATTTTAACATGTTACTTTTTAACATAATACATTTTAATATGTTACATTTTAACATGTTACATTTTAATATGTTACATTTTAAAATGTTGCATTTTAACATGATAAAATGTTACATTTAACATGTTACATTTTAAAATGTTACATTTTAGGATGTTACATTTTAACATGTTGCATTTTAACATGATAAAATGTTACATTTTACCATGTTACATTTAAAAGTGTTACATTTTAAAATGTTACATTTTACGATGTTACATTTTAGCATGTTACATTTTAGCATATTACATTTTAACATGTTACATTTTAACATGTTACATTTTAATATGTTACATTTTAACATGTTGCATTTTAACATGATAAAATGTTACATTTTAAAATGTTACATTTTAATATTCTACATCTTTACATGTTGCATTTTAACATGATAAACTGTTACATTTTAGCATGTTACATTTTAATATGTTACATTTTAACATGTTACATTTTAACATGTTGCATTTTAACATGATAAAATGTTACATTTTAACATGTTACATTTTAAAATGTTACATTTTACGATGTTACATTTTAGCATGTTACATTTTAGCATATTACATTTTAACATGTTACATTTTAACATGTTACATTTTAATATGTTACATTTTAACATGTTGCATTTTAACATGATAAAATGTTACATTTTAAAATGTTACATTTTAATATTCTACATCTTTACATGTTGCATTTTAACATGATAAACTGTTACATTTTAGCATGTTACATTTTAATATGTTACATTTTAACATGTTACATTTTAACATGTTGCATTTTAACATGATAAAATGTTACATTTTAACATGTTACATTTTAAAATGTTACATTTTACGATGTTACATTTTAGCATGTTACATTTTAGCATATTACATTTTAACATGTTACATTTTAGCATGTTACATTTTAATATGTTACATTTTAATATGTTACATTTTAACATGTTACATTTTAACATGTTGCATTTTAACATGATAAAATGTTATATTTTAACATGTTACATTAAAAAATGTTACATTTTACGACGTTACATTTTAACATGTTACATTTTAGCATATTACGTTTTTACATGTTACATTTTAACATGATAAAACGTTACATTTTAAAATGTTACATTTTAATATGTTACATTATAACATGTTGCATTTTAACATGTTACATTTTACGATGTTAAATTTTAGCATGTTACATTTTAGCATATTACATTTTAACATGTTACATTTTAACATGTTACATTTTTAAATGTTACATTTTAGGATGTTAATTTTAACATGTTACATTTTAACATATTACATTTTAACATGTTACATTTTAACATAATACATTTTAGCATATTACATTTTAACATGTTACATTTTTACATGTTACATTTTAAAATGTTACATTTTAAAATGTTACATTTTAGGATGTTACATTTTAGGATGTTACATTTTAACATGTTACATTTTAACGTATTACATTTTAACATGTTACATTTTAACTAAATACGTTTTAATATGTTACATTTTAACATGTTGCATTTTAATATGATAAAAATGTTACATTTAACATGTTACATTTTAAAATGTTACATTTTAACATGTTACATTTTAACATGTTACATTTTAAAATGTTACATTTCAGGATGTTACATTTTAACATGTTACATTTTAACATGATAAAATGTTACATTTTAACATGTTACATTTTAAAATGTTACATTTTAGGATGTTACATTTTAACATGTTACATTTTAACGTATTACATTTTAACATGTTACATTTTAACATAATACATTTTAATATGTTACATTTTAACATGTTGCATTTTAACATGATAAAATGTTACATTTAACATGTTACATTTTAAAATGTTACATTTTAACATGTTACATTTTAAAATGTTACATTTTTAACATTTTACATTTTAAAATGTTACATTTTAACATTTTACATTTTAAAATGTTACATTTTAACATTTTACATTTTAAAATGTTACATTTTAACATGTTACATTTTACAATGTTACATTTTAAAATGTTACATTTTAGGATGTTACATTTTAACATGTAACATTTTAACATATTACATTTTAACATGTTACATTTTTAACATGTTACATTTAAACATGTTACATTTTAACATGTTACATTTTAATATGTTACATTTTAACATGTTACATTTTAATATGTTACATTTTAACATGTTGCATTTTAACATGATAAAATGTTACATATTAACATGTTACATTTTAATATGTTACATTTCAACATGTTACATTTTAACATGTTGCATTTTAACATGATAAAATGTTATATTTTAACATGTTACATTAAACAATGTTACATTTTACGACGTTACATTTTAACATGTTACATTTTAGCATATTACGTTTTTACATGTTACATTTTAACATGATAAAATGTTACATTTTAAAATGTTACATTTTAATATGTTACATTATAACATGTTGCATTTTAACATGTTACATTTTACGATGTTAAATTTTAGCATGTTACATTTTAGCATATTACATTATAACATGTTACATTTTAACATGTTACATTTTTAAATGTTACATTTTAGGATGTTACATTTTAACATGTTACATTTTAACATATTACATTTTAACATGTTACATTTTAACATAATACATTTTAGCATATTACATTTTAACATGTTACATTTTTACATGTTACATTTTAATATGTTACATTTTAACATGTTGCATTTTAACATGATAAAATGTGAAATTTTAACATGTTATATTTTAATATATTCCATTTTAACATGTTACATTTTAATATGTTACATTTTAACATGTTGCATTTTAACATGATAAAATGTTACATTTTATCATGTTACATTGTAATATGTTACATTTTAACATGTTGCATTTTAACATGATAAAATGTTACATTTTAACATGTTACATTTTACAATGTTACATTTTACGATGTTACATTTTATCATGTTACATTTTAACATATTACATTTTAACATGTTACTTTTTAACATAATACATTTTAATATGTTACATTTTAACATGTTACATTTTAATATGTTACATTTTAAAATGTTGCATTTTAACATGATAAAATGTTACATTTAACATGTTACATTTTAAAATGTTACATTTTAGGATGTTACATTTTAACATGTTGCATTTTAACATGATAAAATGTTACATTTTACCATGTTACATTTAAAAGTGTTACATTTTAAAATGTTACATTTTACGATGTTACATTTTAGCATGTTACATTTTAGCATATTACATTTTAACATGTTACATTTTAACATGTTACATTTTAATATGTTACATTTTAACATGTTGCATTTTAACATGATAAAATGTTACATTTTAAAATGTTACATTTTAATATTCTACATCTTTACATGTTGCATTTTAACATGATAAACTGTTACATTTTAGCATGTTACATTTTAATATGTTACATTTTAACATGTTACATTTTAACATGTTGCATTTTAACATGATAAAATGTTACATTTTAACATGTTACATTTTAAAATGTTACATTTTACGATGTTACATTTTAGCATGTTACATTTTAGCATATTACATTTTAACATGTTACATTTTAACATGTTACATTTTAATATGTTACATTTTAACATGTTGCATTTTAACATGATAAAATGTTACATTTTAAAATGTTACATTTTAATATTCTACATCTTTACATGTTGCATTTTAACATGATAAACTGTTACATTTTAGCATGTTACATTTTAATATGTTACATTTTAACATGTTACATTTTAACATGTTGCATTTTAACATGATAAAATGTTACATTTTAACATGTTACATTTTAAAATGTTACATTTTACGATGTTACATTTTAGCATGTTACATTTTAGCATATTACATTTTAACATGTTACATTTTAGCATGTTACATTTTAATATGTTACATTTTAATATGTTACATTTTAACATGTTACATTTTAACATGTTGCATTTTAACATGATAAAATGTTATATTTTAACATGTTACATTAAAAAATGTTACATTTTACGACGTTACATTTTAACATGTTACATTTTAGCATATTACGTTTTTACATGTTACATTTTAACATGATAAAACGTTACATTTTAAAATGTTACATTTTAATATGTTACATTATAACATGTTGCATTTTAACATGTTACATTTTACGATGTTAAATTTTAGCATGTTACATTTTAGCATATTACATTTTAACATGTTACATTTTAACATGTTACATTTTTAAATGTTACATTTTAGGATGTTAATTTTAACATGTTACATTTTAACATATTACATTTTAACATGTTACATTTTAACATAATACATTTTAGCATATTACATTTTAACATGTTACATTTTTACATGTTACATTTTAAAATGTTACATTTTAAAATGTTACATTTTAGGATGTTACATTTTAGGATGTTACATTTTAACATGTTACATTTTAACGTATTACATTTTAACATGTTACATTTTAACTAAATACGTTTTAATATGTTACATTTTAACATGTTGCATTTTAATATGATAAAAATGTTACATTTAACATGTTACATTTTAAAATGTTACATTTTAACATGTTACATTTTAAAATGTTACATTTCAGGATGTTACATTTTAACATGTTACATTTTAACATGATAAAATGTTACATTTTAACATGTTACATTTTAAAATGTTACATTTTAGGATGTTACATTTTAACATGTTACATTTTAACGTATTACATTTTAACATGTTACATTTTAACATAATACATTTTAATATTTTACATTTTAACATGTTGCATTTTAACATGATAAAATGTTACATTTAACATGTTACATTTTAAAATGTTACATTTTAACATGTTACATTTTAAAATGTTACATTTTTAACATTTTACATTTTAAAATGTTACATTTTAACATTTTACATTTTAAAATGTTACATTTTAACATTTTACATTTTAAAATGTTACATTTTAACATGTTACATTTTACAATGTTACATTTTAAAATGTTACATTTTAGGATGTTACATTTTAACATGTAACATTTTAACATATTACAATTTTAATATGTTACATTTTAACATGTTGCATTTTAACATGATAAAATATTACATTTAACATGTTACATTTTAAAATGTTACATTTAAACATGTTACATTTTAAAATGTTACATTTTAACATGTTACATTTTAAAATGTTACATTTAAACATGTTACATTTTAAAATGTTACATTTTTTTATGTTACATTTTAAAATGTTACATTTTAACATGTTACATTTTAAAATGTTACATTTTAAAATGTTGCATTTTAACATGATAAAATGTTACATTTAACATGTTACATTTTAAAATGTTACATTTTAGGATGTTACATTTTAACATGTTGCATTTTAACATGATAAAATGTTACATTTTACCATGTTACATTTTAAAGTGTTACATTTTAGGATGTTACATTTTAACATGTTACATTTTAACATGTTACATTTTAACATAATACATTTTAATATGTTACATTTTAACATGTTACATTTTAATATGTTACATTTTAACATGTTGCATTTTAACATGATAAAATGTTACATTTAACATGTTACATTTTAAAATGTTACATTTAAACATGTTACATTTTAAAATGTTACATTTTAACATGTTACATTTTAAAATGTTGCATTTTAACATGATAAAATGTTACATTTAACATGTTACATTTTAAAATGTTACATTTTAGGATGTTACATTTTAACATGTTGCATTTTAACATGATAAAATGTTACATTTTAACATGTTGCATTTTAACATGATAAAATGTTACATTTTACCATGTTACATTTTAAAGTGTTACATTTTAGGATGTTACATTTTAACATGTTACATTTTAACATATTACATTTTAACATGTTACATTTTAACATAATACATTTTAATATGTTACATTTTAACATGTTACATTTTAATATGTTACATTTTAACATGTTGCATTTTAACATGATAAAATGTTACATTTAACATGTTACATTTTAAAATGTTACATTTAAACATGTTACATTTTAAAATGTTACATTTTAACATGTTACATTTTAAAATGTTACATTTAAACATGTTACATTTTAAAATGTTACATTTTAACATGTTACATTTTAACATGTAACATTTTAACGTATTACATTTTAACATGTTACATTTTAACATAATACGTTTTAATATGTTACATTTTAACATGTTGCATTTTAATATGATAAAAATGTTACATTTAACATGTTACATTTTAAAATGTTACATTTTAACATGTTACATTTTAAAATGTTACATTTCAGGATGTTACATTTTAACATGTTACATTTTAACATGATAAAATGTTACATTTTAACATGTTACATTTTAAAATGTTACATTTTAGGATGTTACATTTTAACATGTTACATTTTAACGTATTACATTTTAACATGTTACATTTTAACATAATACATTTTAATATGTTACATTTTAACATGTTGCATTTTAACATGATAAAATGTTACATTTAACATGTTACATTTTAAAATGTTACATTTTAACATGTTACATTTTAAAATGTTACATTTTAACATGTTGCATTTTAACATGTTAAAATGTAACATTTTAAAATGTAACATGTTAAAATGTAACATTTTAAAATGTAACATGTTAAAATGTAACATTTTAAAATGTAACATGTTAAAATGTAATATGTTAAAATGTAACATGTTAAAATGTAACATCCTAAAATGTAACATTTTAAAATGTAACATGTTAAAATGTAACATGTTAAAATGTAATATGCTAAAATGTAACATGTTTAAATGTAACATCGTAAAATGTAACATTTTTAAATGTAACGTTTTAAAATGTAACATTTTATTATGTTAAAATGCAACATGTTAAAATGTAATATGTTAAAATAACACATGTTAAAATGTAACATCCTCAAATGTAACATTTTAAAATGTAACATGGTAAAATGTAACATTTTATCATGTTAAAAAGCAACATTTTAAAATGTAACATATTAAAATATAACATGTTAAAATGTAACATATTAAAATGTATTATGTTAAAAAGTAACATGTTAAAATGTAATATGTTAAAATGTAACATGATAAAATGTAACATCGTAAAATGTAACATTTTAAAATGTAACATGTTAAAATGTAACATTTTATCTTGTTAAAATGTAACATATTAAAATGTAACATATTAAAATGTAACAAGTTAAAATGTAACATGTTAAAATGTAATATGTTAAAATGTAACATGTTAAAATGTAACGTCGTAAAATGTAACATGTTAAAATGTAACAAGTTAAAATGTAACATGTTAAAATGTAACATTTTATTATGTTAAAATGTAATATGTTAAAATGTAACATGTTAAAATGTAACATCCTCAAATGTAACATTTTAAAATGTAACATGGTAAAATGTAACATTTTATCATGTTAAAAAGCAACATTTTAAAATGTAACATATTAAAATATAACATGTTAAAATGTAACATATTAAAATGTATTATGTTAAAAAGTAACATGTTAAAATGTAATATGTTAAAATGTAACATGATAAAATGTAACATCGTAAAATGTAACATTTTAAAATGTAACATGTTAAAATGTAACATTTTATCTTGTTAAAATGTAACATATTAAAATGTAACATATTAAAATGTAACATATTAAAATGTAACAAGTTAAAATGTAACATGTTAAAATGTAATATGTTAAAATGTAACATGTTAAAATGTAACTTCGTAAAATGAAACATATTAAAATGTAACAAGTTAAAATGTAACATGTTAAAATGTAATATGTTAAAATGTTACATGTTAAAATGTAACGTCGTAAAATGTAACATGTTAAAATGTAACATGTTAAAATTGTAACATGTTAAAATGTAACATTTTAAAATAAAAAATGTTAAAATGTAACATTTTAAAATGTAACATGTTAAAATGTAACATTTTATCTTGTTAAAATGTAACATATTAAAATGTAACATATTAAAATGTAACAAGTTAAAATGTAACATGTTAAAACGTAATATGTTAAAATGTTACATGTTAAAATGTAACGTCGTAAAATGTAACATGTTAAAATGTAACATGTTAAAATTGTAACATGTTAAAATGTAACATTTTAAAATAAAAAATGTTAAAATGTAACATTTTAAAATGTAACAAGTTAAAATGTAACATTTTAAAATGTAACATGTTAAAATGTAACATTTTAAAATGTAACATGTTAAAATGTAACATTTTATCTTGTTAAAATGTAACATATTAAAATGTAACATATTAAAATGTAACAAGTTAAAATGTAACATGTTAAAACGTAATATGTTAAAATGTTACATGTTAAAATGTAACGTCGTAAAATGTAACATGTTAAAATGTAACATGTTAAAATTGTAACATGTTAAAATGTAACATTTTAAAATAAAAAATGTTAAAATGTAACATATTAAAATGTAACATGTTAAAATGAAACATTTGATCATGTTAAAATGCAACATGTTAAAATGTAACATATTAAAATGTATTATGTTAAAATGTAACATGTTAAAATGTAATATGTTAAAATGTAACATGTTAAAATGTAACATCCTAAAATGTAACATTTTAAAATGTAACATGGTAAAATGTCACATTTTATCATGTTAAAAAGCAACATTTTAAAATGTAACATATTAAAATATAACATGTTAAAATGTAACATATTAAAATGTATTATGTTAAAAAGTAACATGTTAAAATGTAATACGTTAAAATGTAACATGATAAAATGTAACATCGTAAAATGTAACATTTTAAAATGTAACATGTTAAAATGTAACATTTTATCTTGTTAAAATGTAACATATTAAAATGTAACATATTAAAATGTAACAAGTTAAAATGTAACATGTTAAAATGTAATATGTTAAAATGTTACATGTTAAAATGTAACGTCGTAAAATGTAACATGTTAAAATGTAACATGTTAAAATTGTAACATGTTAAAATGTAACATTTAAAATAAAAAATGTTAAAATGTAACATTTTAAAATGTAACAAGTTAAAATGTAACATTTTAAAATGTAACATGTTAAAATGTAACATTTTAAAATGTATCATGTTAAAATGTAACATTTTTAAATGTAACATGTTAAAATGTAACTTGTTAAAATGAAACATTTGATCATGTTAAAATGCAACATGTTAAAATGTAACATATTAAAATGTATTATGTTAAAATGTAACATGTTAAAATGTAATATGTTAAAATGTAACATGTTAAAATGTAACATCCTAAAATGTAACATTTTAAAATGTAACATGTTAAAATGTAACATGTTAAAATGTAATATGCTAAAATGTAACATGTTAAAATGTAACATCGTAAAATGTAACATTTTTAAATGTAACGTGTTAAAATGTAACATTTTATTATGTTAAAATTCAACATGTTAAAATGTAACATTTTATCATGTTAAAATGCAACATGTTAAAATGTAACATATTAAAATTTAACATGTTAAAATGTAACATGTTAAAATGTAATATGTTAAAATGTTACATGTTAAAATGTAACGTCGTAAAATGTAACATGATAAAATGTAATATTTTATCATGTTAAAATGCAACATGTTAAAATGTAACATATTAAAATGTAACATGTTAAAATGTAATATATTAAAATGTAACATGTTAAAATTTCACATTTTATCATGTTAAAATGCAACATGTTAAAATGTAACATATTAAAATGTAACATGTTAAAATGTAACATCGTAAAATGTAACATTTTTAAATGTAACGTGTTAAAATGTAACATTTTATTATGTTAAAATGCAACATGTTAAAATGTAACATTTTATCATGTTAAAATGCAACATGTTAAAATGTAACATATTATTATGTTAAAATGCAACATGTTAAAATGTAACATTTTATCATGTTAAAATGCAACATGTTAAAATGTAACATATTAAAATTTAACATGTTAAAATGTAACATGTTAAAATGTAACATATTAAAATGTAACACGTTAAAATGTAACATTTTATCATGTTAAAATGTAATATGCTAAAATGTAACATGTTAAAATGTAACACATTAAAATGTAACATGTTAAAATGTAACATTTTATCATGTTAAAATGCAACATGTTAAAATGTAACATATTAAAATGTATTATGTTAAAATGTAACATGTTAAAATGTAATATGTTAAAATGTAACATGTTAAAATGTAACATCCTAAAATGTAACATTTTAAAATGTAACATGGTAAAATGTAACATTTTATCATGTTAAAATGCAACATGTTAAAATGTAACATCCTAAAATGTAACATTTTATCATGTTAAAAAGCAACATTTAAAAATGTAACATATTAAAATATAACATGTTAAAATGTAACATATTAAAATGTATTATGTTAAAAAGTAACATGTTAAAATGTAATATGTTAAAATGTAACATGATAAAATGTAACATCGTAAAATGTAACATTTTAAAATGTAACATGTTAAAATGTAACATTTTATCATGTTAAAATGAAACATATTAAAATGTAACATATTAAAATGTAACAAGTTAAAATGTAACATGTTAAAATGTAATATGTTAAAATGTTACATGTTAAAATGTAACATCCTAAAATGTAACATTTTAAAATGTAACATTGTAAAATGTAACATGTTAAAATGTAACGTCGTAAAATGTAACATGTTAAAATGTAACATGTTAAAATGTAACATGTTAAAATGTAACATGTTAAAATTGTAACATGTTAAAATGTAACATTTTAAAATAAAAAATGTTAAAATGTAACATTTTAAAATGTAACAAGTTAAAATGTAACATTTTAAAATGTAACATGTTAAAATGTAACATTTTAAAATGTAACATGTTAAAATGTAACATTTTTAAATGTAACATGTTAAAATGAAACTTGTTAAAATGAAACATATTAAAATGTAACATGTTAAAATGAAACATTTGATCATGTTAAAATGCAACATGTTAAAATGTAACATCGTAAAATGTAACATTTTAAAATGTAACATGTTAAAATGTAACATTTTATCTTGTTAAAATGTAACATATTAAAATGTAACATATTAAAATGTAACATATTAAAATGTAACAAGTTAAAATGTAACATGTTAAAATGTAATATGTTAAAATGTAACATGTTAAAATGTAACTTCGTAAAATGAAACATATTAAAATGTAACAAGTTAAAATGTAACATGTTAAAATGTAATATGTTAAAATGTTACATGTTAAAATGTAACGTCGTAAAATGTAACATGTTAAAATGTAACATGTTAAAATTGTAACATGTTAAAATGTAACATTTTAAAATAAAAAATGTTAAAATGTAACATTTTAAAATGTAACATGTTAAAATGTAACATTTTATCTTGTTAAAATGTAACATATTAAAATGTAACATATTAAAATGTAACAAGTTAAAATGTAACATGTTAAAACGTAATATGTTAAAATGTTACATGTTAAAATGTAACGTCGTAAAATGTAACATGTTAAAATGTAACATGTTAAAATTGTAACATGTTAAAATGTAACATTTTAAAATAAAAAATGTTAAAATGTAACATTTTAAAATGTAACAAGTTAAAATGTAACATTTTAAAATGTAACATGTTAAAATGTAACATTTTAAAATGTATCATGTTAAAATGTAACATTTTTAAATGTAACATGTTAAAATGTAACTTGTTAAAATGTAACATATTAAAATGTAACATGTTAAAATGAAACATTTGATCATGTTAAAATGCAACATGTTAAAATGTAACATATTAAAATGTATTATGTTAAAATGTAACATGTTAAAATGTAATATGTTAAAATGTAACATGTTAAAATGTAACATCCTAAAATGTAACATTTTAAAATGTAACATGGTAAAATGTCACATTTTATCATGTTAAAAAGCAACATTTTAAAATGTAACATATTAAAATATAACATGTTAAAATGTAACATATTAAAATGTATTATGTTAAAAAGTAACATGTTAAAATGTAATACGTTAAAATGTAACATGATAAAATGTAACATCGTAAAATGTAACATTTTAAAATGTAACATGTTAAAATGTAACATTTTATCTTGTTAAAATGTAACATATTAAAATGTAACATATTAAAATGTAACAAGTTAAAATGTAACATGTTAAAATGTAATATGTTAAAATGTTACATGTTAAAATGTAACGTCGTAAAATGTAACATGTTAAAATGTAACATGTTAAAATTGTAACATGTTAAAATGTAACATTTAAAATAAAAAATGTTAAAATGTAACATTTTAAAATGTAACAAGTTAAAATGTAACATTTTAAAATGTAACATGTTAAAATGTAACATTTTAAAATGTATCATGTTAAAATGTAACATTTTTAAATGTAACATGTTAAAATGTAACTTGTTAAAATGAAACATTTGATCATGTTAAAATGCAACATGTTAAAATGTAACATATTAAAATGTATTATGTTAAAATGTAACATGTTAAAATGTAATATGTTAAAATGTAACATGTTAAAATGTAACATCCTAAAATGTAACATTTTAAAATGTAACATGTTAAAATGTAACATGTTAAAATGTAATATGCTAAAATGTAACATGTTAAAATGTAACATCGTAAAATGTAACATTTTTAAATGTAACGTGTTAAAATGTAACATTTTATTATGTTAAAATTCAACATGTTAAAATGTAACATTTTATCATGTTAAAATGCAACATGTTAAAATGTAACATATTAAAATTTAACATGTTAAAATGTAACATGTTAAAATGTAATATGTTAAAATGTTACATGTTAAAATGTAACGTCGTAAAATGTAACATGATAAAATGTAATATTTTATCATGTTAAAATGCAACATGTTAAAATGTAACATATTAAAATGTAACATGTTAAAATGTAATATATTAAAATGTAACATGTTAAAATTTCACATTTTATCATGTTAAAATGCAACATGTTAAAATGTAACATATTAAAATGTAACATGTTAAAATGTAACATCGTAAAATGTAACATTTTTAAATGTAACGTGTTAAAATGTAACATTTTATTATGTTAAAATGCAACATGTTAAAATGTAACATTTTATCATGTTAAAATGCAACATGTTAAAATGTAACATATTATTATGTTAAAATGCAACATGTTAAAATGTAACATTTTATCATGTTAAAATGCAACATGTTAAAATGTAACATATTAAAATTTAACATGTTAAAATGTAACATGTTAAAATGTAACATATTAAAATGTAACACGTTAAAATGTAACATTTTATCATGTTAAAATGTAATATGCTAAAATGTAACATGTTAAAATGTAACACATTAAAATGTAACATGTTAAAATGTAACATTTTATCATGTTAAAATGCAACATGTTAAAATGTAACATATTAAAATGTATTATGTTAAAATGTAACATGTTAAAATGTAATATGTTAAAATGTAACATGTTAAAATGTAACATCCTAAAATGTAACATTTTAAAATGTAACATGGTAAAATGTAACATTTTATCATGTTAAAATGCAACATGTTAAAATGTAACATCCTAAAATGTAACATTTTATCATGTTAAAAAGCAACATTTAAAAATGTAACATATTAAAATATAACATGTTAAAATGTAACATATTAAAATGTATTATGTTAAAAAGTAACATGTTAAAATGTAATATGTTAAAATGTAACATGATAAAATGTAACATCGTAAAATGTAACATTTTAAAATGTAACATGTTAAAATGTAACATTTTATCATGTTAAAATGAAACATATTAAAATGTAACATATTAAAATGTAACAAGTTAAAATGTAACATGTTAAAATGTAATATGTTAAAATGTTACATGTTAAAATGTAACATCCTAAAATGTAACATTTTAAAATGTAACATTGTAAAATGTAACATGTTAAAATGTAACGTCGTAAAATGTAACATGTTAAAATGTAACATGTTAAAATGTAACATGTTAAAATGTAACATGTTAAAATTGTAACATGTTAAAATGTAACATTTTAAAATAAAAAATGTTAAAATGTAACATTTTAAAATGTAACAAGTTAAAATGTAACATTTTAAAATGTAACATGTTAAAATGTAACATTTTAAAATGTAACATGTTAAAATGTAACATTTTTAAATGTAACATGTTAAAATGAAACTTGTTAAAATGAAACATATTAAAATGTAACATGTTAAAATGAAACATTTGATCATGTTAAAATGCAACATGTTAAAATGTAACATATTAAAATGTAACATGTTAAAATGTAACATGTTAAAATGTAATATGCTAAAATGAAACATGCTAAAATGTAACATTGTAAAATGTAACATTTTAAAATAAAACATGTTAAAATGTAACTTTTTATCATGTTAAAATGCAACATGTTATAATGTAACATATTAAAATGTAACATGTTAAAATGTAACATTTTATCATGTTAAAATGTAACATGTAAAAACGTAATATGCTAAAATGTAACATGTTAAAATGTAACATCGTAAAATGTAACATTTTTAAATGTAACGTGTTAAAATGTAACATTTTATTATGTTAAAATGTAACATGTTAAAATGTAACATTTTATCATGTTAAAATGCAACATGTTAAAAAGTAACATATTAAAATGTAACATGTTAAAATGTAACATGTTAAAATGTAATATGTTAAAATGTTACATGTTAAAATGTAACGTCGTAAAATGTAACATGTTAAAATGTAACATGTTAAAATGTAACATTTTAAAATGTAACATTTTAAAATGTAACATGTTAAAATGTAACATTTTAAAATGTAACATGTTAAAATGTAACATTTTAAAATGTAACAAGTTAAAATGTAACATTTTAAAATGTGACATGTTAAAATGTAACATTTTAAAATGTAACATGTTAAAATGTAACATTTTAAAATGTAACATGTTTAAATGTAACATTTTAAAATGTAACATGTTAAATGTAACATTTTATCATGTTAAAATGCAACATGTTAAAATGTAACATATTAAAATGTAACATGTTAAAATGTAACATATTAAAATTTATTATGTTAAAATGTAACATGTTAAAATGTAATATGTTAAAATGTAACATGTTAAAATGTAACATCCTAAAATGTAACACTTTAAAATGTAACATGGTAAAATGTAACATTTTATCATGTTAAAATGCAACATGTTAAAATGTAACATCCTAAAATGTAACATTTTAAAATGTAACATGTAAATGTAACATTTAATCATGTTAAAATGCAACATTTTAAAATGTAACATATTAAAATGTAACATGTTAAAATGTAACATATTAAAATGTATTATGTTAAAAAGTAACATGTTAAAATGTAATATGTTAAAATGTAACATGATAAAATGTAACATCGTAAAATGTAACATTGTAAAATGTAACATGTTAAAATGTAACATTTTATCATGTTAAAATGCAACATGTTAAAATGTAACATATTACAATGTAACATGATAAAATGTAACATTTTATCATGTTAAAATGCAACATGTTAAAATGTAACGTCGTAAAATGTAACATGTTAAAATGTAACATGTTAAAATTGTAACATGTTAAAATGTAACATTTTAAAATAAAAAATGTTAAAATGTAACATTTTAAAATGTAACAAGTTAAAATGTAACATTTTAAAATGTAACATGTTAAAATGTAACATTTTTAAATGTAACATGTTAAAATGAAACTTGTTAAAATGAAACATATTAAAATGTAACATGTTAAAATGAAACAATTGATCATGTTAAAATGCAACATGTTAAAATGTAACATATTAAAATGTAACATGTTAAAATGTAACATGTTAAAATGTAATATGCTAAAATGTAACATGCTAAAATGTAACATTGTAAAATGTAACATTTTAAAATAAAACATGTTAAAATGTAACTTTTTATCATGTTAAAATGCAACATGTTATAATGTAACATATTAAAATGTAACATGTTAAAATGTAACATTTTATCATGTTAAAATGTAACATGTAAAAACGTAATATGCTAAAATGTAACATGTTAAAATGTAACATCGTAAAATGTAACATTTTTTAATGTAACGTGTTAAAATGTAACATTTTATTATGTTAAAATGCAACATGTTAAAATGTAACATTTTATCATGTTAAAATGTTACATGTTAAAATGTAACATTTTATCATGTTAAAATGCAACATGTTAAAATGTAACATATTAAAATGTAACATGTTAAAATGTAACATGTTAAAATGTAATATGTTAAAATGTTACATGTTAAAATGTAACGTCGTAAAATGTAACATGTTAAAATGTAACATGTTAAAATGTAACATGTTAAAATGTAACATGTTAAAATGTAACATTTTAAAATGTAACATTTTAAAATGTAACATGTTAAAATGTAACATTTTAAAATGTAACATGTTAAAATGAAACATTTTAAAATGTAACAAGTTAAAATGTAACATTTTAAAATGTAACATGTTAAAATGTAACATGTTAAAATGTAACATTCTAAAATGTAACATGTTTAAATGTAACATTTTAAAATGTAACATGTTAAATGTAACATTTTATCATGTTAAAATGCAACATGTTAAAATGTAACATATTAAAATGTAACATGTTAAAATGTAACATATTAAAATGTATTATGTTAAAATGTAACATGTTAAAATGTAATATGTTAAAATGTAACATGTTAAAATGTAACATCCTAAAATGTAACACTTTAAAATGTAACATGGTAAAATGTAACATTTTATCATGTTAAAATGCAACATGTTAAAATGTAACATCCTAAAATGTAACATTTTAAAATGTAACATGTAAATGTAACATTTTATCATGTTAAAATGCAACATTTTAAAATGTAACATATTAAAATGTAACATGTTAAAATGTAACATATTAAAATGTATTATGTTAAAAAGTAACATGTTAAAATGTAATATGTTAAAATGTAACATGATAAAATGTAACATCGTAAAATGTAACATTGTAAAATGTAACATGTTAAAATGTAACATTTTATCATGTTAAAATGCAACATGTTAAAATGTAACATATTACAATGTAACATGATAAAATGTAACATTTTATCATGTTAAAATGCAACATGTTAAAATGTAACATATTAAAATGTAACATGTTAAAATGTAATATATTAAAATGTAACATGTTAAAATTTCACATTTTATCATGTTAAAATGCAACATGTTAAAATGTAACATATTAAAATGTAACATGTTAAAATGTAACACGTTAAAATGTAATATGCTAAAATGTAACTTGTTAAAATGTAACATCGTAAAATGTAACATTTGAAAATGTAACATTTTAAAATGTAACATGTTAAAATGTAACATTTTATCATGTTAAAATGCAACATGTTAAAATGTAACATTTTATCATGTTAAAATGCAACATGTTAAAATGTAACATATTAAAATGTAACATTTTATCATGTTAAAATGCAACATGTTGAAATGTAACATATTAAAATGTAACATGTTAATATGTAACATTTTATCATGTTAAAATGCAACATGTTAAAATGTAACATATTAAAATGTAACATGTTAAAATGTAACATTTTATCATGTTAAAATGCAACATGTTAAAATGTAACATATTAAAATGTAACATGTTAAAATGTAACATGTTAAAAATGTAACATGTTAAAATGTAATATGTTAAAATGTTACATGTTAAAATGTAACATCCTAAAATGTAACATTTTAAAATGTAACATTGTAAAATGTAACATGTTAAAATGTAACATTTTAAAATGTAAAATGTTAAAATGTTACATGTTAAAATGTAACGTCGTAAAATGTAACATGTTAAAATGTAACATGTTAAAATGTAACATTTTAAAATGTAACATGTTAAAATGTAACATTTTAAAATGTAACATGTTATAATGTAACATTTTAAAATGTAACATGTTAAATGTAACATTTTATCATGTTAAAATGCAACATGTTAAAATGTAACATATTAAAATGTAACACGTTAAAATGTAACATTTTATCATGTTAAAATGTAATATGCTAAAATGTAACATGTTAAAATGTAACATTTTAAAATGTAACATATTAAAATGTAACATTTTAAAATGTAACATGATAAAATGTAAAATTTTATCATGTTAAAATGCAACATGTTAAAATGTAACATATTAAAATTTAACATGTTAAAATGTAACATGTTAAAATGTAATATGTTAAAATGTTACGTGTTAAAATGTAACGTCGTAAATGTAACATGTTAAAATGTAACATTTTAAAATGTAACATGTTAAAATGTAACATTTAAAAAAAAAAATGTTAAAATGTAACATTTTAAAATGTAACAAGTTAAAATGTAACATTTTAAAATAAAAAATGTTAAAATGTAACATTTTAAAATGTAACATGTTAAAATGTAACTTGTTAAAATGTAACATATTAAAATGTAACATGTTAAAATGAAACATTTGATCATGTTAAGATGCAACATGTTAAAATGTAACATATTAAAATGTATTATGTTAAAATGTAACATGTTAAAATGTAATATGTTAAAATGTAACATGTTAAAATGTAACATCCTAAAATGTAACATTTTAAAATGTAACATGTTAAAATGTAACATGTTAAAATGTAATATGCTAAAATGTAACATGCTAAAATTTAACATCGTAAAATGTAACATGTTAAAATGCAACATGTTATAATGTAACATATTAAAATGTAACATGTTAAAATGTAACATTTTATCATGTTAAAATGTAACATGTAAAAACGTAATATGCTAAAATGTAACATGTTAAAATGTAACATCGTAAAATGTAACATTTTTAAATGTAACGTGTTAAAATGTAACATTTTATTATGTTAAAATGTAACATGTTAAAATGTAATATGCTAAAATGTAACATGCTAAAATTTAACATCGTAAAATGTAACATGTTAAAATGCAACATGTTATAATGTAACATATTAAAATGTAACATGTTAAAATGTAACATTTTATCATGTTAAAATGTAACATGTAAAAACGTAATATGCTAAAATGTAACATGTTAAAATGTAACGTCGTAAAATGTAACATGTTAAAATGTAACATGTTAAAATGTAACATTTTAAAATGTAACATGTTAAAATGTAACATTTTAAAATGTAACATGTTAAAATGTAACATTTTAAAATGTAACATGTTAAAATGTAACATTTTAAAATGTAACATGTTAAAATGTAACATTTTAAAATGTAACATGTTAAATGTAACATTTTATCATGTTAAAATGCAACATGTTAAAATGTAACATATTAAAATGTAACACGTTAAAATGTAACTTTTTATCATGTTAAAATGTAATATGCTAAAATGTAACATGTTAAAATGTAACATTTTAAAATGTAACATGTTAAAATGTAACATTTTAAAATGTAACATGATAAAATGTAACATTTTATCATGTTAAAATGCAACATGTTAAAATGTAACATATTAAAATGTAACATGTTAAAATGTAATATATTAAAATGTAACATGTTAAAATTTCACATTTTATCATGTTAAAATGCAACATGTTAAAATGTAACATATTAAAATGTAACATGTTAAAATGTAACACGTTAAAATGTAATATGCTAAAATGTAACATGTTAAAATGTAACATCGTAAAATGTAACATTTTTAAATGTAACGTGTTAAAATGTAACATTTTATCATGTTAAAATGCAACATGTTAAAATGTAACATTTTATCATGTTAAAATGCAACATGTTAAAATGTAACATATTAAAATTTAACATGTTAAAATGTAACATGTTAAAATGTAACATATTAAAATGTAACACGTTAAAATGTAACATTTTATCATGTTAAAATGTAATATGCTAAAATGTAACATGTTAAAATGTAACACATTAAAATGTAACATGTTAAAATGTAACATTTTATCATGTTAAAATGCAACATGTTAAAATGTAACATATTAAAATGTATTATGTTAAAATGTAACATGTTAAAATGTTATATGTTAAAATGTAACATGTTAAAATGTAACATCCTAAAATGTAACATTTTAAAATGTAACATGGTAAAATGTAACATTTTATCATGTTAAAAAGCAACATTTTAAAATGTAACATATTAAAATATAACATGTTAAAATGTAACATATTAAAATGTATTATGTTAAAAAGTAACATGTTAAAATGTAATATGTTAAAATGTAACATGATAAAATGTAACATCGTAAAATGTAACATTTTAAAATGTAACATGTTAAAATGTAACATTTTATCTTGTTAAAATGTAACATATTAAAATGTAACATATTAAAATGTAACAAGTTAAAATGTAACATGTTAAAATGTAATATGTTAAAATGTTACACGTTAAAATGTAACGTCGTAAAATGTAACATGTTAAAATGTAACATGTTAAAATTGTAACATGTTAAAATGTAACATTTTAAAATAAAAAATTTTAAAATGTAACATTTTAAAATGTAACAAGTTAAAATGTAACATTTTAAAATGTAACATGTTAAAATGTAACATTTTAAAATGTATCATGTTAAAATGTAACATTTTTAAATGTAACATGTTAAAATGTAACTTGTTAAAATGTAACATATTAAAATGTAACATGTTAAAATGAAACATTTGATCATGTTAAAATGCAACATGTTAAAATGTAACATATTAAAATGTATTATGTTAAAATGTAACATGTTAAAATGTAATATGTTAAAATGTAACATGTTAAAATGTAACATGATAAAATGTAACATCGTAAAATGTAACATTTTAAAATGTAACATGTTAAAATGTAACATTTTATCTTGTTAAAATGTAACATATTAAAATGTAACATATTAAAATGTAACAAGTTAAAATGTAACATGTTAAAATGTAATATGTTAAAATGTTACATGTTAAAATGTAACGTCGTAAAATGTAACATGTTAAAATGTAACATGTTAAAATTGTAACATGTTAAAATGTAACATTTTAAAATAAAAAATGTTAAAATGTAACATTTTAAAATGTAACAAGTTAAAATGTAACATTTTAAAATGTAACATGTTAAAATGTAACATTTTAAAATGTATCATGTTAAAATGTAACATTTTTAAATGTAACATGTTAAAATGTAACTTGTTAAAATGTAACATATTAAAATGTAACATGTTAAAATGAAACATTTGATCATGTTAAAATGCAACATGTTAAAATGTAACATATTAAAATTTAACATGTTAAAATGTAACATGTTAAAATGTAATATGTTAAAATGTTACATGTTAAAATGTAACGTCGTAAAATGTAACATGTTAAAATGTAACATGTTAAAATGTAACATTTTAACATGTAACATGTTAAAATGTAACATTTTAAAATGTAACATGTTAAAATGTAACATTTTAAAATGTAACATGTTAAAATGTAACATTTTAAAATGTAACATGTTAAAATGTAACATTTTAAAATGTAACATGTTAAATCTAACATTTTATCATGTTAAAATGCAACATGTTAAAATGTAACATATTAAAATGTAACACGTTAAAATGTAACTTTTTATCATGTTAAAATGTAATATGCTAAAATGTAACATGTTAAAATGTAACATTTTAAAATGTAACATGTTAAAATGTAACATTTTAAAATGTAACATGATAAAATGTAACATTTTATCATGTTAAAATGCAACATGTTAAAATGTAACATATTAAAATGTAACATGTTAAAATGTAATATATTAAAATGTAACATGTTAAAATTTCACATTTTATCATGTTAAAATGCAACATGTTAAAATGTAACATGTTAAAATGTAACACGTTAAAATGTAATATGCTAAAATGTAACATGTTAAAATGTAACATCGTAAAATGTAACATTTTTAAATGTAACGTGTTAAAATGTAACATTTTATTATGTTAAAATGCAACATGTTAAAATGTAACATTTTATCATGTTAAAATGCAACATGTTAAAATGTAACATATTAAAATTTAACATGTTAAAATGTAACATGTTAAAATGTAACATATTAAAATGTAACACGTTAAAATGTAACATTTTATCATGTTAAAATGTAACATTTTATCATGTTAAAATGCAACATGTTAAAATGTAACATATTAAAATGTATTATGTTAAAATGTAACATGTTAAAATGTAATATGTTAAAATGTAACATGTTAAAATGTAACATCCTAAAATGTAACATTTTAAAATGTAACATGGTAAAATGTAACATTTTATCATGTTAAAAAGAAACATTTTAAAATGTAACATATTTGTTAAAATGTAACATATTAAAATGTATTATGTTAAAAAGTAACATGTTAAAATGTAATATGTTAAAATGTAACATGATAAAATGTAACATCGTAAAATGTAACATTTTAAAATGTAACATGTTAAAATGTAACATTTTATCTTGTTAAAATGTAACATAATAAAATGTAACATATTAAAATGTAACAAGTTAAAATGTAACATGTTAAAATGTAATATGTTAAAATGTAACATGTTAAAATGTAACGTCGTAAAATGTAACATATTAAAATGTAACATGTTAAAATTGTAACATGTTAAAATGTAACATTTTAAAATAAAAAATGTTAAAATGTAACATTTTAAAATGTAACAAGTTAAAATGTAACATTTTAAAATGTAACATGTTAAAATGTAACATATTAAAATGTAACACGTTAAAATGTAACATTTTATCATGTTAAAATGTAATATGCTAAAATGTAACATGTTAAAATGTAACACATTAAAATGTAACATGTTAAAATGTAACATTTTATCATGTTAAAATGCAACATGTTAAAATGTAACATATTAAAATGTATTATGTTAAAATGTAACATGTTATAATGTAATATGTTAAAATGTAACATGTTAAAATGTAACATCCTAAAATGTAACATTTTAAAATGTAACATGGTAAAATGTAACATTTTAAAATGTAACATGGTAAAATGTAACATTTTATCATGTTAAAAAGCAACATTTTAAAATGTAACATATTAAAATGTATTATGTTAAAAAGTAACATGTTAAAATGTAATATGTTAAAATGTAACATGATAAAATGTAACATCGTAAAATGTAACATTTTAAAATGTAACATGTTAAAATGTAACATTTTATCTTGTTAAAATGTAACATATTAAAATGTAACATATTAAAATGTAACATTTTAAAATGTAACATGTTAAAATGTAACATTTTATCTTGTTAAAATGTAACATATTAAAATGTAACATATTAAAATGTAACAAGTTAAAATGTAACATGTTAAAATGTAATATGTTAAAATGTTACATGTTAAAATGTAACGTCGTAAAATGTAACATGTTAAAATGTAACATGTTAAAATTGTAACATGTTAAAATGTAACATTTTAAAATAAAAAATGTTAAAATGTAACATTTTAAAATGTAACAAGTTAAAATGTAACATTTTAAAATGTAACATGTTAAAATGTAACATTTTAAAATGTATCATGTTAAAATGTAACATTTTTAAATGTAACATGTTAAAATGTAACTTGTTAAAATGTAACATATTAAAATGTAACATGTTAAAATGAAACATTTGATCATGTTAAAATGCAACATGTTAAAATGTAACATATTAAAATGTATTATGTTAAAATGTAACATGTTAAAATGTAATATGTTAAAATGTAACATGTTAAAATGTAACATCCTAAAATGTAACATTTTAAAATGTAACATGTTAAAATGTAACATGTTAAAATGTAATATGCTAAAATGTAACATGTTAAAATGTAACATCGTAAAATGTAACATTTTTAAATGTAACGTGTTAAAATGTAACATTTTATTATGTTAAAATGCAACATGTTAAAATGTAATATGTTAAAATGTAACATGTTAAAATGTAACATCCTAAAATGTAACATTTTAAAATGTAACATGGTAAATGTAACATTTTATCATGTTAAAAAGCAACATTTTAAAATGTAACATATTAAAATATAACATGTTAAAATGTAACATATTAAAATATATTATGTTAAAAAGTAACATGTTAAAATGTAATATGTTAAAATGTAACATGTTAAAATGTAACATTTTATCTTGTTAAAATGTAACATATTAAAATGTAACATATTAAAATGTAACAAGTTAAAATGTAACATGTTAAAATGTAATATGTTAAAATGTAACATGTTAAAATGTAACGTCGTAAAATGTAACATGTTAAAATATAACATGTAAAAAATTGTAACATGTTAAAATGTAACATTTTAAAATAAAAAATGTTAAAATGTAACATTTTAAAATCTAACAAGTTAAAATGTAACATTTTAAAATGTAACGTGTTAAAATGTAACATTTTATTATGTTAAAATGCAACATGTTAAAATGTAATATGTTAAAATGTAACATGTTAAAATGTAACTACCTAAAATGTAACATTTTAAAATGTAACATGGTAAATGTAACATTTTATCATGTTAAAAAGCAACATTTTAAAATGTAACATATTAAAATATAACATGTTAAAATGTAACATATTAAAATATATTATGTTAAAAAGTAACATGTTAAAATGTAATATGTTAAAATGTAACATGTTAAAATGTAACATTTTATCTTGTTAAAATGTAACATATTAAAATGTAACATATTAAAATGAAACAAGTTAAAATGTAACATGTTAAAATGTAATATGTTAAAATGTTACATGTTAAAATGTAACGTCGTAAAATGTAACATGTTAAAATGTAACATGTTAAAATTGTAACATGTTAAAATGTAACATTTTAAAATAAAAAATGTTAAAATGTAACATTTTAAAATGTAACAAGTTAAAATGTAACATTTTAAAATGTAACATTTTAAAATGTAACATTTTAAAATGTATCATGTTAAAATGTAACATTTTTAAATG
Source organism: Macrosteles quadrilineatus (assembly GCF_028750875.1). Taxonomy (NCBI): domain Eukaryota; kingdom Metazoa; phylum Arthropoda; class Insecta; order Hemiptera; family Cicadellidae; genus Macrosteles; species Macrosteles quadrilineatus. Next base: position 425,595 of record NW_026542679.1, on the reverse strand, counting down.
TAACATATTAAAATGTAACATGTTAAAATGAAACATTTGATCATGTTAAAATGCAACATGTTAAAATGTAACATATTAAAATGTATTATGTTAAAATGTAACATGTTAAAATGTAATATGTTAAAATGTAACATGTTAAAATGTAACATCCTAAAATGTAACATTTTAAAATGTATTATGTTAAAAAGTAACATGTTAAAATGTAATATGTTAAAATGTAACATGATAAAATGTAACATCGTAAAATGTAACATTTTAAAATGTAACATGTTAAAATGTAACATTTTATCTTGTTAAAATGTAACATATTAAAATGTAACATATTAAAATGTAACAAGTTAAAATGTAACATGTTAAAATGTAATATGTTAAAATGTTACATGTTAAAATGTAACGTCGTAAAATGTAACATGTTAAAATGTAACATGTTAAAATTGTAACATGTTAAAATGTAACATTTTAAAATAAAAAATGTTAAAATGTAACATTTTAAAATGTAACAAGTTAAAATGTAACATTTTAAAATGTAACATGTTAAAATGTAACATTTTAAAATGTATCATGTTAAAATGTAACATTTTTAAATGTAACATGTTAAAATGTAACTTGTTAAAATGTAACATATTAAAATGTAACATGTTAAAATGAAACATTTGATCATGTTAAAATGCAACATGTTAAAATGTAACATATTAAAATTTAACATGTTAAAATGTAACATGTTAAAATGTAATATGTTAAAATGTTACATGTTAAAATGTAACGTCGTAAAATGTAACGTGTTAAAATGTAACATTTTATTATGTTAAAATGCAACATGTTAAAATGTAACATTTTATCATGTTAAAATGCAACATGTTAAAATGTAACATATTAAAATTTAACATGTTAAAATGTAACATGTTAAAATGTAACATATTAAAATGTAACACGTTAAAATGTAACATTTTATCATGTTAAAATGTAACACATTAAAATGTAACATGTTAAAATGTAACATTTTATCATGTTAAAATGCAACATGTTAAAATGTAACATATTAAAATGTATTATGTTAAAATGTAACATGTTAAAATGTAATATGTTAAAATGTAACATGTTAAAATGTAACATCCTAAAATGTAACATTTTAAAATGTAACATGGTAAAATGTAACATTTTATCATGTTAAAAAGAAACATTTTAAAATGTAACATATTTGTTAAAATGTAACATATTAAAATGTATTATGTTAAAAAGTAACATGTTAAAATGTAATATGTTAAAATGTAACATGATAAAATGTAACATCGTAAAATGTAACATTTTAAAATGTAACATGTTAAAATGTAACATTTTATCTTGTTAAAATGTAACATAATAAAATGTAACATATTAAAATGTAACAAGTTAAAATGTAACATGTTAAAATGTAATATGTTAAAATGTAACATGTTAAAATGTAACGTCGTAAAATGTAACATATTAAAATGTAACATGTTAAAATGTAACATTTTAAAATAAAAAATGTTAAAATGTAACATTTTAAAATGTAACAAGTTAAAATGTAACATTTTAAAATGTAACATGTTAAAATGTAACATATTAAAATATAACACGTTAAAATGTAACATTTTATCATGTTAAAATGTAATATGCTAAAATGTAACATGTTAAAATGTAACACATTAAAATGTAACATGTTAAAATGTAACATTTTATCATGTTAAAATGCAACATGTTAAAATGTAACATATTAAAATGTATTATGTTAAAATGTAACATGTTATAATGTAATATGTTAAAATGTAACATGTTAAAATGTAACATCCTAAAATGTAACATTTTAAAATGTAACATGGTAAAATGTAACATTTTAAAATGTAACATGGTAAAATGTAACATTTTATCATGTTAAAAAGAAACATTTTAAAATGTAACATATTAAAATGTATTATGTTAAAAAGTAACATGTTAAAATGTAATATGTTAAAATGTAACATGATAAAATGTAACATCGTAAAATGTAACATTTTAAAATGTAACATGTTAAAATGTAACATTTTATCTTGTTAAAATGTAACATATTAAAATGTAACATATTAAAATGTAACATTTTAAAATGTAACATGTTAAAATGTAACATTTTATCTAGTTAAAATGTAACATATTAAAATGTAACATATTAAAATGTAACAAGTTAAAATGTAACATGTTAAAATGTAATATGTTAAAATGTTACATGTTAAAATGTAACGTCGTAAAATGTAACATGTTAAAATGTAACATGTTAAAATTGTAACATGTTAAAATGTAACATTTTAAAATAAAAAATGTTAAAATGTAACATTTTAAAATGTAACAAGTTAAAATGTAACATTTTAAAATGTAACATGTTAAAATGTAACATTTTAAAATGTATCATGTTAAAATGTAACATTTTTAAATGTAACATGTTAAAATGTAACTTGTTAAAATGTAACATATTAAAATGTAACATGTTAAAATGAAACATTTGATCATGTTAAAATGCAACATGTTAAAATGTAACATATTAAAATGTATTATGTTAAAATGTAACATGTTAAAATGTAATATGTTAAAATGTAACATGTTAAAATGTAACATCCTAAAATGTAACATTTTAAAATGTAACATGTTAAAATGTAACATGTTAAAATGTAATATGCTAAAATGTAACATGTTAAAATGTAACATCGTAAAATGTAACATTTTTAAATGTAACGTGTTAAAATGTAACATTTTATTATGTTAAAATGCAACATGTTAAAATGTAATATGTTAAAATGTAACATGTTAAAATGTAACATCCTAAAATGTAACATTTTAAAATGTAACATGGTAAATGTAACATTTTATCATGTTAAAAAGCAACATTTTAAAATGTAACATATTAAAATATAACATGTTAAAATGTAACATATTAAAATATATTATGTTAAAAAGTAACATGTTAAAATGTAATATGTTAAAATGTAACATGTTAAAATGTAACATTTTATCTTGTTAAAATGTAACATATTAAAATGTAACATATTAAAATGTAACAAGTTAAAATGTAACATGTTAAAATGTAACGTCGTAAAATGTAACATGTTAAAATATAACATGTAAAAAATTGTAACATGTTAAAATGTAACATTTTAAAATAAAAAATGTTAAAATGTAACATTTTAAAATCTAACAAGTTAAAATGTAACATTTTAAAATGTAACGTGTTAAAATGTAACATTTTATTATGTTAAAATGCAACATGTTAAAATGTAATATGTTAAAATGTAACATGTTAAAATGTAACATCCTAAAATGTAACATTTTAAAATGTAACATGGTAAATGTAACATTTTATCATGTTAAAAAGCAACATTTTAAAATGTAACATATTAAAATATAACATGTTAAAATGTAACATATTAAAATATATTATGTTAAAAAGTAACATGTTAAAATGTAATATGTTAAAATGTAACATGTTAAAATGTAACATTTTATCTTGTTAAAATGTAACATATTAAAATGTAACATATTAAAATGTAACAAGTTAAAATGTAACATGTTAAAATGTAATATGTTAAAATGTTACATGTTAAAATGTAACGTCGTAAAATGTAACATGTTAAAATGTAACATGTTAAAATTGTAACATGTTAAAATGTAACATTTTAAAATAAAAAATGTTAAAATGTAACATTTTAAAATGTAACAAGTTAAAATGTAACATTTTAAAATGTAACATGTTAAAATGTAACATTTTAAAATGTATCATGTTAAAATGTAACATTTTTAAATGTAACATGTTAAAATGTAACTTGTTAAAATGTAACATATTAAAATGTAACATGTTAAAATGAAACATTTGATCATGTTAAAATGCAACATGTTAAAATGTAACATATTAAAATGTATTATGTTAAAATGTAACATGTTAAAATGTAATATGTTAAAATGTAACATGTTAAAATGTAACATCCTAAAATGTAACATTTTAAAATGTATTATGTTAAAAAGTAACATGTTAAAATGTAATATGTTAAAATGTAACATGATAAAATGTAACATCGTAAAATGTAACATTTTAAAATGTAACATGTTAAAATGTAACATTTTATCTTGTTAAAATGTAACATATTAAAATGTAACATATTAAAATGTAACAAGTTAAAATGTAACATGTTAAAATGTAATATGTTAAAATGTTACATGTTAAAATGTAACGTCGTAAAATGTAACATGTTAAAATGTAACATGTTAAAATTGTAACATGTTAAAATGTAACATTTTAAAATAAAAAATGTTAAAATGTAACATTTTAAAATGTAACAAGTTAAAATGTAACATTTTAAAATGTAACATGTTAAAATGTAACATTTTAAAATGTATCATGTTAAAATGTAACATTTTTAAATGTAACATGTTAAAATGTAACTTGTTAAAATGTAACATATTAAAATGTAACATGTTAAAATGAAACATTTGATCATGTTAAAATGCAACATGTTAAAATGTAACATATTAAAATTTAACATGTTAAAATGTAACATGTTAAAATGTAATATGTTAAAATGTTACATGTTAAAATGTAACGTCGTAAAATGTAACATGTTAAAATGTAACATGTTAAAATGTAACATTTTAACATGTAACATGTTAAAATGTAACATTTTAAAATGTAACATGTTAAAATGTAACATTTTAAAATGTAACATGTTAAAATGTAACATTTTAAAATGTAACATGTTAAAATGTAACATTTTAAAATGTAACATGTTAAATCTAACATTTTATCATGTTAAAATGCAACATGTTAAAATGTAACATATTAAAATGTAACACGTTAAAATGTAACTTTTTATCATGTTAAAATGTAATATGCTAAAATGTAACATGTTAAAATGTAACATTTTAAAATGTAACATGTTAAAATGTAACATTTTAAAATGTAACATGATAAAATGTAACATTTTATCATGTTAAAATGCAACATGTTAAAATGTAACATATTAAAATGTAACATGTTAAAATGTAATATATTAAAATGTAACATGTTAAAATTTCACATTTTATCATGTTAAAATGCAACATGTTAAAATGTAACATGTTAAAATGTAACACGTTAAAATGTAATATGCTAAAATGTAACATGTTAAAATGTAACATCGTAAAATGTAACATTTTTAAATGTAACGTGTTAAAATGTAACATTTTATTATGTTAAAATGCAACATGTTAAAATGTAACATTTTATCATGTTAAAATGCAACATGTTAAAATGTAACATATTAAAATTTAACATATTAAAATGTAACATGTTAAAATGTAACATATTAAAATGTAACACGTTAAAATGTAACATTTTATCATGTTAAAATGTAACACATTAAAATGTAACATGTTAAAATGTAACATTTTATCATGTTAAAATGCAACATGTTAAAATGTAACATATTAAAATGTATTATGTTAAAATGTAACATGTTAAAATGTAATATGTTAAAATGTAACATGTTAAAATGTAACATCCTAAAATGTAACATTTTAAAATGTAACATGGTAAAATGTAACATTTTATCATGTTAAAAAGAAACATTTTAAAATGTAACATATTTGTTAAAATGTAACATATTAAAATGTATTATGTTAAAAAGTAACATGTTAAAATGTAATATGTTAAAATGTAACATGATAAAATGTAACATCGTAAAATGTAACATTTTAAAATGTAACATGTTAAAATGTAACATTTTATCTTGTTAAAATGTAACATAATAAAATGTAACATATTAAAATGTAACAAGTTAAAATGTAACATGTTAAAATGTAATATGTTAAAATGTAACATGTTAAAATGTAACGTCGTAAAATGTAACATATTAAAATGTAACATGTTAAAATTGTAACATGTTAAAATGTAACATTTTAAAATAAAAAATGTTAAAATGTAACATTTTAAAATGTAACAAGTTAAAATGTAACATTTTAAAATGTAACATGTTAAAATGTAACATATTAAAATGTAACACGTTAAAATGTAACATTTTATCATGTTAAAATGTAATATGCTAAAATGTAACATGTTAAAATGTAACACATTAAAATGTAACATGTTAAAATGTAACATTTTATCATGTTAAAATGCAACATGTTAAAATGTAACATATTAAAATGTATTATGTTAAAATGTAACATGTTATAATGTAATATGTTAAAATGTAACATGTTAAAATGTAACATCCTAAAATGTAACATTTTAAAATGTAACATGGTAAAATGTAACATTTTAAAATGTAACATGGTAAAATGTAACATTTTATCATGTTAAAAAGCAACATTTTAAAATGTAACATATTAAAATGTATTATGTTAAAAAGTAACATGTTAAAATGTAATATGTTAAAATGTAACATGATAAAATGTAACATCGTAAAATGTAACATTTTAAAATGTAACATGTTAAAATGTAACATTTTATCTTGTTAAAATGTAACATATTAAAATGTAACATATTAAAATGTAACATTTTAAAATGTAACATGTTAAAATGTAACATTTTATCTTGTTAAAATGTAACATATTAAAATGTAACATATTAAAATGTAACAAGTTAAAATGTAACATGTTAAAATGTAATATGTTAAAATGTTACATGTTAAAATGTAACGTCGTAAAATGTAACATGTTAAAATGTAACATGTTAAAATTGTAACATGTTAAAATGTAACATTTTAAAATAAAAAATGTTAAAATGTAACATTTTAAAATGTAACAAGTTAAAATGTAACATTTTAAAATGTAACATGTTAAAATGTAACATTTTAAAATGTATCATGTTAAAATGTAACATTTTTAAATGTAACATGTTAAAATGTAACTTGTTAAAATGTAACATATTAAAATGTAACATGTTAAAATGAAACATTTGATCATGTTAAAATGCAACATGTTAAAATGTAACATATTAAAATGTATTATGTTAAAATGTAACATGTTAAAATGTAATATGTTAAAATGTAACATGTTAAAATGTAACATCCTAAAATGTAACATTTTAAAATGTAACATGTTAAAATGTAACATGTTAAAATGTAATATGCTAAAATGTAACATGTTAAAATGTAACATCGTAAAATGTAACATTTTTAAATGTAACGTGTTAAAATGTAACATTTTATTATGTTAAAATGCAACATGTTAAAATGTAATATGTTAAAATGTAACATGTTAAAATGTAACATCCTAAAATGTAACATTTTAAAATGTAACATGGTAAATGTAACATTTTATCATGTTAAAAAGCAACATTTTAAAATGTAACATATTAAAATATAACATGTTAAAATGTAACATATTAAAATATATTATGTTAAAAAGTAACATGTTAAAATGTAATATGTTAAAATGTAACATGTTAAAATGTAACATTTTATCTTGTTAAAATGTAACATATTAAAATGTAACATATTAAAATGTAACAAGTTAAAATGTAACATGTTAAAATGTAATATGTTAAAATGTAACATGTTAAAATGTAACGTCGTAAAATGTAACATGTTAAAATATAACATGTAAAAAATTGTAACATGTTAAAATGTAACATTTTAAAATAAAAAATGTTAAAATGTAACATTTTAAAATCTAACAAGTTAAAATGTAACATTTTAAAATGTAACATGTTAAAATGTAACATATTAAAATGTAACACGTTAAAATGTAACATTTTATCATGTTAAAATGTAATATGCTAAAATGTAACATGTTAAAATGTAACACATTAAAATGTAACATGTTAAAATGTAACATTTTATCATGTTAAAATGCAACATGTTAAAATGTAACATATTAAAATGTATTATGTTAAAATGTAACATGTTAAAATGTAATATGTTAAAATGTAACATGTTAAAATGTAACATCCTAAAATGTAACATTTTAAAATGTAACATGGTAAAATGTAACATTTTATCATGTTAAAAAGCAACATTTTAAAATGTAACATATTAAAATATAAAATGTTAAAATGTAACATATTAAAATGTATTATGTTAAAAAGTAACATGTTAAAATGTAATATGTTAAAATGTAACATGATAAAATGTAACATCGTAAAATGTAACATTTTAAAATGTAACATGTTAAAATGTTACATTTTATCTTGTTAAAATGCAACATGTTAAAATGTAACATATTAAAATGTAACAAGTTAAAATGTAACATGTTAAAATGTAATATGTTAAAATGTTACATGTTAAAATGTAACGTCGTAAAATGTAACATGTTAAAATGTAACATGTTAAAATTGTAACATGTTAAAATGTAACATTTTAAAATAAAAAATGTTAAAATGTAACATTTTAAAATGTAACAAGTTAAAATGTAACATTTTAAAATGTAACATGTTAAAATGTAACATTTTAAAATGTATCATGTTAAAATGTAACATTTTTAAATGTAACATGTTAAAATGTAACTTGTTAAAATGTAACATATTAAAATGTAACATGTTAAAATGAAACATTTGATCATGTTAAAATGCAACATGTTAAAATGTAACATATTAAAATGTATTATGTTAAAATGTAACATGTTAAAATGTAATATGTTAAAATGTAACATGTTAAAATGAAACATCCTAAAATGTAACATTTTAAAATGTAACATGGTAAAATGTAACATTTTATCATGTTAAAAAGCAACATTTTAAAATGTAACATATTAAAATATAACATGTTAAAATGTAACATATTAAAATGTATTATGTTAAAAAGTAACATGTTAAAATGTAATATGTTAAAATGTAACATGATAAAATGTAACATCGTAAAATGTAACTTTTTAAAATGTAACATGTTAAAATGTAACATTTTATCTTGTTAAAATGTAACATATTAAAATGTAACATATTAAAATGTAACAAGTTAAAATGTAACATGTTAAAATGTAATATGTTAAAATGTTACATGTTAAAATGTAACGTCGTAAAATGTAACATGTTAAAATGTAACATGTTAAAATTGTAACATGTTAAAATGTAACATTTTAAAATAAAAAATGTTAAAATGTAACATTTTAAAATGTAACAAGTTAAAATGTAACATTTTAAAATATAACATGTTAAAATGTAACATTTTAAAATGTATCATGTTAAAATGTAACATTTTTAAATGTAACATGTTAAAATGTAACTTGTTAAAATGTAACATATTAAAATGTAACATGTTAAAATGAAACATTTGATCATGTTAAAATGCAACATGTTAAAATGTAACATATTAAAATGTATTATGTTAAAATGTAACATGTTAAAATGTAATATGTTAAAATGTAACATGTTAAAATGTAACATCCTAAAATGTATCATTTTAAAATGTAACATGTTAAAATGTAACATGTTAAAATGTAATATGCTAAAATGTAACATGTTAAAATGTAACATCGTAAAATGTAACATTTTTAAATGTAACGTGTTAAAATGTAACATTTTATTATGTTAAAATGCAACATGTTAAAATGTAACATTTTATCATGTTAAAATGCAACATGTTAAAATGTAACATATAAAAATTTAACATGTTAAAATGTAACATGTTAAAATGTAATATGTTAAAATGTTACATGTTAAAATGTAACGTCGTAAAATGTAACATGTTAAAATGTAACATGTTAAAATGTAACATTTTAAAATGTAACATGTTAAAATGTAACATTTTAAAATGTAACATGTTAAAATGTAACATTTTAAAATGTAACATGTTAAAATGTAACATTTTAAAATGTAACATGTTAAAATGTAACATTTTAAAATGTAACATGTTAAAATGTAACATTTTAAAATGTAACATGTTAAATGTAACATTTTATCATGTTAAAATGCAACATGTTAAAATGTAATATGTTAAAATGTTACATGTTAAAATGTAACGTCGTAAAATGTAACATGTTAAAATGTAACATGTTAAAATGTAACATTTTAAAATGTAACATGTTAAAATGTAACATTTTAAAATGTAACATGTTAAAATGTAACATTTTAAAATGTAACATGTTTAAATGTAACATTTTAAAATGTAACATGTTAAAATGTAACATTTTAAAATGTAACATGTTTAAATGTAACATTTTAAAATGTAACATGTTAAAATGTAACAATTTAAAATGTAACATGTTTAAATGTAACATTTTAAAATGTAACATGTTAAATGTAACATTTTATCATGTTAAAATGCAACATGTTAAAATGTAACATATTAAAATGTAACACATTAAAATGTAACATGTTAAAATGTAACATTTTATCATGTTAAAATGCAACATGTTAAAATGTAACATATTAAAATGTATTATGTTAAAATGTAACATGTTAAAATGTAATATGTTAAAATGTAACATGTTAAAATGTAACATCCTAAAATGTAACATTTTAAAATGTAACATGTTAAATGTAACATTTTATCATGTTAAAATGCAACATGTTAAAATGTAACATATTAAAATGTAACACATTAAAATGTAACATGTTAAAATGTAACATTTTATCATGTTAAAATGTAACATTTTAAAATGTAACATATTAAAATATAAAATGTTAAAATGTAACATATTAAAATGTATTATGTTAAAAAGTAACATGTTAAAATGTAATATGTTAAAATGTAACATGATAAAATGTAACATCGTAAAATGTAACATTTTAAAATGTAACATGTTAAAATGTTACATTTTATCTTGTTAAAATGCAACATGTTAAAATGTAACATATTAAAATGTAACAAGTTAAAATGTAACATGTTAAAATGTAATATGTTAAAATGTTACATGTTAAAATGTAACGTCGTAAAATGTAACATGTTAAAATGTAACATGTTAAAATTGTAACATGTTAAAATGTAACATTTTAAAATAAAAAATGTTAAAATGTAACATTTTAAAATGTAACAAGTTAAAATGTAACATTTTAAAATGTAACATGTTAAAATGTAACATTTTAAAATGTATCATGTTAAAATGTAACATTTTTAAATGTAACATGTTAAAATGTAACTTGTTAAAATGTAACATATTAAAATGTAACATGTTAAAATGAAACATTTGATCATGTTAAAATGCAACATGTTAAAATGTAACATATTAAAATGTATTATGTTAAAATGTAACATGTTAAAATGTAATATGTTAAAATGTAACATGTTAAAATGAAACATCCTAAAATGTAACATTTTAAAATGTAACATGGTAAAATGTAACATTTTATCATGTTAAAAAGCAACATTTTAAAATGTAACATATTAAAATATAACATGTTAAAATGTAACATATTAAAATGTATTATGTTAAAAAGTAACATGTTAAAATGTAATATGTTAAAATGTAACATGATAAAATGTAACATCGTAAAATGTAACTTTTTAAAATGTAACATGTTAAAATGTAACATTTTATCTTGTTAAAATGTAACATATTAAAATGTAACATATTAAAATGTAACAAGTTAAAATGTAACATGTTAAAATGTAATATGTTAAAATGTTACATGTTAAAATGTAACGTCGTAAAATGTAACATGTTAAAATGTAACATGTTAAAATTGTAACATGTTAAAATGTAACATTTTAAAATAAAAAATGTTAAAATGTAACATTTTAAAATGTAACAAGTTAAAATGTAACATTTTAAAATATAACATGTTAAAATGTAACATTTTAAAATGTATCATGTTAAAATGTAACATTTTTAAATGTAACATGTTAAAATGTAACTTGTTAAAATGTAACATATTAAAATGTAACATGTTAAAATGAAACATTTGATCATGTTAAAATGCAACATGTTAAAATGTAACATATTAAAATGTATTATGTTAAAATGTAACATGTTAAAATGTAATATGTTAAAATGTAACATGTTAAAATGTAACATCCTAAAATGTATCATTTTAAAATGTAACATGTTAAAATGTAAAATGTTAAAATGTAATATGCTAAAATGTAACATGTTAAAATGTAACATCGTAAAAGTAACATTTTTAAATGTAACGTGTTAAAATGTAACATTTTATTATGTTAAAATGCAACATGTTAAAATGTAACATTTTATCATGTTAAAATGCAACATGTTAAAATGTAACATATAAAAATTTAACATGTTAAAATGTAACATGTTAAAATGTAATATGTTAAAATGTTACATGTTAAAATGTAACGTCGTAAAATGTAACATGTTAAAATGTAACATGTTAAAATGTAACATTTTAAAATGTAACATGTTAAAATGTAACATTTTAAAATGTAACATGTTAAAATGTAACATTTTAAAATGTAACATGTTAAAATGTAACATTTTAAAATGTAACATGTTAAAATGTAACATTTTAAAATGTAACATGTTAAAATGTAACATTTTAAAATGTAACATGTTAAAATGTAACATTTTAAAATGTAACATGTTAAATGTAACATTTTATCATGTTAAAATGCAACATGTTAAAATGTAATATGTTAAAATGTTACATGTTAAAATGTAACGTCGTAAAATGTAACATGTTAAAATGTAACATGTTAAAATGTAACATTTTAAAATGTAACATGTTAAAATGTAACATTTTAAAATGTAACATGTTAAAATGTAACATTTTAAAATGTAACATGTTTAAATGTAACATTTTAAAATGTAACATGTTAAAATGTAACATTTTAAAATGTAACATGTTTAAATGTAACATTTTAAAATGTAACATGTTAAAATGTAACATTTTAAAATGTAACATGTTTAAATGTAACATTTTAAAATGTAACATGTTAAATGTAACATTTTATCATGTTAAAATGCAACATGTTAAAATGTAACATATTAAAATGTAACATGTTAAAATGTAACATATTAAAATGTATTATGTTAAAATGTAACATGTTAAAATGTAACATGTTAAAATGTAACATCCTAAAATGTAACACTTTAAAATGTAACATGGTAAAATGTAACATTTTATCATGTTAAAATGCAACATGTTTAAATGTAACATCCTAAAATGTAACATTTTAAAATGTAACATGTTAAATGTAACATTTTATCATGTTAAAATGCAACATTTTAAAATGTAACATATTAAAATGTAACATGTTAAAATGTAACATATTAAAATGTATTATGTTAAAAAGTAACATGTTAAAATGTAATATGTTAAAATGTAACATGATAAAATGTAACATCGTAAAATGTAACATTGTAAAATGTAACATGTTAAAATGTAACATTTTATCATGTTAAAATGCAACATGTTAAAATGTAACATATTACAATGTAACATGATAAAATGTAACATTTTATCATGTTAAAATGCAACATGTTAAAATGTAACATATTAAAATGTAACATGATAAAATGTAATATATTAAAATGTAACATGTTAAAATTTCACATTTTATCATGTTAAAATGCAACATGTTAAAATGTAACATATTAAAATGTAACATGTTAAAATGTAACACGTTAAAATGTAATATGCTAAAATGTAACTTGTTAAAATGTAACATCGTAAAATGTAACATTTGAAAATGTAACATTTTAAAATGTAACATGTTAAAATGTAACATTTTATCATGTTAAAATGCAACATGTTAAAATGTAACATTTTATCATGTTAAAATGCAACATGTTAAAATGTAACATATTAAAATGTAACATTTTATCATGTTAAAATGCAATATGTTGAAATGTAACATATTAAAATGTAACATGTTAATATGTAACATTTTATCATGTTAAAATGCAACATGTTAAAATGTAACATATTAAAATGTAACATGTTAAAATGTAACATTTTATCATGTTAAAATGCAACATGTTAAAATGTAACATGTTAAAATGTAACATGTTAAAAATGTAACATGTTAAAATGTAATATGTTAAAATGTTACATGTTAAAATGTAACATCCTAAAATGTAACATTTTAAAATGTAACATTGTAAAATGTAACATGTTAAAATGTAACATTTTAAAATGTAAAATGTTAAAATGTAACATTTTAAAATGTAAAATGTTAAAATGTAACATTTTAAAATGTAAAATGTTAAAGTGTAACATTTTAAAATGTAACATTTTAAAATGTAACATGTTAAAATGTAACATTTTAAAATGTAACATGTTAAATGTAACATTTTATCATGTTAAAATGCAACATGTTAAAATGTAACATATTAAAATGTATTATGTTAAAATGTAACATGTTAAAATGTAATACGTTAAAATGTAACATCCTTAAATGTAACATTTTAAAATGTAACATTTTAAAATGTAACATGTAAAAATGTAACATGTTAAAATGTAATATGCTAAAATGTATTATGTTAAAATGTAACATGTTAAAATGTAATATGTTAAAATGTAACATGTTAAAATGTAACATCCTAAAATGTAACATTTAAAAATGTAACATGTTAAAATGTAACATGTTAAAATGTAATATGCTAAAATGTAACATGCTAAAATTTACATCGTAAAATGTAACATGTTAAAATGCAACATGTTATAATGTAACATATTAAAATGTAACATTTTATCATGTTAAAATGTAACATGTAAAAACGTAATATGCTAAAATGTAACATGTTAAAATGTAACGTCGTAAAATGTAACATTTTTTAATGTAACATGTTAAAATATAACATTTTATCATGTTAAAATGCAACATGTTAAAATGTAACATGTTAAAATGTAACATATTAAAATGTAACATGCTAAAATGTAACATTTTATCATGTTAAAATGCAACATGTTAAAATGTAACATATTAAAATGTAACATGTTAAAATGTAACATGTTAAAATGTAATATGCTAAAATGTAACATGCTAAAATGTAACATCGTAAAATGTAACATTTTAAAATGTAACATGTTAAAATGTAACATTTTATCATGTTAAAATGCAACATGTTATAATGTAACATATTAAAATGTAACATGTTAAAATGTAACATTTTATCATGTTAAAATGTAAAATGTAAAAACGTAATATGCTAAAATAAAACATGTTAAAATGTAACATCGTAAAATGTAACATTTTTAAATGTAACGTGTTAAAATGTAACATTTTATTATGTTAAAATGCAACATGTTAAAATGTAACATATTAAAATATCATGTTAAAATGCAACATGTTAAAATGTAACATATTAAAATGTAACATGTTAAAATGTAACACATTAAAATGTAACATGTTAAAATGTAACATATAAAATGTAACATCGTAAAATGTAACATTTTAAAATGTAACATGTTAAAATGTAACATTTTATCATGTTAAAATGCAACATGTTAAAATGTAACATATTAAAATGCAACATGTTAAGATGTAGAATATTAAAATGTAACATTTTAAAATGTAACATTTTATCATGTTAAAATGCAACATGTTAAAATGTAACATATTAAAATGTAACATGTTAAAATGTAACATGTTAAAATGTAATATGCTAAAATGTAACATGCTAAAATGTAACATCGTAAAATGTAACATTTTAAAATGTAACATGTTAAAATGTAATATTTTATCATGTTAAAATGCAACATGTTATAATGTAACATATTAAAATGTACCATGTTAAAATGTAACATTTTATCATGTTAAAATGTAACATGTAAAAACGTAATATGCTAAAATGTAACATGTTAAAATGTAACATCGTAAAATGTAACATTTTTAAATGTAACGTGTTAAAATGTAACACGTTAAAATGTAATATGCTAAAATGTAAGTTGTTAAAATGTAACATCGTAAAATGTAACATTTGAAAATGTAACATTTTAAAATGTAACATGTTAAAATGTAACATTTTATCATGTTATAATGTAACATATTAAAATGTAACACGTTAAAATGTAACATTTTATCATGTTAAAATGTAACATGTAAAAACGTAATATGCTAAAACGTTACATGTTAAAATGTAACATCGTAAAATGTAACATTTTTAAATGTAACATGTTAAAATGTAACATTTTATCATGTTAAAATGCAACATGTTAAAATGTAACATATTAAAATGTAACATGTTAAAATGTAACATGATAAAATGTTACATTTTAACATGTTACATTTTAATATGTTACATTTTAACATGTTGCAATTTAACATGATAAAATGTTACATTTTAACATGTTGCATTTTAACATAATAAAATGTTACATTTTAACACGTTACATTTAAAAATGTTACATTTTACGATGTTACATTTTAACATGTTACATTTTAGCATATTACGTTTTTACATGTTACATTTTAACGTGATAAAATGTTACATTTTAACATGTTACATTTTAATATGTTACATTATAACATGTTGCATTTTAACATGATAAAATGTTACATTTTAACATGTTACATTTTAAAATGTTACATTTTACGATGTTACATTTTAGCATGTTACATTGTAGCATATTACATTTTAACATGTTACATTTTAACATGTTACATTTTAATATGTTACATTTTAACATGTTGCATTTTAACATGTTGCATTTTAACATGATAAAATGTTACATTTTTAAATGTTACATTTTAATATTCTACATTTTATCATGTTACATTTTAACATATTACATTTTAACATGTTACTTTTTAACATAATACATTTTAATATGTTACATTTTAACATGTTACATTTTAATATGTTACATTTTAAAATGTTGCATTTTAACATGATAAAATGTTACATTTAACATGTTACATTTTAAAATGTTACAATTTAGGATGTTACATTTTAACATGTTGCATTTTAACATGATAAAATGTTACATTTTACCATGTTACATTTTAAAGTGTTACATTTTAGGATGTTACATTCTAACATGTTACATTTTAACATATTACATTTTAACATGTTACATTATAACATAATACATTTTAATATGTTACATTTTAACATGTTACATTTTAATATGTTACATTTGAACATGTTGCATTTTAACATGATAAAATGTTACATTTAACATGTTACATTTTAAAATGTTACATTTAAACATGTTACATTTTAAAATGTTACATTTTAACATGTTACATTTTAAAATGTTACATTTAAACATGTTACATTTTAAAATGTTACATTTTAACATGTTACATTTTAAAATGTTACATTTTAACATGTTACATTTTAAAATGTTACATTTTAACATGTTACATTTTAAAATGTTACATTTTAACATGTTACATTTTAAAATGTTACATTTTAACATGTTACATTTTAACATGTTACATTTTACGACGTTACATTTTAACATGTAACATTTTAACATATTACATTTTAACATGTTGCATTTTAACATGATAAAATGTTACATTTAACATGTTACATTTTAAAATGTTACATTTTAACATGTTACATTTTAAAATGTTACATTTTAACATGTTACATTTTAAAATGTTACATTTTAACATGTTACATTTTAAAATGTTACATTTTAACATGTTACATTTTAACATGTTACATTTTAAAATGTTACATTTTAACATGTTACATTTTAACATGTTACATTTTACGACGTTACATTTTAACATGTAACATTTTAACATATTACATTTTAACATGTTACATTTTAACATGTTAAATTTTAATATGTTACATTTTAACATGTTGCATTTTAACATGATAAAATGTTACATTTTAACATGTTGCATTTTAACATAATAAAATGTTACATTTTAACACGTTACATTTAAAAATGTTACATTTTACGATGTTACATTTTAACATGTTACATTTTAGCATATTACATTTTAACATGTTACATTTTAACATGTTACATTTTAAAATGTTACATTTTAGGATGTTACATTTTAACATGTTACATTTTAACATATTACATTTTAACATGTTACATTTTAACATAATACATTTTAATATGTTACATTTTAACATGTTGCATTTTTACATGATCAAATGTTTCATTTTAACATGTTACATTTTAATATGTTACATTTTAACAAGTTACATTTTAACATGTTACATTTAAAAATGTTACATTTTAACATGATACATTTTAAAATGTTACATTTTGACATGTTACATTTTAAAATGTTACATTTTAACTTGTTACATTTTAAAATGTTACATTTTAACATTTTTTATTTTAAAATGTTACATTTTAACATGTTACAATTTTAACATGTTACATTTTAACATGTTACATTTTACGACGTTACATTTTAACATGTAACATTTTAACATATTACATTTTAACATGTTACATTTTAACTTGTTACATTTTAATATGTTACATTTTAATATGTTACATTTTAACAAGATAAAATGTTACATTTTAACATGTTACATTTTAAAATGTTACATTTTACGATGTTACATTTTATCATGTTACATTTTAACATATTACATTTTAACATGTTACTTTTTAACATAATACATTTTAACATGTTACTTTTTAACATAATACATTTTAATATGTTACATTTTAACATGTTATATTTTAATATGTTACATTTTAAAATGCTGCTTTTTAACATGATAAAATGTTACATTTTACCATGTTACATTTTAAAATGTTACATTTTAGGATGTTACATTTTAACATGTTACATTTTAACATATTACATTTTAACATGTTACATTTTAACATAATACATTTTAATATGTTACATTTTAACATGTTGCATTTTAACATGATCAAATGTTTCATTTTAACATGTTACATTTTAATATGTTACATTTTAACAAGTTACATTTTAACATGTTACATTTAAAAATGTTACATTTTAACATGATACATTTTAAAATGTTACATTTTAAAATGTTACATTTTAACTTGTTACATTTTAAAATGTTACATTTTAACATTTTTTATTTTAAAATGTTACATTTTAACATGTTACAATTTTAACATGTTACATTTTAACATGTTACATTTTACGACGTTACATTTTAACATGTAACATTTTAACATATTACATTTTAACATGTTACATTTTAACTTGTTACATTTTAATATGTTACATTTTAATATGTTACATTTTAACAAGATAACATGTTACATTTTAACATGTTACATTTTAAAGTGTTACATTTTACGATGTTACATTTTATCATGTTACATTTTAACATATTACATTTTAACATGTTACTTTTTAACATAATACATTTTAATATGTTACATTTTAACATGTTATATTTTAATATGTTACATTTTAAAATGTTGCTTTTTAACATTTTAAAATGTAACATTTTATCATGTTAAAATGTAACATGTAAAAACGTAATATGCTAAAATGTAACACGTTAAAATGTAACATTTTATCATGTTAAAATGTAATATGCTAAAATGTAACATGTTAAAATGTAACACATTAAAATGTAACATGTTAAAATGTAACATTTTATCATGTTAAAATGCAACATGTTAAAATGTAACATATTAAAATGTATTATGTTAAAATGTAACATGTTAAAATGTAATATGTTAAAATGTAACATGTTAAAATGTAACATCCTAAAATGTAACGGATGTTACATTTTAACATGTTACATTTTAACATATTACATTTTAACATGTTACATTTTAACATAATACATTTTAATATGTTACATTTTAACATGTTGCATTTTAACATGATAAAATGTTACATTTTAACATGTTACATTTTAATGTGTTACATTTTAACATGTTACATTTTAGCATATTACATTTTAACATGATAAAATGTTACATTTTAACGTGTTACATTTTAGCATATTACGTTTTTACATGTTACATTTTAACATGATAAAATGTTACATTTTAAAATGTTACATTTTAATATGTTACATTATAACATGTTGCATTTTAACATGTTACATTTTACGATGCTAAATTTTAGCATGTTACATTTTAGCATATTACATTTTAACATGTTACATTTTAACATGTTACATTTTTAAATGTTACATTTTAGGATGTTACATTTTAACATGTTACATTTTAGCATATTACATTTTAACATGTTACATTTTTACATGTTACATTTTAAAATGTTACATTTGAAAATGTTACATTTTAGGATGTTACATTTTAGGATGTTACATTTTAACATGTTACATTTTAACGTATTACATTTTAACATGTTACATTTTAACATAATACGTTTTAATATGTTACATTTTAACATGTTGCATTTTAATATGATAAAAATGTTACATTTAACATGTTACATTTTAAAATGTTACATTTTAACATGTTACATTTTAAAATGTTACATTTCAGGATGTTACATTTTAACATGTTACATTTTAACATGATAAAATGTTACATTTTAACATGTTACATTTTAGGATGTTACATTTTAACATGTTACATTTTAACGTATTACATTTTAACATGTTACATTTTAACATAATACATTTTAATATGTTACATTTTAACATGTTGCATTTTAACATGATAAAATGTTACATTTAACATGTTACATTTTAAAATGTTACATTTTAACATGTTACATTTTAACATTTTACATTTTAAAATGTTACATTTTAACATTTTACATTTTAAAATGTTACATTTTAACATTTTACATTTTAAAATGTTACATTTTAACATGTTACATTTTACAATGTTACATTTTAAAATGTTACATTTTAGGATGTTACATTTTAACATGTAACATTTTAACATATTACATTTTAACATGTTACATTTTTAACATGTTACATTTTAACATGTTACATTTTAACATGTTACATTTTAATATGTTACATTTTAACATGTTGCATTTTAACATGATAAAATGTTACATTTTAACATGTTGCATTTTAACATGATAAAATGTTACATTTTAACATGTTACATTTTAATATGTTACATTTTAACATGTTGCATTTTAACATGATAAAATGTTACATATTAACATGTTACATTTTAATATGTTACATTTCAACATGTTGCATTTTAACATGATAAAATGTTACATTTTAATATGTTACATTTTAGAATGTTGCATTTTAACATGATAAAATGTTACATTTTAACTTGTTGCATTTTAACATGATAAAATGTTACATTTTAACATGTTACATTTTAAAATGTTACATTTTCAAATGTTACATTTTACGATGTTACATTTTAACAAGTTACATTTTAGCATATTACATTTTAACGTGTTACATTTTAACATGTTACATTTTAATATGTTACATTTTAAAATGTTGCATTTTAACATGATAAAATGTTACATTTTAACATGTTACATTTTACAATGTTACATTTTACGATGTTACATTTTATCATGTTACATTTTAACATATTACATTTTAACATGTTACTTTTTAACATAATACATTTTAATATGTTACATTTTAACATGTTACATTTTAATATGTTACATTTTAAAATGTTGCATTTTAACATGATAAAATGTTACATTTAACATGTTACATTTTAAAATGTTACAATTTAGGATGTTACATTTTAACATGTTGCATTTTAACATGATAAAATGTTACATTTTACCATGTTACATTTTAAAGTGTTACATTTTAGGATGTTACATTTTAACATGTTACATTTTAACATATTACATTTTAACATGTTACATTATAACATAATACATTTTAATATGTTACATTTTAACATGTTACATTTTAATATGTTACATTTTAACATGTTGCATTTTAACATGATAAAATGTTACATTTAACATGTTACATTTTAAAATGTTTCATTTAAACATGTTACATTTTAAAATGTTACATTTTAACATGTTACATTTTAAAATGTTACATTTAAACATGTTACATTTTAAAATGTTACATTTTAACATGTTACATTTTAAAATGTTACATTTTAACATGTTACATTTTAAAATGTTACATTTTAACATGTTACATTTTAAAATGTTACATTTTAACATGTTACATTTTAAAATGTTACATTTTAACATGTTACATTTTAACATGTTACATTTTACGACGTTACATTTTAACATGTAACATTTTAACATATTACATTTTAACATGTTGCATTTTAACATGATAAAATGTTACATTTAACATGTTACATTTTAAAATGTTACATTTTAACATGTTACATTTTAAAATGTTACATTTTAACATGTTACATTTTAAAATGTTACATTTTAACATGTTACATTTTAAAATGTTACATTTTAACATGTTACATTTTAAAATGTTACATTTTAACATGTTACATTTTAAAATGTTACATTTTAACATGTTACATTTTAACATGTTACATTTTACGACGTTACATTTTAACATGTAACATTTTAACATATTACATTTTAACATGTTACATTTTAACATGTTAAATTTTAATATGTTACGTTTTAACATGTTGCATTTTAACATGATAAAATGTTACATTTTAACATGTTGCATTTTAACATAATAAAATGTTACATTTTAACACGTTACATTTTAGCATATTACATTTTAACATGTTACATTTTAACATGTTACATTTTAGCATATTACATTTTAACATGTTACATTTTAACATGTTACATTTTAAAATGTTACATTTTAGGATGTTACATTTTAACATGTTACATTTTAACATATTACATTTTAACATGTTACATTTTAACATAATACATTTTAATATGTTACATTTTAACATGTTGCATTTTAACATGTTGCATTTTTACATGATCAAATGTTTCATTTAAACATGTTACATTTTAATATGTTACATTTTAACAAGTTACATTTTAACATGTTACATTTAAAAATGTTACATTTTAACATGATACATTTTAAAATGTTACATTTTGACATGTTACATTTTAAAATGTTACATTTTAACTTGTTACATTTTAAAATGTTACATTTTAACATTTTTTATTTTAAAATGTTACATTTTAACATGTTACAATTTTAACATGTTACATTTTAAAATGTTACATTTAAACATGTTACATTTTAAAATGTTACATTTTAACATGTTACATTTTAAAATGTTACATTTTAACATGTTACATTTTAAAATGTTACATTTTAACATGTTACATTTTAAAATGTTACATTTTAACATGTTACATTTTAAAATGTTACATTTTAACATGTTACATTTTAACATGTTACATTTTACGACGTTACATTTTAACATGTAACATTTTAACATATTACATTTTAACATGTTGCATTTTAACATGATAAAATGTTACATTTAACATGTTACATTTTAAAATGTTACATTTTAACATGTTACATTTTAAAATGTTACATTTTAACATGTTACATTTTAAAATGTTACATTTTAACATGTTACATTTTAAAATGTTACATTTTAACATGTTACATTTTAACATGTTACATTTTAAAATGTTACATTTTAACATGTTACATTTTAACATGTTACATTTTACGACGTTACATTTTAACATGTAACATTTTAACATATTACATTTTAACATGTTACATTTTAACATGTTAAATTTTAATATGTTACATTTTAACATGTTGCATTTTAACATGATAAAATGTTACATTTTAACATGTTGCATTTTAACATAATAAAATGTTACATTTTAACACGTTACATTTAAAAATGTTACATTTTACGATGTTACATTTTAACATGTTACATTTTAGCATATTACATTTTAACATGTTACATTTTAACATGTTACATTTTAAAATGTTACATTTTAGGATGTTACATTTTAACATGTTACATTTTAACATATTACATTTTAACATGTTACATTTTAACATAATACATTTTAATATGTTACATTTTAACATGTTGCATTTTTACATGATCAAATGTTTCATTTTAACATGTTACATTTTAATATGTTACATTTTAACAAGTTACATTTTAACATGTTACATTTAAAAATGTTACATTTTAACATGATACATTTTAAAATGTTACATTTTGACATGTTACATTTTAAAATGTTACATTTTAACTTGTTACATTTTAAAATGTTACATTTTAACATTTTTTATTTTAAAATGTTACATTTTAACATGTTACAATTTTAACATGTTACATTTTAACATGTTACATTTTACGACGTTACATTTTAACATGTAACATTTTAACATATTACATTTTAACATGTTACATTTTAACTTGTTACATTTTAATATGTTACATTTTAATATGTTACATTTTAACAAGATAAAATGTTACATTTTAACATGTTACATTTTAAAATGTTACATTTTACGATGTTACATTTTATCATGTTACATTTTAACATATTACATTTTAACATGTTACTTTTTAACATAATACATTTTAACATGTTACTTTTTAACATAATACATTTTAATATGTTACATTTTAACATGTTATATTTTAATATGTTACATTTTAAAATGCTGCTTTTTAACATGATAAAATGTTACATTTTACCATGTTACATTTTAAAATGTTACATTTTAGGATGTTACATTTTAACATGTTACATTTTAACATATTACATTTTAACATGTTACATTTTAACATAATACATTTTAATATGTTACATTTTAACATGTTGCATTTTAACATGATCAAATGTTTCATTTTAACATGTTACATTTTAATATGTTACATTTTAACAAGTTACATTTTAACATGTTACATTTAAAAATGTTACATTTTAACATGATACATTTTAAAATGTTACATTTAAAAATGTTACATTTTAACTTGTTACATTTTAAAATGTTACATTTTAACATTTTTTATTTTAAAATGTTACATTTTAACATGTTACAATTTTAACATGTTACATTTTAACATGTTACATTTTACGACGTTACATTTTAACATGTAACATTTTAACATATTACATTTTAACATGTTACATTTTAACTTGTTACATTTTAATATGTTACATTTTAATATGTTACATTTTAACAAGATAACATGTTACATTTTAACATGTTACATTTTAAAGTGTTACATTTTACGATGTTACATTTTATCATGTTACATTTTAACATATTACATTTTAACATGTTCCTTTTTAACATAATACATTTTAATATGTTACATTTTAACATGTTATATTTTAATATGTTACATTTTAAAATGTTGCTTTTTAACATGATAAAATGTTACATTTTACCATGTTACATTTTAAAATGTTACATTTTAGGATGTTACATTTTAACATGTTACATTTTAACATATTACATTTTAACATGTTACATTTTAACATAATACATTTTAATATGTTACATTTTAACATGTTGCATTTTAACATGATAAAATGTTACATTTTAACATGTTACATTTTAATGTGTTACATTTTAACATGTTACATTTTAGCATATTACATTTTAACATGATAAAATGTTACATTTTAACGTGTTACATTTTAGCATATTACGTTTTTACATGTTACATTTTAACATGATAAAATGTTACATTTTAAAATGTTACATTTTAATATGTTACATTATAACATGTTGCATTTTAACATGTTACATTTTACGATGCTAAATTTTAGCATGTTACATTTTAGCATATTACATTTTAACATGTTACATTTTAACATGTTACATTTTTAAATGTTACATTTTAGGATGTTACATTTTAACATGTTACATTTTAGCATATTACATTTTAACATGTTACATTTTTACATGTTACATTTTAAAATGTTACATTTGAAAATGTTACATTTTAGGATGTTACATTTTAGGATGTTACATTTTAACATGTTACATTTTAACGTATTACATTTTAACATGTTACATTTTAACATAATACGTTTTAATATGTTACATTTTAACATGTTGCATTTTAATATGATAAAAATGTTACATTTAACATGTTACATTTTAAAATGTTACATTTTAACATATTACATTTTAAAATGTTACATTTCAGGATGTTACATTTTAACATGTTACATTTTAACATGATAAAATGTTACATTTTAACATGTTACATTTTAGGATGTTACATTTTAACATGTTACATTTTAACGTATTACATTTTAACATGTTACATTTTAACATAATACATTTTAATATGTTACATTTTAACATGTTGCATTTTAACATGATAAAATGTTACATTTAACATGTTACATTTTAAAATGTTACATTTTAACATGTTACATTTTAACATTTTACATTTTAAAATGTTACATTTTAACATTTTACATTTTAAAATGTTACATTTTAACATTTTACATTTTAAAATGTTACATTTTAACATGTTACATTTTACAATGTTACATTTTAAAATGTTACATTTTAGGATGTTACATTTTAACATGTAACATTTTAACATATTACATTTTAACATGTTACATTTTTAACATGTTACATTTTAACATGTTACATTTTAACATGTTACATTTTAATATGTTACATTTTAACATGTTGCATTTTAACATGATAAAATGTTACATTTTAACATGTTGCATTTTAACATGATAAAATGTTACATTTTAACATGTTACATTTTAATATGTTACATTTTAACATGTTGCATTTTAACATGATAAAATGTTACATATTAACATGTTACATTTTAATATGTTAAATTTCAACATGTTGCATTTTAACATGATAAAATGTTACATTTTAATATGTTACATTTTAGAATGTTGCATTTTAACATGATAAAATGTTACATTTTAACTTGTTGCATTTTAACATGATAAAATGTTACATTTTAACATGTTACATTTTAAAATGTTACATTTTCAAATGTTACATTTTACGATGTTACATTTTAACAAGTTACATTTTAGCATATTACATTTTAACGTGTTACATTTTAACATGTTACATTTTAATATGTTACATTTTAAAATGTTGCATTTTAACATGATAAAATGTTACATTTTAACATGTTACATTTTACAATGTTACATTTTACGATGTTACATTTTATCATGTTACATTTTAACATATTACATTTTAACATGTTACTTTTTAACATAATACATTTTAATATGTTACATTTTAACATGTTACATTTTAATATGTTACATTTTAAAATGTTGCATTTTAACATGATAAAATGTTACATTTAACATGTTACATTTTAAAATGTTACAATTTAGGATGTTACATTTTAACATGTTGCATTTTAACATGATAAAATGTTACATTTTACCATGTTACATTTTAAAGTGTTACATTTTAGGATGTTACATTTTAACATGTTACATTTTAACATATTACATTTTAACATGTTACATTATAACATAATACATTTTAATATGTTACATTTTAACATGTTACATTTTAATATGTTACATTTTAACATGTTGCATTTTAACATGATAAAATGTTACATTTAACATGTTACATTTTAAAATGTTTCATTTAAACATGTTACATTTTAAAATGTTACATTTTAACATGTTACATTTTAAAATGTTACATTTAAACATGTTACATTTTAAAATGTTACATTTTAACATGTTACATTTTAAAATGTTACATTTTAACATGTTACATTTTAAAATGTTACATTTTAACATGTTACATTTTAAAATGTTACATTTTAACATGTTACATTTTAAAATGTTACATTTTAACATGTTACATTTTAAAATGTTACATTTTAACATGTTACATTTTAACATGTTACATTTTACGACGTTACATTTTAACATGTAACATTTTAACATATTACATTTTAACATGTTGCATTTTAACATGATAAAATGTTACATTTAACATGTTACATTTTAAAATGTTACATTTTAACATGTTACATTTTAAAATGTTACATTTTAACATGTTACATTTTAAAATGTTACATTTTAACATGTTACATTTTAAAATGTTACATTTTAACATGTTACATTTTAAAATGTTACATTTTAACATGTTACATTTTAAAATGTTACATTTTAACATGTTACATTTTAACATGTTACATTTTACGACGTTACATTTTAACATGTAACATTTTAACATATTACATTTTAACATGTTACATTTTAACATGTTAAATTTTAATATGTTACATTTTAACATGTTGCATTTTAACATGATAAAATGTTACATTTTAACATGTTGCATTTTAACATAATAAAATGTTACATTTTAACACGTTACATTTTAGCATATTACATTTTAACATGTTACATTTTAACATGTTACATTTTAGCATATTACATTTTAACATGTTACATTTTAACATGTTACATTTTAAAATGTTACATTTTAGGATGTTACATTTTAACATGTTACATTTTAACATATTACATTTTAACATGTTACATTTTAACATAATACATTTTAATATGTTACATTTTAACATGTTGCATTTTAACATGTTGCATTTTTACATGATCAAATGTTTCATTTTAACATGTTACATTTTAATATGTTACATTTTAACAAGTTACATTTTAACATGTTACATTTAAAAATGTTACATTTTAACATGATACATTTTAAAATGTTACATTTTGACATGTTACATTTTAAAATGTTACATTTTAACTTGTTACATTTTAAAATGTTACATTTTAACATTTTTTATTTTAAAATGTTACATTTTAACATGTTACAATTTTAACATGTTACATTTTAACATGTTACATTTTACGACGTTACATTTTAACATGTAACATTTTAACATATTACATTTTAACATGTTACATTTTAACTTGTTACATTTTAATATGTTACATTTTAATATGTTACATTTTAACAAGATAAAATGTTACATTTTAACATGTTACATTTTAAAATGTTACATTTTACGATGTTACATTTTATCATGTTACATTTTAACATATTACATTTTAACATGTTACTTTTTAACATAATACATTTTAACATGTTACTTTTTAACATAATACATTTTAATATGTTACATTTTAACATGTTATATTTTAATATGTTACATTTTAAAATGCTGCTTTTTAACATGATAAAATGTTACATTTTACCATGTTACATTTTAAAATGTTACATTTTAGGATGTTACATTTTAACATGTTACATTTTAACATATTACATTTTAACATGTTACATTTTAACATAATACATTTTAATATGTTACATTTTAACATGTTGCATTTTAACATGATCAAATGTTTCATTTTAACATGTTACATTTTAATATGTTACATTTTAACAAGTTACATTTTAACATGTTACATTTAAAAATGTTACATTTTAACATGATACATTTTAAAATGTTACATTTTAAAATGTTACATTTTAACTTGTTACATTTTAAAATGTTACATTTTAACATTTTTTATTTTAAAATGTTACAATTTAACATGTTACAATTTTAACATGTTACATTTTAACATGTTACATTTTACGACGTTACATTTTAACATGTAACATTTTAACATATTACATTTTAACATGTTACATTTTAACTTGTTACATTTTAATATGTTACATTTTAATATGTTACATTTTAACAAGATAAAATGTTACATTTTAACATGTTACATTTTAAAGTGTTACATTTTACGATGTTACATTTTATCATGTTACATTTTAACATATTACATTTTAACATGTTACTTTTTAACATAATACATTTTAATATGTTACATTTTAACATGTTATATTTTAATATGTTACATTTTAAAATGTTGCTTTTTAACATGATAAAATGTTACATTTTACCATGTTACATTTTAAAATGTTACATTTTAGGATGTTACATTTTAACATGTTACATTTTAACATATTACATTTTAACATGTTACATTTTAACATAATACATTTTAATATGTTACATTTTCACATGTTGCATTTTAACATGATAAAATGTTACATTTTAACATGTTACATTTTAATGTGTTACATTTTAACATGTTACATTTTAGCATATTACATTTTAACATGATAAAATGTTACATTTTAACGTGTTACATTTTAATATGTTACATTTTAACATGTTACATTTTAAAATGTTACATTTTAACATGTTACAATTTTTTACATGTTACATTTTAACATGTTACATTTTACGACGTTACATTTTAACATGTTACATTTTAACATATTACATTTTAACATGTTACATTTGAACTTGTTACATTTTAATATGTTACATTTTAATATGTTACATTTTAACAAGATAAAATGTTACATTTTAACATGTTACATTTTAAAATGTTACATTTTACGATGTTACATTTTATCATGTTACATTTTAACATATTACATTTTAACATGTTACTTTTTAACATAATACATTTTAATATGTTACATTTTAACATGTTATATTTTAATATGTTACATTTTAAAATGTTGCTTTTTAACATGATAAAATGTTACATTTTACCATGTTACATTTTAAAATGTTACATTTTAGGATGTTACATTTTAACATGTTACATTTTAACATATTACATTTTAACATGTTGCATTTTAACATAATAAAATGTTACATTTTAACACGTTACATTTAAAAATGTTACATTTTACGATGTTACATTTTAACATGTTACATTTTAGCATATTACATTTTAACATGTTACATTTTAACATGTTACATTTTAAAATGTTACATTTTAGGATGTTACATTTTAACATGTTACATTTTAACATATTACATTTTAACATGTTACATTTTAACATAATACATTTTAATATGTTACATTTTAACATGTTGCATTTTAACATGATCAAATGTTTCATTTTAACATGTTACATTTTAATATGTTACATTTTAAAAAGTTACATTTTAACATGTTACATTTAAAAATGTTACATTTTAACATGATACATTTTAAAATGTTACATTTTAACATGTTACATTTTAAAATGTTACATTTTAACTTGTTACATTTTAAAATGTTACATTTTAACATTTTTTATTTTAAAATGTTACATTTTAACATGTTACAATTTTAACATGCTACATTTTAACATGTTACATTTTACGACGTTACATTTTAACATGTAACATTTTAACATATTACATTTTAACATGTTACATTTTAACTTGTTACATTTTAATATGTTACATTTTAATATGTTACATTTTAACAAGATAAAATGTTACATTTTAACATGTTACATTTTAAAATGTTACATTTTAAAATGTTACATTTTACGATGTTACATTTTATCATGTTACATTTTAACATATTACATTTTAACATGTTACTTTTTAACATAATACATTTTAACATGTTACTTTTTAACATAATACATTTTAATATGTTACATTTTAACATGTTATATTTTAATATGTTACATTTTAAAATGTTGCTTTTTAACATGATAAAATGTTACATTTTACCATGTTACATTTTAAAATGTTACATTTTAGGATGTTACATTTTAACATGTTACATTTTAACATATTACATTTTAACATGTTACATTTTAACATAATACATTTTAATATGTTACATTTTAACATGTTGCATTTTAACATGATCAAATGTTTCATTTTAACATGTTACATTTTAATATGTTACATTTTAACAAGTTACATTATAACATGTTACATTTAAAAATGTTACATTTTAACATGATACATTTTAAAATGTTACATTTTAACATGTTACATTTTAAAATGTTACATTTTAACTTGTTACATTTTAAAATGTTACATTTTAACATTTTTTATTTTAAAATGTTACATTTTAACATGTTACAATTTTAACATGTTACATTTTAACATGTTACATTTTACGACGTTACATTTTAACATGTAACATTTTAACATATTACATTTTAACATGTTACATTTTAACTTGTTACATTTTAATATGTTACATTTTAATATGTTACATTTTAACAAGATAAAATGTTACATTTTAACATGTTACATTTTAAAATGTTACATTTTACGATGTTACATTTTATCATGTTACATTTTAACATATTACATTTTAACATGCTACTTTTTAACATAATACATTTTAATATGTTACATTTTAACATGTTATATTTTAATATGTTACATTTTAAAATGTTGCTTTTTAACATGATAAAATGTTACATTTTACCATGTTACATTTTAAAATGTTACATTTTAGGATGTTACATTTTAACATGTTACATTTTAACATATTACATTTTAACATGTTACATTTTAACATAATACATTTTAATATGTTACATTTTAACATGTTGCATTTTAACATGATAAAATGTTACATATTTACATGTTACATTTTAATGTGTTACATTTTAACATGTTACATTTTAATGTGTTACATTTTAACATGTTACATTTTAGCATATTACATTTTAACATGATAAAATGTTACATTTTAACGTGTTACATTTTAATATGTTACATTTTAACATGTTACATTTTAAAATGTTACATTTTAACATGTTACAATTTTTTACATGTTACATTTTAACATGTTACATTTTAACATGTTACATTTTACGACGTTACATTTTAACATGTTACATTTTAACATATTACATTTTAACATGTTACATTTTAACTTGTTACATTTTAATATGTTACATTTTAATATGTTACATTTTAACAAGATAAAATGTTACATTTTAACATGTTACATTTTAAAATGTTACATTTTACGATGTTACATTTTATCATGTTATATTTTAACATATTACATTTTAACATATTACATTTTAACATGTTACTTTTTAACATAATACATTTTAATATGTTACATTTTAACATGTTATATTTTAATATGTTACATTTTAAAATGTTGCTTTTTAACATGATAAAATGTTACATTTTACCATGTTACATTTTAAAATGTTACATTTTAGGATGTTACATTTTAACATGTTACATTTTAACATATTACATTTTAACATGTTGCATTTTAACATAATAAAATGTTACATTTTAACACGTTACATTTAAAAATGTTACATTTTACGATGTTACATTTTAACATGTTACATTTTAGCATATTACATTTTAACATGTTACATTTTAACATGTTACATTTTAAAATGTTACATTTTAGGATGTTACATTTTAACATGTTACATTTTAACATATTACATTTTAACATGTTACATTTTAACATAATACATTTTAATATGTTACATTTTAACATGTTGCATTTTAACATGATCAAATGTTTCATTTTAACATGTTACATTTTAACATGTTACATTTTAACAAGTTACATTTTAACATGTTACATTTAAAAATGTTACATTTTAACATGATACATTTTAAAATGTTACATTTTAACATGTTACATTTTAAAATGTTACATTTTAACTTGTTACATTTTAAAATGTTACATTTTAACATTTTTTATTTTAAAATGTTACATTTTAACATGTTACAATTTAAACATGTTACATTTTAACATGTTACATTTTACGACGTTACATTTTAACATGTAACATTTTAACATATTACATTTTAACATGTTACATTTTAACTTGTTACATTTTAATATGTTACATTTTAACAAGATAAAATGTTACATTTTAACATGTTACATTTTAAAATGTTACATTTTACGATGTTACATTTTATCATGTTACATTTTAACATATTACATTTTAACATGTTACTTTTTAACATAATACATTTTAATATGTTACATTTTAACATGTTATATTTTAATATGTTACATTTTAAAATGTTGCTTTTTAACATGATAAAATGTTACATTTTACCATGTTACATTTTAAAATGTTACATTTTAGGATGTTAAATTTTAACATGTTACATATTAACATATTACATTTTAACATGTTACATTTTAACATAATACATTTTAATATGTTACATTTTAACATGTTGCATTTTAACATGATAAAATGTTACATTTTAACATGTTACATTTTAATGTGTTACATTTTAACATGTTACATTTTAGCATATTACATTTTAACATGATAAAATGTTACATTTTAACGTGTTACATTTTAATATGTTACATTTTAACATGTTACATTTTAAAATGTTACATTTTAACTTGTTACATTTTAAAATGTTACATTTTAACATTTTTTATTTTAAAATGTTACATTTTAACATGTTACAATTTTAACATGTTACATTTTAACATGTTACATTTTACGACGTTACATTTTAACATGTTACATTTTAACATATTACATTTTAACATGTTACATTTTAACTTGTTACATTTTAATATGTTACATTTTAACATGTTACATTTTAGCATATTACATTTTAACATGATAAAATGTTACATTTTAACATGTTACATTTTAACATGTTAAATTTTAATATGTTACATTTTAACATGTTGCATTTTAACATGATAAATTGTTACATTTTAACATGTTGCATTTTAACATATAAAATGTTACATTTTAACACGTTACATTTAAAAATGTTACATTTTACGATGTTACATTTTAACATGTTACATTTTAGCATATTACATTTTAACGTGTTACATTTTAACATGTTACATTTTAATATGTTACATTTTAACATGTTGCATTTTAACATGATAAAATGTGAAATTTTAACATGTTACATTTTAATATATTACATTTTAACATGTTACATTTTAATATGTTACATTTTAACATGTTGCATTTTAACATGATAAAATGTTACATTTTATCATGTTACATTTTAACATGTTACATTTTAAAATGTTACATTTTAACATGTTACATTTTAGCATATTACATTTTAACATGATAAAAAGTTACATTTTAACGTGTTACATTTTAATATGTTACATTTTAACATGTTACATTTTAACATGTTAAATTTTAATATGTTACATTTTAACATGTTGCATTTTAACATGATAAAATGTTACATTTTAACATGTTGCATTTTAACATAATAAAATGTTACATTTTAACACGTTACATTTAAAAATGTTACATTTTACGATGTTACATTTTAACATGTTACATTTTAGCATATTACATTTTAACATGTTACATTTTAACATGTTACATTTTAAAATGTTACATTTTAGGATGTTACATTTTAACATGTTACATTTTAACATATTACATTTTAACATGTTCCATTTTAACATAATACATTTTAATATGTTACATTTTAACATGTTGCATTTTAACATGATCAAATGTTTCATTTTAACATGTTACATTTTAATATGTTACATTTTAACAAGTTACATATTAACATGTTACATTTAAAAATGTTACATTTTAACATGATACATTTTAAAATGTTACATTTTAACATGTTACATTTTAAAATGTTACATTTTAACTTGTTACATTTTAAAATGTTACATTTTAACATTTTTTATTTTAAAATGTTACATTTTAACATGTTACAATTTTAACATGTTACATTTTAACATGTTACATTTTACGACGTTACATTTTAACATATTACATTTTAACATGTTACATTTTAACTTGTTACATTTTAATATGTTACATTTTAATATGTTACATTTTAACAAGATAAAATGTTACATTTTAACATGTTACATTTTAAAATGTTACATTTTACGATGTTACATTTTATCATGTTACATTTTAACATATTACATTTTAACATGTTACTTTTTAACATAATACATTTTAATATGTTACATTTTAACATGTTATATTTTAGTATGTTACATTTTAAAATGTTGCTTTTTAACATGATAAAATGTTACATTTTACCATGTTAAATTTTAAAATGTTACATTTTAGGATGTTACATTTTAACATGTTACATTTTAACATATTACATTTTAACATGTTACATTTTAACATAATAAATTTTAATATGTTACATTTTAACATGTTGCATTTTAACATGATAAAATGTTACATTTTAACGTGTTACATTTTAATATGTTACATTTTAATATGTTACATTTTAACATGTTAAATTTTAATATGTTACATTTTAACATGTTGCATTTTAACATGATAAAATGTTACATTTTAACATGTTGCATTTTAACATAATAAAATGTTACATTTTAACACGTTACATTTAAAAATGTTACATTTTACGATGTTACATTTTTACATGTTACATTTTAGCATATTACATTTTAACGTGTTACATTTTAACATGTTACATTTTAATATGTTACATTTTAATATGTTGCATTTTAACATGATAAAATGTGAAATTTTAACATGTTACATTTTAATATATTACATTTTAACATGTTACATTTTAATATGTTACATTTTAACATGTTGCATTTTAACATGATAAAATGTTACATTTTATCATGTTACATTTTAAAATGTTACATTTTAACATGTTACATTTTAAAATGTTACATTTTAACATGTTACATTTTAGCATATTACATTTTAACATGATAAAAAGTTACATTTTAACGTGTTACATTTTAATATGTTACATTTTAACATGTTGCATTTTAACATGATAAAATGTTACATTTAACATGTTACATTTTAAAATGTTACATTTTAACATGTTACATTTTAAAATGTTACATTTTAACATGTTACATTTTAAAATGTTACATTTTAACATGTTACATTTTAAAATGTTAAATTTTAACATGTTACATTTTAAAATGTTACATTTTAACATGTTACATTTTAACATGTTACATTTTACGACGTTACATTTTAACATGTAACATTTTAACATATTACATTTTAACATGTTACATTTTAACATGTTAAATTTTAATATGTTACATTTTAATATGTTACATTTTAACATGTTGCATTTTAACATGATAAAATGTTACATTTTAACATGTTGCATTTTAACATAATAAAATGT
Source organism: Macrosteles quadrilineatus (assembly GCF_028750875.1). Lineage (NCBI taxonomy): Eukaryota > Metazoa > Arthropoda > Insecta > Hemiptera > Cicadellidae > Macrosteles > Macrosteles quadrilineatus. The sequence goes on along the minus strand of NW_026542679.1, from coordinate 389,006 downwards.
TACATTTTAACACGTTACATTTAAAAATGTTACATTTTACGATGTTACATTTTAACATGTTACATTTTAGCATATTACGTTTTTACATGTTACATTTTAACATGATAAAATGTTACATTTTAACATGTTACATTTTAATATGTTACATTATAACATGTTGCATTTTAACATGTTACATTTTACGATGTTAAATTTTAGCATGTTACATTTTAGCATATTACATTTTAACATGTTACATTTTAACATGTTACATTTTAAAATGTTACATTTTAGGATGTTACATTTTAACATGTTACATTTTAACATATTACATTTTAACATGTTACATTTTAACATAATACATTTTAATATGTTACATTTTAACATGTTGCATCTTAACATGATCAAATGTTTCATTTTAACATGTTACATTTTAATATGTTACATTTTAAAATGTTACATTTTAACATTTTTTATTTTAAAATGTTACATTTTAACTTGTTACATTTTAAAATGTTACATTTTAACATTTTTTATTTTAAAATGTTACATTTTAACATGTTACATTTTTAACATGTTACATTTTAACATGTTACATTTTACGACGTTACATTTTAACATGTAACATTTTAACATATTACATTTTAACATGTTACATTTTAACTTGTTACATTTTAATATGTTACATTTTAATATGTTACATTTTAACAAGATAAAATGTTACATTTTAACATGTTACATTTTAAAATGTTACATTTTACGATGTTACATTTTATCATGTTACATTTTAACATATTACATTTTAACATGTTACTTTTTAACATAATACATTTTAATATGTTACATTTTAACATGTTATATTTTAGTATGTTACATTTTAAAATGTTGCTTTTTAACATGATAAAATGTTACATTTTACCATGTTACATTTTAAAATGTTACATTTTAGGATGTTACATTTTAACATGTTACATTTTAACATATTACATTTTAACATGTTACATTTTAACATAATACATTTTAATATGTTACATTTTAACATGTTGCATTTTAACATGATAAAATGTTACATTTTAACATGTTACATTTTAATGTGTTACATTTTAACATGTTACATTTTAGCATATTACATTTTAACATGATAAAATGTTACATTTTAACGTGTTACATTTTAATATGTTACATTTTAACATGTTACATTTTAAAATGTTACATTTTAACTTGTTACATTTTAAAATGTTACATTTTAACATTTTTTATTTTAAAATGTTACATTTTAACATGTTACAATTTTAACATGTTACATTTTAACATGTTACATTTTACGACGTTACATTTTAACATGTTACATTTTAACATATTACATTTTAACATGTTACATTTTAACTTGTTACATTTTAATATGTTACATTTTAACATGTTACATTTTAGCATATTACATTTTAACATGATAAAATGTTACATTTTAACATGTTACATTTTAACATGTTACATTTTAACATGTTAAATTTTAATATGTTACATTTTAACATGTTGCATTTTAACATGATAAATTGTTACATTTTAACATGTTGCATTTTAACATATAAAATGTTACATTTTAACACGTTACATTTAAAAATGTTACATTTTACGATGTTACATTTTAACATGTTACATTTTAGCATATTACATTTTAACGTGTTACATTTTAACATGTTACATTTTAATATGTTACATTTTAACATGTTGCATTTTAACATGATAAAATGTGAAATTTTAACATGTTACATTTTAATATATTACATTTTAACATGTTACATTTTAATATGTTACATTTTAACATGTTGCATTTTAACATGATAAAATGTTACATTTTATCATGTTACATTTTAAAATGTTACATTTTAACATGTTACATTTTAAAATGTTACATTTTAACATGTTACATTTTAACATGTTACATTTTAAAATGTTACATTTTAACATGTTACATTTTAGCATATTACATTTTAACATGATAAAAAGTTACATTTTAACGTGTTACATTTTAATATGTTACATTTTAACATGTTACATTTTAACATGTTAAATTTTAATATGTTACATTTTAACATGTTGCATTTTAACATGATAAAATGTTACATTTTAACATGTTGCATTTTAACATAATAAAATGTTACATTTTAACACGTTACATTTAAAAATGTTACATTTTACGATGTTTCATTTTAACATGTTACATTTTAGCATATTACATTTTAACATGTTACATTTTAACATGTTACATTTTAAAATATTACATTTTAGGATGTTACATTTTAACATGTTACATTTTAACATATTACATTTTAACATGTTCCATTTTAACATAATACATTTTAATATGTTACATTTTAACATGTTGCATTTTAACATGATCAAATGTTTCATTTTAACATGTTACATTTTAAAATGTTACATTTTAACATGTTACATTTTAAAATGTTACATTTTAACTTGTTACATTTTAAAATGTTACATTTTAACATTTTTTATTTTAAAATGTTACATTTTAACATGTTACAATTTTAACATGTTACATTTTAACATGTTACATTTTACGACGTTACATTTTAACATGTAACATTTTAACATATTACATTTTAACATGTTACATTTTAACTTGTTACATTTTAATATGTTACATTTTAATATGTTACATTTTAACAAGATAAAATGTTACATTTTAACATGTTACATTTTAAAATGTTACATTTTACGATGTTACATTTTATCATGTTACATTTTAACATATTACATTTTAACATGTTACTTTTTAACATAATACATTTTAATATGTTACATTTTAACATGTTATATTTTAGTATGTTACATTTTAAAATGTTGCTTTTTAACATGATAAAATGTTACATTTTACCATGTTAAATTTTAAAATGTTACATTTTAGGATATTACATTTTAACATGTTACATTTTAACATATTACATTTTAACATGTTACATTTTAACATAATAAATTTTAATATGTTACATTTTAACATGTTGCATTTAAACATGATAAAATGTTACATTTTAACATGTTACATTTTAATGTGTTACATTTTAACATGTTGCATTTTAACATGATAAAATGTTACATTTTAACATGTTGCATTTTAACATAATAAAATGTTACATTTTAACACGTTACATTTAAAAATGTTACATTTTACGATGTTACATTTTTACATGTTACATTTTAGCATATTACATTTTAACGTGTTACATTTTAACATGTTACATTTTAATATGTTACATTTTAATATGTTGCATTTTAACATGATAAAATGTGAAATTTTAACATGTTACATTTTAATATATTACATTTTAACATGTTACATTTTAATATGTTACATTTTAACATGTTGCATTTTAACATGATAAAATGTTACATTTTATCATGTTACATTTTAAAATGTTACATTTTAACATGTTACATTTTAAAATGTTACATTTTAACATGTTACATTTTAGCATATTACATTTTAACATGATAAAAAGTTACATTTTAACGTGTTACATTTTAATATGTTACATTTTAACATGTTACATTTTAACATGTTACATTTTACGACGTTACATTTTAACATGTAACATTTTAACATATTACATTTTAACATGTTACATTTTAACTTGTTACATTTTAATATGTTACATTTTAATATGTTACATTTTAACAAGATAAAATGTTACATTTTAACATGTTACATTTTAAAATGTTACATTTTACGATGTTACATTTTATCATGTTACATTTTAACATATTACATTTTAACATGTTACTTTTTAACATAATACATTTTAATATGTTACATTTTAACATGTTATATTTTAGTATGTTACATTTTAAAATGTTGCTTTTTAACATGATAAAATGTTACATTTTACCATGTTAAATTTTAAAATGTTACATTTTAGGATGTTACATTTTAACATGTTACATTTTAACATATTACATTTTAACATGTTACATTTTAACATAATAAATTTTAATATGTTACATTTTAACATGTTGCATTTTAACATGATAAAATGTTACATTTTAACATGTTACATTTTAATGTGTTACATTTTAACATGTTACATTTTAGCATATTACATTTTAACATGATAAAATGTTACATTTTAACATGTTGCATTTTAACATATAAAATGTTACATTTTAACACGTTACATTTAAAAATGTTACATTTTACGATGTTACATTTTAACATGTTACATTTTAGCATATTACATTTTAACGTGTTACATTTTAACATGTTACATTTTAATATGTTACATTTTAACATGTTGCATTTTAACATGATAAAATGTGAAATTTTAACATGTTACATTTTAATATATTACATTTTAACATGTTACATTTTAATATGTTACATTTTAACATGTTGCATTTTAACATGATAAAATGTTACATTTTATCATGTTACATTTTAAAATGTTACATTTTAACATGTTACATTTTAAAATGTTACATTTTAACATGTTACATTTTAACATGTTACATTTTAAAATGTTACATTTTAACATGTTACATTTTAGCATATTACATTTTAACATGATAAAAAGTTACATTTTAACGTGTTACATTTTAATATGTTACATTTTAACATGTTACATTTTAACATGTTAAATTTTAATATGTTACATTTTAACATGTTGCATTTTAACATGATAAAATGTTACATTTTAACATGTTGCATTTTAACATAATAAAATGTTACATTTTAACACGTTACATTTAAAAATGTTACATTTTACGATGTTTCATTTTAACATGTTACATTTTAGCATATTACATTTTAACATGTTACATTTTAACATGTTACATTTTAAAATATTACATTTTAGGATGTTACATTTTAACATGTTACATTTTAACATATTACATTTTAACATGTTCCATTTTAACATAATACATTTTAATATGTTACATTTTAACATGTTGCATTTTAACATGATCAAATGTTTCATTTTAACATGTTACATTTTAAAATGTTACATTTTAACATGTTACATTTTAAAATGTTACATTTTAACTTGTTACATTTTAAAATGTTACATTTTAACATTTTTTATTTTAAAATGTTACATTTTAACATGTTACAATTTTAACATGTTACATTTTAACATGTTACATTTTACGACGTTACATTTTAACATGTAACATTTTAACATATTACATTTTAACATGTTACATTTTAACTTGTTACATTTTAATATGTTACATTTTAATATGTTACATTTTAACAAGATAAAATGTTACATTTTAACATGTTACATTTTAAAATGTTACATTTTACGATGTTACATTTTATCATGTTACATTTTAACATATTACATTTTAACATGTTACTTTTTAACATAATACATTTTAATATGTTACATTTTAACATGTTATATTTTAGTATGTTACATTTTAAAATGTTGCTTTTTAACATGATAAAATGTTACATTTTACCATGTTAAATTTTAAAATGTTACATTTTAGGATATTACATTTTAACATGTTACATTTTAACATATTACATTTTAACATGTTACATTTTAACATAATAAATTTTAATATGTTACATTTTAACATGTTGCATTTAAACATGATAAAATGTTACATTTTAACATGTTACATTTTAATGTGTTACATTTTAACATGTTGCATTTTAACATGATAAAATGTTACATTTTAACATGTTGCATTTTAACATAATAAAATGTTACATTTTAACACGTTACATTTAAAAATGTTACATTTTACGATGTTACATTTTTACATGTTACATTTTAGCATATTACATTTTAACGTGTTACATTTTAACATGTTACATTTTAATATGTTACATTTTAATATGTTGCATTTTAACATGATAAAATGTGAAATTTTAACATGTTACATTTTAATATATTACATTTTAACATGTTACATTTTAATATGTTACATTTTAACATGTTGCATTTTAACATGATAAAATGTTACATTTTATCATGTTACATTTTAAAATGTTACATTTTAACATGTTACATTTTAAAATGTTACATTTTAACATGTTACATTTTAGCATATTACATTTTAACATGATAAAAAGTTACATTTTAACGTGTTACATTTTAATATGTTACATTTTAACATGTTACATTTTAACATGTTACATTTTACGACGTTACATTTTAACATGTAACATTTTAACATATTACATTTTAACATGTTACATTTTAACTTGTTACATTTTAATATGTTACATTTTAATATGTTACATTTTAACAAGATAAAATGTTACATTTTAACATGTTACATTTTAAAATGTTACATTTTACGATGTTACATTTTATCATGTTACATTTTAACATATTACATTTTAACATGTTACTTTTTAACATAATACATTTTAATATGTTACATTTTAACATGTTATATTTTAGTATGTTACATTTTAAAATGTTGCTTTTTAACATGATAAAATGTTACATTTTACCATGTTAAATTTTAAAATGTTACATTTTAGGATGTTACATTTTAACATGTTACATTTTAACATATTACATTTTAACATGTTACATTTTAACATAATAAATTTTAATATGTTACATTTTAACATGTTGCATTTTAACATGATAAAATGTTACATTTTAACATGTTACATTTTAATGTGTTACATTTTAACATGTTACATTTTAGCATATTACATTTTAACATGATAAAATGTTACATTTTAACGTGTTACATTTTAATATGTTACATTTTAATATGTTACATTTTAACATGTTAAATTTTAATATGTTACATTTTAACATGTTGCATTTTAACTTGATAAAATGTTACATTTTAACATGTTGCATTTTAACATAATAAAATGTTACATTTTAACACGTTACATTTAAAAATGTTACATTTTACGATGTTACATTTTTACATGTTACATTTTAGCATATTACATTTTAACGTGTTACATTTTAACATGTTACATTTTAATATGTTACATTTTAATATGTTGCATTTTAACATGATAAAATGTGAAATTTTAACATGTTACATTTTAATATATTACATTTTAACATGTTACATTTTAATATGTTACATTTTAACATGTTGCATTTTAACATGATAAAATGTTACATTTTATCATGTTACATTTTACTATGTTACATTTTAACATGTTACATTTTAAAATGTTACATTTTAACATGTTACATTTTAGCATATTACATTTTAACATGATAAAAAGTTACATTTTAACGTGTTACATTTTAATATGTTACATTTTAACATGTTGCATTTTAACATGATAAAATGTTACATTTAACATGTTACATTTTAAAATGTTACATTTTAACATGTTACATTTTAAAATGTTACATTTTAACATGTTACATTTTAAAATGTTACATTTTAACATGTTACATTTTAAAATGTTAAATTTTAACATGTTACATTTTAAAATGTTACATTTTAACATGTTACATTTTAACATGTTACATTTTACGACGTTACATTTTAACATGTAACATTTTAACATATTACATTTTAACATGTTACATTTTAACATGTTAAATTTTAATATGTTACATTTTAATATGTTACATTTTAACATGTTGCATTTTAACATGATAAAATGTTACATTTTAACATGTTGCATTTTAACATAATAAAATGTTACATTTTAACACGTTACATTTAAAAATGTTACATTTTACGATGTTACATTTTAACATGTTACATTTTAGCATATTACGTTTTTACATGTTACATTTTAACATGATAAAATGTTACATTTTAACATGTTACATTTTACGATGTTAAATTTTAGCATGTTACATTTTAGCATATTACATTTTAACATGTTACATTTTAACATGTTACATTTTAAAATGTTACATTTTAGGATGTTACATTTTAACATGTTACATTTTAACATATTACATTTTAACATGTTACATTTTAACATAATACATTTTAATATGTTACATTTTAACATGTTGCATCTTAACATGATCAAATGTTTCATTTTAACATGTTACATTTTAATATGTTACATTTTAAAATGTTACATTTTAACATTTTTTATTTTAAAATGTTACATTTTAACTTGTTACATTTTAAAATGTTACATTTTAACATTTTTTATTTTAAAATGTTACATTTTAACATGTTACATTTTTAACATGTTACATTTTAACATGTTACATTTTACGACGTTACATTTTAACATGTAACATTTTAACATATTACATTTTAACATGTTACATTTTAACTTGTTACATTTTAATATGTTACATTTTAATATGTTACATTTTAACAAGATAAAATGTTACATTTTAACATGTTACATTTTAAAATGTTACATTTTACGATGTTACATTTTATCATGTTACATTTTAACATATTACATTTTAACATGTTACTTTTTAACATAATACATTTTAATATGTTACATTTTAACATGTTATATTTTAGTATGTTACATTTTAAAATGTTGCTTTTTAACATGATAAAATGTTACATTTGACCATGTTACATTTTAAAATGTTACAATTTAGGATGTTACATTTTAACATGTTACATTTTAACATATTACATTTTAACATGTTACATTTTAACATAATACATTTTAATATGTTACATTTTAACATGTTGCATTTTAACATGATAAAATGTTACATTTTAACATGTTGCATTTTAACATGATAAAATGTTACATTTTAACATGTTACATTTTAATGTGTTACATTTTAACATGTTACATTTTAGCATATTACATTTTAACATGATAAAATGTTACATTTTAACGTGTTACATTTTAATATGTTACATTTTAACATGTTACATTTCAAAATGTTACATTTTAACTTGTTACATTTTAAAATGTTACATTTTAACATTTTTTATTTTAAAATGTTACATTTTAACATGTTACAATTTTAACATGTTACATTTTAACATGTTACATTTTACGACGTTACATTTTAACATGTTACATTTTAACATATTACATTTTAACATGTTACATTTTAACTTGTTACATTTTAATATGTTACATTTTAACATGTTACATTTTAGCATATTACATTTTAACATGATAAAATGTTACATTTTAACATGTTACATTTTAACATGTTACATTTTAACATGTTAAATTTTAATATGTTACATTTTAACATGTTGCATTTTAACATGATAAATTGTTACATTTTAACATGTTGCATTTTAACATATAAAATGTTACATTTTAACACGTTACATTTAAAAATGTTACATTTTACGATGTTACATTTTAACATGTTACATTTTAGCATATTACATTTTAACGTGTTACATTTTAACATGTTACATTTTAATATGTTACATTTTAACATGTTGCATTTTAACATGATAAAATGTGAAATTTTAACATGTTACATTTTAATATATTACATTTTAACATGTTACATTTTAATATGTTACATTTTAACATGTTGCATTTTAACATGATAAAATGTTACATTTTATCATGTTACATTTTAAAATGTTACATTTTAACATGTTACATTTTAAAATGTTACATTTTAACATGTTACATTTTAGCATATTACATTTTAACATGATAAAAAGTTACATTTTAACGTGTTACATTTTCATATGTTACATTTTAACATGTTACATTTTAACATGTTAAATTTTAATATGTTACATTTTAACATGTTGCATTTTAACATGATAAAATGTTACATTTTAACATGTTGCATTTTAACATAATAAAATGTTACATTTTAACACGTTACATTTTAACACGTTACATTTAAAAATGTTACATTTTACGATGTTACATTTTAACATGTTACATTTTAGCATATTACATTTTAACATGTTACATTTTAACATGTTACATTTTAAAATGTTACATTTTAGGATGTTACATTTTAACATGTTACATTTTAACATATTACATTTTAACATGTTCCATTTTAACATAATACATTTTAATATGTTACATTTTAACATGTTGCATTTTAACATGATCAAATGTTTCATTTTAACATGTTACATTTTAACACGTTACATTTTAACACGTTACATTTAAAAATGTTACATTTTACGATGTTACATTTTAACATGTTACATTTTAGCATATTTCATCATGTTACATTTTAACATGTTACATTTTAAAATGTTACATTTTAGGATGTTACATTTTAACATGTTACATTTTAACATATTACATTTTAACATGTTCCATTTTAACATAATACATTTAAAAATGTTACATTTTAACATGATACATTTTAAAATGTTACATTTTAACATGTTACATTTTAAAATGTTACATTTTAACTTGTTACATTTTAAAATGTTACATTTTAACATTTTTTATTTTAAAATGTTACATTTTAACATGTTACAATTTTAACATGTTACATTTTAACATGTTACATTTTACGACGTTACATTTTAACATGTAACATTTTAACATATTACATTTTAACATGTTACATTTTAACTTGTTACATTTTAATATGTTACATTTTAATATGTTACATTTTAACAAGATAAAATGTTACATTTTAACATGTTACATTTTAAAATGTTACATTTTACGATGTTACATTTTATCATGTTACATTTTAACATATTACATTTTAACATGTTACTTTTTAACATAATACATTTTAATATGTTACATTTTAACATGTTATATTTTAGTATGTTACATTTTAAAATGTTGCTTTTTAACATGATAAAATGTTACATTTTACCATGTTAAATTTTAAAATGTTACATTTTAGGATGTTACATTTTAACATGTTACATTTTAACATATTACATTTTAACATGTTACATTTTAACATAATAAATTTTAATATGTTACATTTTAACATGTTGCATTTAAACATGATAAAATGTTACATTTTAACATGTTACATTTTAATGTGTTACATTTTAACATGTTGCATTTTAACATGATAAAATGTTACATTTTAACATGTTGCATTTTAACATAATAAAATGTTACATTTTAACACGTTACATTTAAAAATGTTACATTTTACGATGTTACATTTTTACATGTTACATTTTAGCATATTACATTTTAACGTGTTACATTTTAACATGTTACATTTTAATATGTTACATTTTAATATGTTGCATTTTAACATGATAAAATGTGAAATTTTAACATGTTACATTTTAATATATTACATTTTAACATGTTACATTTTAATATGTTACATTTTAACATGTTGCATTTTAACATGATAAAATGTTACATTTTATCATGTTACATTTTAAAATGTTACATTTTAACATGTTACATTTTAAAATGTTACATTTTAACATGTTACATTTTAGCATATTACATTTTAACATGATAAAAAGTTACATTTTAACGTGTTACATTTTAATATGTTACATTTTAACATGTTGCATTTTAACATGATAAAATGTTACATTTAACATGTTACATTTTAAAATGTTACATTTTAACATGTTACATTTTAAAATGTTACATTTTAACATGTTACATTTTAAAATGTTACATTTTAACATGTTACATTTTAAAATGTTAAATTTTAACATGTTACATTTTAAAATGTTACATTTTAACATGTTACATTTTAACATGTTACATTGTACGACGTTACATTTTAACATGTTACATTGTACGACGTTACATTTTAACATGTAACATTTTAACATATTACATTTTAACATGTTACATTTTAACATGTTAAATTTTAATATGTTACATTTTAATATGTTACATTTTAACATGTTGCATTTTAACATGATAAAATGTTACATTTTAACATGTTGCATTTTAACATAATAAAATGTTACATTTTAACACGTTACATTTAAAAATGTTACATTTTACGATGTTACATTTTAACATGTTACATTTTAGCATATTACGTTTTTACATGTTACATTTTAACATGATAAAATGTTACATTTTAACATGTTACATTTTAATATGTTACATTATAACATGTTGCATTTTAACATGTTACATTTTACGATGTTAAATTTTAGCATGTTACATTTTAGCATATTACATTTTAACATGTTACATTTTAACATGTTACATTTTAAAATGTTACATTTTAGGATGTTACATTTTAACATGTTACATTTTAACATATTACATTTTAACATGTTACATTTTAACATAATACATTTTAATATGTTACATTTTAACATGTTGCATCTTAACATGATCAAATGTTTCATTTTAACATGTTACATTTTAATATGTTACATTTTAACAAGTTACATTTTAACATGTTACATTTTAAAATGTTACATTTTAACATTTTTTATTTTAAAATGTTACATTTTAACTTGTTACATTTTAAAATGTTACATTTTAACATTTTTTATTTTAAAATGTTACATTTTAACATGTTACATTTTTAACATGTTACATTTTAACATGTTACATTTTACGACGTTACATTTTAACATGTAACATTTTAACATATTACATTTTAACATGTTACATTTTAACTTGTTACATTTTAATATGTTACATTTTAATATGTTACATTTTAACAAGATAAAATGTTACATTTTAACATGTTACATTTTAAAATGTTACATTTTACGATGTTACATTTTATCATGTTACATTTTAACATATTACATTTTAACATGTTACTTTTTAACATAATACATTTTAATATGTTACATTTTAACATGTTATATTTTAGTATGTTACATTTTAAAATGTTGCTTTTTAACATGATAAAATGTTACATTTTACCATGTTACATTTTAAAATGTTACATTTTAGGATGTTACATTTTAACATGTTACATTTTAACATATTACATTTTAACATGTTACATTTTAACATAATACATTTTAATATGTTACATTTTAACATGTTGCATTTTAACATGATAAAATGTTACATTTTAACATGTTACATTTTAATGTGTTACATTTTAACATGTTACATTTTAGCATATTACATTTTAACATGATAAAATGTTACATTTTAACGTGTTACATTTTAATATGTTACATTTTAATATGTTACATTTTAACATGTTAAATTTTAATATGTTACATTTTAACATGTTGCATTTTAACATGATAAAATGTTACATTTTAACATGTTGCATTTTAACATAATAAAATGTTACATTATAACACGTTACATTTAAAAATGTTACATTTTACGATGTTACATTTTTACATGTTACATTTTAGCATATTACATTTTAACGTGTTACATTTTAACATGTTACATTTTAATATGTTACATTTTAATATGTTGCATTTTAACATGATAAAATGTGAAATTTTAACATGTTACATTTTAATATATTACATTTTAACATGTTACATTTTAATATGTTACATTTTAACATGTTGAATTTTAACATGATAAAATGTTACATTTTATCATGTTACATTTTAAAATGTTACATTTTAACATGTTACATTTTAAAATGTTACATTTTAACATGTTACATTTTAGCATATTACATTTTAACATGATAAAAAGTTACATTTTAACGTGTTACATTTTAATATGTTACATTTTAACATGTTGCATTTTAACATGATAAAATGTTACATTTAACATGTTACATTTTAAAATGTTACATTTTAACATGTTACATTTTAAAATGTTACATTTTAACATGTTACATTTTAAAATGTTACATTTTAACATGTTACATTTTAACATGTTAAATTTTAATATGTTACATTTTAATATGTTACATTTTAACATGTTGCATTTTAACATGATAAAATGTTACATTTTAACATGTTGCATTTTAACATAATAAAATGTTACATTTTAACACGTTACATTTAAAAATGTTACATTTTACGATGTTACATTTTAACATGTTACATTTTAGCATATTACGTTTTTACATGTTACATTTTAACATTTAAAAATGTTACATTTTAACATGATACATTTTAAAATGTTACATTTTAAAATGTTACATTTTAAAATGTTACATTTTAAAATGTTACATTTTAACTTGTTACATTTTAAAATGTTACATTTTAACATTTTTTATTTTAAAATGTTACATTTTAACATGTTACAATTTTAACATGTTACATTTTAACATGTTACATTTTACGACGTTACATTTTAACATGTAACATTTTAACATATTACATTTTAACATGTTACATTTTAACTTGTTACATTTTAATATGTTACATTTTAATATGTTACATTTTAACAAGATAAAATGTTACATTTTAACATGTTACATTTTAAAGTGTTACATTTTACGATGTTACATTTTATCATGTTACATTTTAACATATTACATTTTAACATGTTACTTTTTAACATAATACATTTTAATATGTTACATTTTAACATGTTATATTTTAATATGTTACATTTTAAAATGTTGCTTTTTAACATGATAAAATGTTACATTTTACCATGTTACATTTTAAAATGTTACATTTTAGGATGTTACATTTTAACATGTTACATTTTAACATATTACATTTTAACATGTTACATTTTAACATAATACATTTTAATATGTTACATTTTAACATGTTGCATTTTAACATGATAAAATGTTACATTTTAACATGTTACATTTTAATGTGTTACATTTTAACATGTTACATTTTAGCATATTACATTTTAACATGATAAAATGTTACATTTTAACGTGTTACATTTTAATATGTTACATTTTAACATGTTACATTTTAAAATGTTACATTTTAACATGTTACAATTTTTTACATGTTACATTTTAACATGTTACATTTTACGACGTTACATTTTAACATGTTACATTTTAACATATTACATTTTAACATGTTACATTTTAACTTGTTACATTTTAATATGTTACATTTTAATATGTTACATTTTAACAAGATAAAATGTTACATTTTAACATGTTACATTTTAAAATGTTACATTTTACGATGTTACATTTTATCATGTTACATTTTAACATATTACATTTTAACATGTTACTTTTTAACATAATACATTTTAATATGTTACATTTTAACATGTTATATTTTAATATGTTACATTTTAAAATGTTGCTTTTTAACATGATAAAATGTTACATTTTACCATGTTACATTTTAAAATGTTACATTTTAGGATGTTACATTTTAACATGTTACATTTTAACATATTACATTTTAACATGTTGCATTTTAACATAATAAAATGTTACATTTTAACACGTTACATTTAAAAATGTTACATTTTACGATGTTACATTTTAACATGTTACATTTTAGCATATTACATTTTAACATGTTACATTTTAACATGTTACATTTTAAAATGTTACATTTTAGGATGTAACATTTTAACATGTTACATTTTAACATATTACATTTTAACATGTTACATTTTAACATAATACATTTTAATATGTTACATTTTAACATGTTGCATTTTAACATGATCAAATGTTTCATTTTAACATGTTACATTTTAATATGTTACATTTTAACAAGTTACATTTTAACATGTTACATTTAAAAATGTTACATTTTAACATGATACATTTTAAAATGTTACATTTTAACATGTTACATTTTAAAATGTTACATTTTAACTTGTTACATTTTAAAATGTTACATTTTAACATTTTTTATTTTAAAATGTTACATTTTAACATGTTACAATTTTAACATGATACATTTTAACATGTTACATTTTACGACGTTACATTTTAACATGTAACATTTTAACATATTACATTTTAACATGTTACATTTTAACTTGTTACATTTTAATATGTTACATTTTAATATGTTACATTTTAACAAGATAAAATGTTACATTTTAACATGTTACATTTTAAAATGTTACATTTTACGATGTTACATTTTATCATGTTACATTTTAACATATTACATTTTAACATGTTACTTTTTAACATAATACATTTTAACATGTTACTTTTTAACATAATACATTTTAATATGTTACATTTTAACATGTTATATTTTAATATGTTACATTTTAAAATGTTGCTTTTTAACATGATAAAATGTTACATTTTACCATGTTACATTTTAAAATGTTACATTTTAGGATGTTACATTTTAACATGTTACATTTTAACATATTACATTTTAACATGTTACATTTTAACATAATACATTTTAATATGTTACATTTTAACATGTTGCATTTTAACATGATCAAATGTTTCATTTTAACATGTTACATTTTAATATGTTACATTTTAACAAGTTACATTTTAACATGTTACATTTAAAAATGTTACATTTTAACATGATACATTTTAAAATGTTACATTTTAACATGTTTTATTTTAAAATGTTACATTTTAACTTGTTACATTTTAAAATGTTACATTTTAACATTTTTTATTTTAAAATGTTACATTTTAACATGTTACAATTTTAACATGTTACATTTTAACATGTTACATTTTACGACGTTACATTTTAACATGTAACATTTTAACATATTACATTTTAACATGTTACATTTTAACTTGTTACATTTTAATATGTTACATTTTAATATGTTACATTTTAACAAGATAAAATGTTACATTTTAAAATGTTACATTTTAAAATGTTACATTTTACGATGTTACATTTTATCATGTTACATTTTAACATATTACATTTTAACATGTTACTTTTTAACATAATACATTTTAATATGTTACATTTTAACATGTTATATTTTAATATGTTACATTTTAAAATGTTGCTTTTTAACATGATAAAATGTTACATTTTACCATGTTACATTTTAAAATGTTACATTTTAGGATGTTACATTTTAACATGTTACATTTTAACATATTACATTTTAACATGTTACATTTTAACATAATACATTTTAATATGTTACATTTTAACATGTTGCATTTTAACATGATAAAATGTTACATATTTACATGTTACATTTTAATGTGTTACATTTTAACATGTTACATTTTAGCATATTACATTTTAACATGATAAAATGTTACATTTTAACGTGTTACATTTTAATATGTTACATTTTAACATGTTACATTTTAAAATGTTACATTTTAACATGTTACAATTTTTTACATGTTACATTTTAACATGTTACATTTTACGACGTTACATTTTAACATGTTACATTTTAACATATTACATTTTAACATGTTACATTTTAACTTGTTACATTTTAATATGTTACATTTTAATATGTTACATTTTACAAGATAAAATGTTACATTTTAACATGTTACATTTTAAAATGTTACATTTTACGATGTAACATTTTATCATGTTACATTTTAACATATTACATTTTAACATGTTACTTTTTAACATAATACATTTTAATATGTTACATTTTAACATGTTATATTTTAATATGTTACATTTTAAAATGTTGCTTTTTAACATGATAAAATGTTACATTTTACCATGTTACATTTTAAAATGTTACATTTTAGGATGTTACATTTTAACATGTTACATTTTAACATATTACATTTTAACATGTTGCATTTTAACATAATAAAATGTTACATTTTAACACGTTACATTTAAAAATGTTACATTTTACGATGTTACATTTTAACATGTTACATTTTAGCATATTACATTTTAACATGTTACATTTTAACATGTTACATTTAAAATGTTACATTTTAGGATGTTACATTTTAACATGTTACATTTTAACATATTACATTTTAACATGTTACATTTTAACATGATCAAATGTTTCATTTTAACATGTTACATTTTAATATGTTACATTTTAACAAGTTACATTTTAACATGTTACATTTAAAAATGTTACATTTTAAGATGATACATTTTAAAATGTTACATTTTAACATGTTACATTTTAAAATGTTACATTTTAACTTGTTACATTTTAAAATGTTACATTTTAACATGTTACAATTTAAACATGTTACATTTTAACATGTTACATTTTACGACGTTACATTTTAACATGTAACATTTTAACATATTACATTTTAACATGTTACATTTTAACTTGTTACATTTTAATATGTTACATTTTAATATGTTACATTTTAACAAGATAAAATGTTACATTTTAACATGTTACATTTTAAAATGTTACATTTTACGATGTTACATTTTATCATGTTACATTTTAACATATTACATTTTAACATGTTACTTTTTAACATAATACATTTTAATATGTTACATTTTAACATGTTATATTTTAATATGTTACATTTTAAAATGTTGCTTTTTAACATGATAAAATGTTACATTTTACCATGTTACATTTTAAAATGTTACATTTTAGGATGTTAAATTTTAACATGTTACATTTTAACATATTACATTTTAACATGTTACATTTTAACATAATACATTTTAATATGTTACATTTTAACATGTTGCATTTTAACATGATAAAATGTTACATTTTAACATGTTACATTTTAATGTGTTACATTTTAACATGTTACATTTTAGCATATTACATTTTAACATGATAAAATGTTACATTTTAACGTGTTACATTTTAATATGTTACATTTTAACATGTTACATTTTAAAATGTTACATTTTAACTTGTTACATTTTAAAATGTTACATTTTAACATTTTTTATTTTAAAATGTTACATTTTAACATGTTACAATTTTAACATGTTACATTTTAACATGTTACATTTTACGACGTTACATTTTAACATGTTACATTTTAACATATTACATTTTAACATGTTACATTTTAACTTGTTACATTTTAATATGTTACATTTTACGTTGTTACATTTTATCATGTTACATTTTAACATATTACATTTTAACATGTTACTTTTTAACATAATACATTTTAATATGTTACATTTTAACATGTTATATTTTAATATGTTACATTTTAAAATGTTGCTTTTTAACATGATAAAATGTTACATTTTACCATGTTACATTTTAAAATGTTACATTTTAGGATGTTACATTTTAACATGTTACATTTTAACATATTACATTTTAACATGTTACATTTTAACATAATACATTTTAATATGTTACATTTTAACATGTTGCATTTTAACATGATAAAATGTTACATTTTAACATGTTACATTTTAATGTGTTACATTTTAACATGTTACATTTTAGCATATTACATTTTAACATGATAAAATGTTACATTTTAACATGTTAAATTTTAACATATTACATTTTAACATGTTACATTTTAACTTGTTACATTTTAATATGTTACATTTTAATATGTTACATTTTAACAAGATAAAATGTTACATTTTAACATGTTACATTTTAAAATGTTACATTTTACGATGTTACATTTTATCATGTTACATTTTAACATATTACATTTTAACATGTTACTTTTTAACATAATACATTTTAATATGTTACATTTTAACATGTTATATTTTAATATGTTACATTTTAAAATGTTGCTTTTTAACATGATAAAATGTTACATTTTACCATGTTACATTTTAAAATGTTACATTTTAGGATGTTACATTTTAACATGTTACATTTTAACATATTACATTTTAACATGTTGCATTTTAACATAATAAAATGTTACATTTTAACACGTTACATTTAAAAATGTTACATTTTACGATGTTACATTTTAACATGTTACATTTTAGCATATTACATTTTAACATGTTACATTTTAACATGTTACATTTTAAAATGTTACATTTTAGGATGTAACATTTTAACATGTTACATTTTAACATATTACATTTTAACATGTTACATTTTAACATAATACATTTTAATATGTTACATTTTAACATGTTGCATTTTAACATGATCAAATGTTTCATTTTAACATGTTACATTTTAATATGTTACATTTTAACAAGTTACATTTTAACATGTTACATTTAAAAATGTTACATTTTAACATGATACATTTTAAAATGTTACATTTTAACATGTTACATTTTAAAATGTTACATTTTAACTTGTTACATTTTAAAATGTTACATTTTAACATTTTTTATTTTAAAATGTTACATTTTAACATGTTACAATTTTAACATGATACATTTTAACATGTTACATTTTACGACGTTACATTTTAACATGTAACATTTTAACATATTACATTTTAACATG
Organism: Macrosteles quadrilineatus; assembly: GCF_028750875.1. NCBI lineage: Eukaryota > Metazoa > Arthropoda > Insecta > Hemiptera > Cicadellidae > Macrosteles > Macrosteles quadrilineatus. Next base: position 368,929 of record NW_026542679.1, on the reverse strand, counting down.
TTACATTTTAACTTGTTACATTTTAATATGTTACATTTTAATATGTTACATTTTAACAAGATAAAATGTTACATTTTAACATGTTACATTTTAAAATGTTACATTTTACGATGTTACATTTTATCATGTTACATTTTAACATATTGCATTTTAACATGTTACTTTTTAACATAATACATTTTAACATGTTACTTTTTAACATAATACATTTTAATATGTTACATTTTAACATGTTATATTTTAATATGTTACATTTTAAAATGTTGCTTTTTAACATGATAAAATGTTACATTTTACCATGTTACATTTTAAAATGTTACATTTTAGGATGTTACATTTTAACATGTTACATTTTAACATATTACATTTTAACATGTTACATTTTAACATAATACATTTTAATATGTTACATTTTAACATGTTGCATTTTAACATGATCAAATGTTTCATTTTAACATGTTACATTTTAATATGTTACATTTTAACAAGTTACATTTTAACATGTTACATTTAAAAATGTTACATTTTAACATGATACATTTTAAAATGTTACATTTTAACATGTTACATTTTAAAATGTTACATTTTAACTTGTTACATTTTAAAATGTTACATTTTAACATTTTTTATTTTAAAATGTTACATTTTAACATGTTACAATTTTAACATGTTACATTTTAACATGTTACATTTTACGACGTTACATTTTAACATGTAACATTTTAACATATTACATTTTAACATGTTACATTTTAACTTGTTACATTTTAATATGTTACATTTTAATATGTTACATTTTAACAAGATAAAATGTTACATTTTAACATGTTACATTTTAAAATGTTACATTTTACGATGTTACATTTTATCATGTTACATTTTAACATATTACATTTTAACATGTTACTTTTTAACATAATACATTTTAATATGTTACATTTTAACATGTTATATTTTAATATGTTACATTTTAAAATGTTGCTTTTTAACATGATAAAATGTTACATTTTACCATGTTACATTTTAAAATGTTACATTTTAGGATGTTACATTTTAACATGTTACATTTTAACATATTACATTTTAACATGTTACATTTTAACATAATACATTTTAATATGTTACATTTTAACATGTTGCATTTTAACATGATAAAATGTTACATATTTACATGTTACATTTTAATGTGTTACATTTTAACATGTTACATTTTAGCATATTACATTTTAACATGATAAAATGTTACATTTTAACGTGTTACATTTTAATATGTTACATTTTAACATGTTACATTTTAAAATGTTACATTTTAACATGTTACAATTTTTTACATGTTACATTTTAACATGTTACATTTTACGACGTTACATTTTAACATGTTACATTTTAACATATTACATTTTAACATGTTACATTTTAACTTGTTACATTTTAATATGTTACATTTTAATATGTTACATTTTACAAGATAAAATGTTACATTTTAACATGTTACATTTTAAAATGTTACATTTTACGATGTTACATTTTATCATGTTACATTTTAACATATTACATTTTAACATGTTACTTTTTAACATAATACATTTTAATATGTTACATTTTAACATGTTATATTTTAATATGTTACATTTTAAAATGTTGCTTTTTAACATGATAAAATGTTACATTTTACCATGTTACATTTTAAAATGTTACATTTTAGGATGTTACATTTTAACATGTTACATTTTAACATATTACATTTTAACATGTTGCATTTTAACATAATAAAATGTTACATTTTAACACGTTACATTTAAAAATGTTACATTTTACGATGTTACATTTTAACATGTTACATTTTAGCATATTACATTTTAACATGTTACATTTTAACATGTTACATTTAAAATGTTACATTTTAGGATGTTACATTTTAACATGTTACATTTTAACATATTACATTTTAACATGTTACATTTTAACATGATCAAATGTTTCATTTTAACATGTTACATTTTAATATGTTACATTTTAACAAGTTACATTTTAACATGTTACATTTAAAAATGTTACATTTTAAGATGATACATTTTAAAATGTTACATTTTAACATGTTACATTTTAAAATGTTACATTTTAACTTGTTACATTTTAAAATGTTACATTTTAACATGTTACAATTTAAACATGTTACATTTTAACATGTTACATTTTACGACGTTACATTTTAACATGTAACATTTTAACATATTACATTTTAACATGTTACATTTTAACTTGTTACATTTTAATATGTTACATTTTAATATGTTACATTTTAACAAGATAAAATGTTACATTTTAACATGTTACATTTTAAAATGTTACATTTTACGATGTTACATTTTATCATGTTACATTTTAACATATTACATTTTAACATGTTACTTTTTAACATAATACATTTTAATATGTTACATTTTAACATGTTATATTTTAATATGTTACATTTTAAAATGTTGCTTTTTAACATGATAAAATGTTACATTTTACCATGTTACATTTTAAAATGTTACATTTTAGGATGTTAAATTTTAACATGTTACATTTTAACATATTACATTTTAACATGTTACATTTTAACATAATACATTTTAATATGTTACATTTTAACATGTTGCATTTTAACATGATAAAATGTTACATTTTAACATGTTACATTTTAATGTGTTACATTTTAACATGTTACATTTTAGCATATTACATTTTAACATGATAAAATGTTACATTTTAACGTGTTACATTTTAATATGTTACATTTTAACATGTTACATTTTAAAATGTTACATTTTAACTTGTTACATTTTAAAATGTTACATTTTAACATTTTTTATTTTAAAATGTTACATTTTAACATGTTACAATTTTAACATGTTACATTTTAACATGTTACATTTTACGACGTTACATTTTAACATGTTACATTTTAACATATTACATTTTAACATGTTACATTTTAACTTGTTACATTTTAATATGTTACATTTTAATATGTTACATTTTAACAAGATAAAATGTTACATTTTAACATGTTACATTTTAAAATGTTACATTTTACGTTGTTACATTTTATCATGTTACATTTTAACATATTACATTTTAACATGTTACTTTTTAACATAATACATTTTAATATGTTACATTTTAACATGTTATATTTTAATATGTTACATTTTAAAATGTTGCTTTTTAACATGATAAAATGTTACATTTTACCATGTTACATTTTAAAATGTTACATTTTAGGATGTTACATTTTAACATGTTACATTTTAACATATTACATTTTAACATGTTACATTTTAACATAATACATTTTAATATGTTACATTTTAACATGTTGCATTTTAACATGATAAAATGTTACATTTTAACATGTTACATTTTAATGTGTTACATTTTAACATGTTACATTTTAGCATATTACATTTTAACATGATAAAATGTTACATTTTAACATGTTAAATTTTAATATGTTACATTTTAACATGTTGCATTTTAACATGATAAATTGTTACATTTTAACATGTTGCATTTTAACATATAAAATGTTACATTTTAACACGTTACATTTAAAAATGTTACATTTTACGATGTTACATTTTAACATATTACATTTTAGCATATTACATTTCAACGTGTTACATTTTAACATGTTACATTGTAATATGTTACATTTTAACATGTTGCATTTTAACATGATAAAATGTGAAATTTTAACATGTTACATTTTAATAGATTACATTTTAACATGTTACATTTTAATATGTTACATTTTAACATGTTGCATTTTAACATGATAAAATGTTACATTTTATCATGTTACATTTTAAAACGTTACATGTTAAAATGTTACATTTTAAAATGTTACATTTTAACATGTTACATTTTAAAATGTTACATTTTAACATGTTACATTTTAAAATGTTACATTTTAACATGTTACATTTTAACATGTTACATTTTACGACGTTACATTTTAACATGTAACATTTTAACATATTACATTTTAACATGTTACATTTTAACATGTTAAATTTTAATATGTTACATTTTAACATGTTGCATTTTAACATGATAAAATGTTACATTTTAACATGTTGCATTTTAACATAATAAAATGTTACATTTTAACACGTTACATTTAAAAATGTTACATTTTACGATGTTACATTTTAACATGTTACATTTTAGCATATTACATTTTAACATGTTACATTTTAACATGTTACATTTTAAAATGTTACATTTTAGGATGTTACATTTTAACATGTTACATTTTAACATATTACATTTTAACATGTTCCATTTTAACATAATACATTTTAATATGTTACATTTTAACATGTTGCATTTTAACATGATCAAATGTTTCATTTTAACATGTTACATTTTAATATGTTACATTTTAACAAGTTACATATTAACATGTTACATTTAAAAATGTTACATTTTAACATGATACATTTTAAAATGTTACATTTTAACATGTTACATTTTAAAATGTTACATTTTAACTTGTTACATTTTAAAATGTTACATTTTAACATTTTTTATTTTAAAATGTTACATTTTAACATGTTACAATTTTAACATGTTACATTTTAACATGTTACATTTTACGACGTTACATTTTAACATGTAACATTTTAACATATTACATTTTAACATGTTACATTTTAACTTGTTACATTTTAATATGTTACATTTTAATATGTTACATTTTAACAAGATAAAATGTTACATTTTAACATGTTACATTTTAAAATGTTACATTTTACGATGTTACATTTTATCATGTTACATTTTAACATATTACATTTTAACATGTTACTTTTTAACATAATACATTTTAATATGTTACATTTTAACATGTTATATTTTAGTATGTTACATTTTAAAATGTTGCTTTTTAACATGATAAAATGTTACATTTTACCATGTTACATTTTAAAATGTTACATTTTAGGATGTTACATTTTAACATATTACATTTTAACATGTTACATTTTAACATAATACATTTTAATATGTTACATTTTAACATGTTGCATTTTAACATGATAAAATGTTACATTTTAACATGTTACATTTTAATGTGTTACATTTTAACATGTTACATTTTAGCATATTACATTTTAACATGATAATATGTTACATTTTAACGTGTTACATTTTAATATGTTACATTTTAATATGTTACATTTTAACATGTTAAATTTTAATATGTTACATTTTAACATGTTGCATTTTAACATGATAAAATGTTACATTTTAACATGTTGCATTTTAACATAATAAAATGTTACATTTTAACACGTTACATTTAAAAATGTTACATTTTACGATGTTACATTTTTACATGTTACATTTTAGCATATTACATTTTAACGTGTTACATTTTAACATGTTACATTTTAATATGTTACATTTTAATATGTTGCATTTTAACATGATAAAATGTGAAATTTTAACATGTTACATTGTAATATATTACATTTTAACATGTTACATTTTAATATGTTACATTTTAACATGTTGCATTTTAACATGATAAAATGTTACATTTTATCATGTTACATTTTAAAATGTTACATTTTAACATGTTACATTTTAAAATGTTACATTTTAACATGTTACATTTTAGCATATTACATTTTAACATGATAAAAAGTTACATTTTAACGTGTTACATTTTAATATGTTACATTTTAACATGTTGCATTTTAACATGATAAAATGTTACATTTAACATGTTACATTTTAAAATGTTACATTTTAACATGTTACATTTTAAAATGTTACATTTTAACATGTTACATTTTAAAATGTTACATTTTAACATGTTACATTTTAAAATGTTACATTTTAACATGTTACATTTTAACATGTTACATTTTACGACGTTACATTTTAACATGTAACATTTTAACATATTACATTTTAACATGTTACATTTTAACATGTTAAATTTTAATATGTTACATTTTAATATGTTACATTTTAACATGTTGCATTTTAACATGATAAAATGTTACATTTTAACATGTTGCATTTTAACATAATAAAATGTTACATTTTAACACGTTACATTTAAAAATGTTACATTTTACGATGTTACATTTTAACATGTTACATTTTAGCATATTACGTTTTTACATGTTACATTTTAACATGATAAAATGTTACATTTTAACATGTTACATTTTAATATGTTACATTATAACATGTTGCATTTTAACATGTTACATTTTACGATGTTAAATTTTAGCATGTTACATTTTAGCATATTACATTTTAACATGTTACATTTTAACATGTTACATTTTAAAATGTTACATTTTAGGATGTTACATTTTAACATGTTACATTTTAACATATTACATTTTAACATGTTACATTTTAACATAATACATTTTAATATGTTACATTTTAACATGTTGCATCTTAACATGATCAAATGTTTCATTTTAACATGTTACATTTTAATATGTTACATTTTAACAAGTTACATTTTAACATGTTACATTTTAAAATGTTACATTTTAACATTTTTTATTTTAAAATGTTACATTTTAACTTGTTACATTTTAAAATGTTACATTTTAACATTTTTTTTTTTAAATGTTACATTTTAACATGTTACATTTTAAAATGTTACATTTTAACATGTTACATTTTAACATGTTACATTTTACGACGTTACATTTTAACACGTAACATTTTAACATATTACATTTTAACATGTTACATTTTAACATGTTAAATTTTAATATGTTACATTTTAACATGTTGCATTTTAACATGATAAAATTTTACATTTTATCATGTTACATTTTAAAATGTTACATTTTAATATGTTACATTTTAAAATGTTACATTTTAACATGTTACATTTTAGCATATTACATTTTAACATGATAAAATGTTACATGTAACATGTTAACATGTAACATATTAAAATGTAACATGTTGAAATGTAACATATTAAAATGTATTATGTTAAAATGTAACATGTTAAAATGTAACATGTTAAAATGTAACATCCTAAAATGTAACACTTTAAAATGTAACATGGTAAAATGTAACATTTTATCATGTTAAAATGCAACATGTTAAAATGTAACATCCTAAAATGTAACATTTTAAAATGTAACATGTTAAATGTAACATTTTATCATGTTAAAATGCAACATTTTAAAATGTAACATATTAAAATGTATTATGTTAAAAAGTAACATGTTAAAATGTAATATGTTAAAATGTAACATGATAAAATGTAACATGATAAAATGTAACATCGTAAAATGTAACATTGTAAAATGTAACATGTTAAAATGTAACATTTTATCATGTTAAAATGCAACATGTTAAAATGTAACATATTACAATGTAACATGATAAAATGTAACATTTTATCATGTTAAAATGCAACATGTTAAAATGTAACATATTAAAATGTAACATGTTAAAATGTAATATATTAAAATGTAACATGTTAAAATTTCACATTTTATCATGTTAAAATGCAACATGTTAAAATGTAACATATTAAAATGTAACATGTTAAAATGTAACACGTTAAAATGTAATATGCTAAAATGTAACTTGTTAAAATGTAACATCGTAAAATGTAACATTTGAAAATGTAACATTTTAAAATGTAACATGTTAAAATGTAACATTTTATCATGTTAAAATGCAACATGTTGAAATGTAACATTTTAAAATGTAACATGTTAAATGTAACATTTTATCATGTTAAAATGCAACATGTTAAAATGTAACATATTAAAATGTAACATGGTAAAATATAACATATTAAAATGTATTATGTTAAAATGTAACATGTTAAAATATAATATGTTAAAATGTAACATGTTAAAATGTAACATCCTAAAATGTAACACTTTAAAATGTAACATGGTAAAATGTAACATTTTATCATGTTAAAATGCAACATGTTAAAATGTAACATTTTATCATGTTAAAATGCAACATGTTAAAATGTAACATCCTAAAATGTAACATTTTAAAATGTAACATGTTAAATGTAACATTTTATCATGTTAAAATGCAACATTTTAAAATGTAACATGTTAAAATGTAACATTTTAAAATGTAACATGTTTAAATGTAACATTTTAAAATGTAACATGTTAAATGTAACATTTTATCATGTTAAAATGCAACATGTTAAAATGTAACATATTAAAATGTAACATGTTAAAATGTAACATATTAAAATGTATTATGTTAAAATGTAACATGTTAAAATGTAACATGTTAAAATGTAACATCCTAAAATGTAACACTTTAAAATGTAACATGGTAAAATGTAACATTTTATCATGTTAAAATGCAACATGTTAAAATGTAACATCCTAAAATGTAACATTTTAAAATGTAACATGTTAAATGTAACATTTTATCATGTTAAAATGCAACATTTTAAAATGTAACATGTTAAAATGTAATATATTAAAATGTAACATGTTAAAATTTCACATTTTATCATGTTAAAATGCAACATGTTAAAATGTAACATATTAAAATGTAACATGTTAAAATGTAACACGTTAAAATGTAATATGCTAAAATGTAACTTGTTAAAATGTAACATCGTAAAATGTAACATTTGAAAATGTAACATTTTAAAATGTAACATGTTAAAATGTAACATTTTATCATGTTAAAATGCAACATGTTAAAATGTAACATATTAAAATGTAACATTTTATCATGTTAAAATGCAACATGTTGAAATGTAACATTTTAAAATGTAACATGTTAAATGTAACATTTTATCATGTTAAAATGCAACATGTTAAAATGTAACATATTAAAATGTAACATGTTAAAATGTAACATATTAAAATGTATTATGTTAAAATGTAACATGTTAAAATGTAATATGTTAAAATGTAACATGTTAAAATGTAACATCCTAAAATGTAACACTTTAAAATGTAACATGGTAAAATGTAACATTTTATCATGTTAAAATGCAACATGTTAAAATGTAACATTTTATCATGTTAAAATGCAACATGTTAAAATGTAACATCCTAAAATGTAACATTTTAAAATGTAACATGTTAAATGTAACATTTTATCATGTTAAAATGCAACATTTTAAAATGTAACATGTTAAAATGTAACATTTTAAAATGTAACATGTTTAAATGTAACATTTTAAAATGTAACATGTTAAATGTAACATTTTATCATGTTAAAATGCAACATGTTAAAATGTAACATATTAAAATGTAACATGTTAAAATGTAACATATTAAAATGTATTGTGTTAAAATGTAACATGTTAAAATGTAACATGTTAAAATGTAACATCCTAAAATGTAACACTTTAAAATGTAACATGGTAAAATGTAACATTTTATCATGTTAAAATGCAACATGTTAAAATGTAACATCCTAAAATGTAACATTTTAAAATGTAACATGTTAAATGTAACATTTTATCATGTTAAAATGCAACATTTTAAAATGTAACATTTTAAAATGTAACATGTTAAAATGTAACATTTTAAAATGTAACATAAAAAAATGTAACATTTTAAAATGTAACATGTTTAAATGTAACATTTTAAAATGTAACATGTTTAAATGTAACATTTTAAAATGTAACATGTTAAATGTAACATTTTATCATGTTAAAATGCAACATGTTAAAATGTAACATATTAAAATGTAACATGTTGAAATGTAACATATTAAAATGTATTATGTTAAAATGTAACATGTTAAAATGTAACATGTTAAAATGTAACATCCTAAAATGTAACACTTTAAAATGTAACATGGTAAAATGTAACATTTTATCATGTTAAAATGCAACATGTTAAAATGTAACATCCTAAAATGTAACATTTTAAAATGTAACATGTTAAATGTAACATTTTATCATGTTAAAATGCAACATTTTAAAATGTAACATATTAAAATGTAACATGTTAAAATGTAACATATTAAAATGTATTATGTTAAAAAGTAACATGTTAAAATGTAATATGTTAAAATGTAACATGATAAAATGTAACATCGTAAAATGTAACATTGTAAAATGTAACATGTTAAAATGTAACATTTTATCATGTTAAAATGCAACATGTTAAAATGTAACATATTACAATGTAACATGATAAAATGTAACATTTTATCATGTTAAAATGCAACATGTTAAAATGTAACATATTAAAATGTAACATGTTAAAATGTAATATATTAAAATGTAACATGTTAAAATTTCACATTTTATCATGTTAAAATGCAACATGTTAAAATGTAACATATTAAAATGTAACATGTTAAAATGTAACACGTTAAAATGTAATATGCTAAAATGTAACTTGTTAAAATGTAACATCGTAAAATGTAACATTTGAAAATGTAACATTTTAAAATGTAACATGTTAAAATGTAACATTTTATCATGTTAAAATGCAACATGTTAAAATGTAACATTTTATCATGTTAAAATGCAACATGTTAAAATGTAACATATTAAAATGTAACATTTTATCATGTTAAAATGCAACATGTTGAAATGTAACATATTAAAATGTAACATGTTAATATGTAACATTTTATCATGTTAAAATGCAACATGTTAAAATGTAACATATTAAAATTTAACATGTTAAAATGTAACATTTTATCATGTTAAAATGCAACATGTTAAAATGTAACATATTAAAATGTAACATGTTAAAATGTAACATGTTTAAATGTAACATGTTAAAAATGTAACATGTTAAAATGTAATATGTTAAAATGTTACATGTTAAAATGTAACATCCTAAAATGTAACATTTTAAAATGTAACATTGTAAAATGTAACATGTTAAAATGTAACATTTTAAAATGTAAAATGTTAAAATGTAACATTTTAAAATGTAAAATGTTAAAATGTAACATTTTAAAATGTAAAATGTTAAAAATGTAACATTTTAAAATGTAACATGTTAAAATGTAACATTTTAAAATGTAACATGTTAAATGTAACATTTTATCATGTTAAAATGCAACATGTTAAAATGTAACATATTAAAATGTATTATGTTAAAATGTAACATGTTAAAATGTAATACGTTAAAATGTAACATGTTAAAATGTAACATCCTAAAATGTAACATTTTAAAATGTAACATGTTAAAATGTAACATTTTATCATGTTAAAATGTAACATGTTAAAATGTAACATCCTGAAATGTAACATTTTAAAATGTAACATGTTAAAATGTAACATTTTAAAATGTAACATGTTAAATGTAACATTTTTATCATATTAAAATGCAACATGTTAAAATGTAACATATTAAAACGTATTATGTTAAAATGTAACATGTTAAAATGTAATACGTTAAAATGTAACATGTTAAAATGTAACATCCTAAAATGTAACATCCTAAAATGTAACATTTTAAAATGTAACATTTTAAAATGTAACATGTAAAAATGTAACATGTTAAAATGTAATATGCTAAAATGTATTATGTTAAAATGTAACATGTTAAAATGTAATATGTTAAAATGTAACATGTTAAAATGTAACATCCTAAAATGTAACATTTAAAAATGTAACATGTTAAAATGTAACATGTTAAAATGTAATATGCTAAAATGTAACATGCTAAAATTTAACATCGTAAAATGTAACATGTTAAAATGCAACATGTTATAATGTAACATATTAAAATGTAACATTTTAAAATGTAACGTTTTATCATGTTAAAATGTAACATGTAAAAACGTAATATGCTAAAATGTAACATGTTAAAATGTAACGTCGTAAAATGTAACATTTTTTAATGTAATATGTTAAAATATAACATTTTATCATGTTAAAATGCAACATGTTAAAATGTAACATGTTAAAATGTAACATATTAAAATGTAACATATTAAAATGTAACATGCTAAAATGTAACATGTTAAAATGTAATATGCTAAAATGTAACATGCTAAAATGTAACATCGTAAAATGTAACATTTTAAAATGTAACATGTTAAAATGTAACATGTTAAAATGTAATATGCTAAAATGTAACATGCTAAAATTTAACATCGTAAAATGTAACATGTTAAAATGCAACATGTTATAATGTAACATATTAAAATGTAACATTTTAAAATGTAACGTTTTATCATGTTAAAATGTAACATGTAAAAACGTAATATGCTAAAATGTAACATGTTAAAATGTAACGTCGTAAAATGTAACATTTTTTAATGTAATATGTTAAAATATAACATTTTATCATGTTAAAATGCAACATGTTAAAATGTAACATGTTAAAATGTAACATATTAAAATGGAACATGCTAAAATGTAACAGTTTATCATGTTAAAATGCAACATGTAAAGATGTAGAATATTAAAATGTAACATTTTAAAATGTAACATTTTATCATGTTAAAATGCAACATGTTAAAATGTAACATATTAAAATGTAACATGTTAAAATGTAACATGTTAAAATGTAATATGCTAAAATGTAACATGCTAAAATGTAACATCGTAAAATGTAACATTTTAAAATGTAACATGTTAAAATGTAACATTTTATCATGTTAAAATGCAACATGTTAAAATGTAACATGTTAAAATGTAACATATTAAAATGTAACATGCTAAAATGTAACAGTTTATCATATTAAAATTTAACATGTAAAGATGTAGAATATTAAAATGTAACATTTTAAAATGTAACATTTTATCATGTTAAAATGCAACATGTTAAAATGTAACATATTAAAATGTAACATGTTAAAATGTAACATGTTAAAATGTAATATGCTAAAATGTAACATGCTAAAATGTAACATCGTAAAATGTAACATTTTAAAATGTAACACTTTTAAATGTAACATGGTAAAATGTAACATTTTATCATGTTAAAATGCAACATGTTAAAATGTAACATATTACAATGTAACATGATAAAATGTAACATTTTATCATGTTAAAATGCAACATGTTAAAATGTAACATATTAAAATGTAACATGTTAAAATGGAATATATTAAAATGTAACATGTTAAAATTTCACATTTTATCATGTTAAAATGCAACATGTTAAAATGTAACATATTAAAATGTAACATGTTAAAATGTAACACGTTAAAATGTAATATGCTAAAATGTAACTTGTTAAAATGTAACATCGTAAAATGTAACATTTGAAAATGTAACATTTTAAAATGTAATACGTTAAAATGTAACATGTTAAAATGTAACATCCTAAAATGTAACATCCTAAAATGTAACATTTTAAAATGTAACATGTAAAAATGTAACATGTTAAAATGTAATATGCTAAAATGTATTATGTTAAAATGTAACATGTTAAAATGTAATATGTTAAAATGTAACATGTTAAAATGTAACATCCTAAAATGTAACATTTAAAAATGTAACATGTTAAAATGTAACATGTTAAAATGTAATATGCTAAAATGTAACATGCTAAAATTTAACATCGTAAAATGTAACATGTTAAAATGCAACATGTTATAATGTAACATATTAAAATGTAACATTTTAAAATGTAACGTTTTATCATGTTAAAATGTAACATGTAAAAACGTAATATGCTAAAATGTAACGTTAAAATGTAACGTCGTAAAATGTAACATTTTTTAATGTAACATGTTAAAATATAACATTTTATCATGTTAAAATGCAACATGTTAAAATGTAACATATTAAAATGTAACATATTAAAATGTAACATGCTAAAATGTAACATGTTAAAATGTAATATGCTAAAATGTAACATGCTAAAATGTAACATCGTAAAACGTAACATTTTAAAATGTAACATGTTAAAATGTAACATTTTATCATGTTAAAATGCAACATGTTAAAATGTAACATGTTAAAATGTAACATATTAAAATGTAACATGCTAAAATTTAACAGTTTATCATGTTAAAATGCAACATGTAAAGATGTAGAATATTAAAATGTAACATTTTAAAATGTAACATTTTATCATGTTAAAATGCAACATGTTAAAATGTAACATATTAAAATGTAACATGTTAAAATGTAACATGTTAAAATGTAATATGCTAAAATGTAACATGCTAAAATGTAACATCGTAAAATGTAACATTTTAAAATGTAACATGTTAAAATGTAACATTTTATCATGTTAAAATGCAACATGTTAAAATGTAACATGTTAAAATGTAACATATTAAAATGTAACATGCTAAAATGTAACAGTTTATCATATTAAAATGCAACATGTAAAGATGTAGAATATTAAAATGTAACATTTTAAAATGTAACATTTTATCATGTTAAAATGCAACATGTTAAAATGTAACATATTAAAATGTAACATGTTAAAATGTAACATGTTAAAATGTAATATGCTAAAATGTAACATGCTAAAATGTAACATCGTAAAATGTAACATTTTAAAATGTAACACTTTTAAATGTAACATGGTAAAATGTAACATTTTATCATGTTAAAATGCAACATGTTAAAATGTAACATCCTAAAATGTAACATTTTAAAATGTAACATGTTAAATGTAACATTTTATCATGTTAAAATGCAACATTTTAAAATGTAACATATTAAAATGTAACATGTTAAAATGTAACATATTAAAATGTATTATGTTAAAAAGTAACATGTTAAAATGTAATATGTTAAAATGTAACATGATAAAATGTAACATCGTAAAATGTAACATTGTAAAATGTAACATGTTAAAATGTAACATTTTATCATGTTAAAATGCAACATGTTAAAATGTAACATATTACAATGTAACATGATAAAATGTAACATTTTATCATGTTAAAATGCAACATGTTAAAATGTAACATATTAAAATGTAACATGTTAAAATGGAATATATTAAAATGTAACATGTTAAAATTTCACATTTTATCATGTTAAAATGCAACATGTTAAAATGTAACATATTAAAATGTAACATGTTAAAATGTAACACGTTAAAATGTAATATGCTAAAATGTAACTTGTTAAAATGTAACATCGTAAAATGTAACATTTGAAAATGTAACATTTTAAAATGTAACATGTTAAAATGTAACATTTTATCATGTTAAAATGCAACATGTTAAAATGTAATACGTTAAAATGTAACATGTTAAAATGTAACATCCTAAAATGTAACATCCTAAAATGTAACATTTTAAAATGTAACATATAAAAATGTAACATGTTAAAATGTAATATGCTAAAATGTATTATGTTAAAATGTAACATGTTAAAATGTAATATGTTAAAATGTAACATGTTAAAATGTAACATCCTAAAATGTAACATTTAAAAATGTAACATGTTAAAATGTAACATGTTATAATGTAATATGCTAAAATGTAACATGCTAAAATTTAACATCGTAAAATGTAACATGTTAAAATGCAACATGTTATAATGTAACATATTAAAATGTAACATTTTAAAATGTAACATTTTATCATGTTAAAATGTAACATGTAAAAACGTAATATGCTAAAATGTAACATGTTAAAATGTAACGTCGTAAAATGTAACATTTTTTAATGTAACATGTTAAAATATAACATTTTATCATGTTAAAATGCAACATGTTAAAATGTAACATGTTAAAATGTAACATTTTAAAATGTAACATGCTAAAATGTAACAGTTTATCGTGTTAAAATGCAACATGTTAAAATGTAACATCCTGAAATGTAACATTTTAAAATGTAACATGTTAAAATGTAACATTTTAAAATGTAACATGTTAAATGTAACATTTTTAACATATTAAAATGCAACATGTTAAAATGTAACATATTAAAACGTATTATGTTAAAATGTAACATGTTAAAATGTAATACGTTAAAATGTAACATGTTAAAATGTAACATCCTAAAATGTAACATCCTAAAATGTAACATTTTAAAATGTAACATTTTAAAATGTAACATGTAAAAATGTAACATGTTAAAATGTAATATGCTAAAATGTATTATGTTAAAATGTAACATGTTAAAATGTAATATGTTAAAATGTAACATGTTAAAATGTAACATCCTAAAATGTAACATTTAAAAATGTAACATGTTAAAATGTAACATGTTAAAATGTAATATGCTAAAATGTAACATGCTAAAATTTAACATCGTAAAATGTAACATGTTAAAATGCAACATGTTATAATGTAACATATTAAAATGTAACATTTTAAAATGTAACATTTTATCATGTTAAAATGTAACATGTAAAAACGTAATATGCTAAAATGTAACATGTTAAAATGTAACGTCGTAAAATGTAACATTTTTTAATGTAACATGTTAAAATATAACATTTTATCATGTTAAAATGCAACATGTTAAAATGTAACATGTTAAAATGTAACATATTAAAATGTAACATGCTAAAATGTAACAGTTTATCGTGTTAAAATGCAACATGTTAAGATGTAGAATATTAAAATGTAACATTTTAAAATGTAACATTTTATCATGTTAAAATGCAACATGTTATAATGTAACATATTAAAATGTAACATGTTAAAATGTAACATTTTATCATGTTAAAATGTAACATGTAAAAACGTAATATGCTAAAATGTAACATGTTAAAATGTAACATCGTAAAATGTAACATTTTTAAATGTAACGTGTTAAAATGTAACATTTAATTATGTTAAAATGCAACATGTTAAAATGTAACATTTTATCATGTTAAAATGCAACATGTTAAAATGTAACATATTAAAATGTAACATGTTAAAATGCAACATGTTAAAATGTAACATATTAAAATGTAACATGTTAAAATGTAACATGTTAAAATGTAACACATTAAAATGTAACATGTTAAAATGTAACATATAAAATGTAACATCGTAAAATGTAACATTTTATCATGTTAAAATGCAACATGTTAAAATGTAACATATTAAAATACAACATGTTAAGATGTAGAATATTAAAATGTAACATTTTAAAATGTAACATTTTATCATGTTAAAATGCAACATGTTAAAATGTAACATATTAAAATGTAACATGTTAAAATGTAACATGTTAAAATGTAACATGTTAAAATGTAATATGCTAAAATGTAACATGCTAAAATGTAACATCGTAAAATGTAACATTTTAAAATGTAACATGTTAAAATGTAACATTTTATCATGTTAAAATGCAACATGTTATAATGTAACATATTAAAATGTACCATGTTAAAATGTAACATTTTATCATGTTAAAATGTAACATGTAAAAACGTAATATGCTAAAATGTAACATGTTAAAATGTAACATCGTAAAATGTAACATTTTTAAATGTAACGTGTTAAAATGTAACACGTTAAAATGTAATATGCTAAAATGTAACTTGTTAAAATGTAACATCGTAAAATGTAACATTTGAAAATGTAACATTTTAAAATGTAACATGTTAAAATGTAACATTTTATCATGTTATAATGTAACATATTAAAATGTAACACGTTAAAATGTAACATTTTATCATGTTAAAATGTAACATGTAAAAACGTAATATGCTAAAACGTTACATGTTAAAATGTAACATCGTAAAATGTAACATTTTTAAATGTAACATGTTAAAATGTAACATTTTATCATGTTAAAATGCAACATGTTAAAATGTAACATATTAAAATGTAACATGTTAAAATGTAACATGATAAAATGTTACATTTTAACATGTTACATTTTAATATGTTACATTTTAACATGTTGCATTTTAACATGATAAAATGTTACATTTTAACATGTTGCATTTTAACATAATAAAATGTTATATTTTAACACGTTACATTTAAAAATGTTACATTTTACGATGTTACATTTTAACATGTTACATTTTAGCATATTACGTTTTTACATGTTACATTTTAACATGATAAAATGTTACATTTTAACATGTTACATTTTAATATGTTACATTATAACATGTTGCATTTTAACATGATAAAATGTTACATTTTAACATGTTACATTTTAAAATGTTACATTTTACGATGTTACATTTTAGCATGTTACATTTTAGCATATTACATTTTAACATGTTACATTTTAACATGTTACATTTTAATATGTTACATTTTAACATGTTGCATTTTAACATGATAAAATGTTACATTTTAAAATGTTACATTTTAATATTCTACATCTTAACATGTTGCATTTTAACACGATAAACTGTTACATTTTAGCATGTTACATTTTAATATGTTACATTTTAACATGTTACATTTTAACATGTTGCATTTTAACATGATAAAATGTTATATTTTAACATGTTACATTAAAAAATGTTACATTTTACGACGTTACATTTTAACATGTTACATTTTAGCATATTACGTTTTTACATGTTACATTTTAACATGATAAAATGTTAAATTTTAAAATGTTACATTTTAATATGTTACATTATAACATGTTGCATTTTAACATGTTACATTTTACGATGTTAAATTTTAGCATGTTACATTTTAGCATATTACATTTTGACATGTTACATTTAAAATGTTACATTTTTAAATGTTACATTTTAGGATGTTACATTTTAACATGTTACATTTTAACATATTACATTTTAACATGTTACATTTTAACATAATACATTTTAGCATATTACATTTTAACATGTTACATTTTTACATGTTACATTTTAAAATGTTACATTTTAAAATGTTACATTTTAGGATGTTACATTTTAGGATTTTACATTTTAACATGTTACATTTTAACGTATTACATTTTAACATGTTACATTTTAACATAATACGTTTTAATATGTTACATTTTAACATGTTGCATTTTAATATGATAAAAATGTTACATTTAACATGTTACATTTTAAAATGTTACATTTTAACATGTTACATTTTAAAATGTTACATTTTAGGATGTTACATTTTAACATGTTACATTTTAAAATGTTACATTTTAGGATGTTACATTTTAACATGTTACATTTTACCGTATTACATTTTAACATGTTACATTTTAACATAATACATTTTAATATGTTACATTTTAACATGTTGCATTTTAACATGATAAAATGTTACATTTAACATGTTACATTTTAAAATGTTACATTTTAACATGTTACATTTTAAAATGTTACATTTTAACATTTTACATTTTAAAATGTTACATTTTAACATTTTACATTTTAAAATGTTACATTTTAACATTTTACATTTTAAAATGTTACATTTTAACATGTTACATTTTACAATGTTACATTTTAAAATGTTACATTTTAGGATGTTACATTTTAACATGTAACATTTTAACATATTACATTTTAACATGTTACATTTTTAACATGTTACATTTTAACATGTTACATTTTAACATGTTGCATTTTAACATGATACAATGTTACATTTTAACATGTTACATTTTAATATGTTACATTTTAACATGTTGCATTTTAACATGATAAAATGTTACATATTAACATGTTACATTTTAATATGTTACATTTCAACATGTTGCATTTTAACATGATAAAATGTTACATTTTGATATGTTACATTTTAACATGTTGCATTTTAACATGATAAAATGTTACATTTTATCATGTTACATTTTAAAATGTTACATTTTACGATGTTACATTTTAAAATGTTACATTTTACGATGTTACATTTTAGCATGTTACATTTTAACATGTTGCATTTTAACATGATAAAATGTTACATTTTATCATGTTACATTGTAATATGTTACATTTTAACATGTTGCATTTTAACATGATAAAATGTTACATTTTAACATGTTACATTTTACAATGTTACATTTTACGATGTTACATTTTATCATGTTACATTTTAACATATTACATTTTAACATGTTACTTTTTAACATAATACATTTAAATATGTTACATTTTAACATGTTACATTTGAATATGTTACATTTTAAAATGTTGCATTTTAACATGATAAAATGTTACATTTAACATGTTACATTTTAAAATGTTACATTTTAGGATGTTACATTTTAACATGTTGCATTTTAACATGATAAAATGTTACATTTTACCATGTTACATTTTAAAGTGTTACATTTTAAAATGTTACATTTTACGATGTTACATTTTAGCATGTTACATTTTAGCATATTACATTTTAACATGTTACATTTTAACATGTTACATTTTAATATGTTACATTTTAACATGTTGCATTTTAACATGATAAAATGTTACATTTTAAAATGTTACATTTTAATATTCTACATCTTTACATGTTGCATTTTAACACGATAAACTGTTACATTTTAGCATGTTACATTTTAATATGTTACATTTTAACATGTTGCATTTTAACATGATAAAATGTTACATTTTAACATGTTACATTTAAAAATGTTACATTTTACGATGTTACATTTTAGCATGTTACATTTTAGCATATTACATTTTAACATGTTACATTTTAACATGTTACATTTTAATATGTTACATTTTAACATGTTGCATTTTAACATGTTAAAATGTAACATGTTAAAATGTAACATTTTAAAATGTAACATGTTAAAATGTAACATTTTAAAATGTAACATGTTAAAATGTAACATTTTAAAATGTAACATGTTAAATGTAACATGTTAAATGTAACATTTTATCATGTTAAAATGCAACATGTTAAAATGTAACATATAAAAATGTAACATGTTAAAATGTAACACATTAAAATGTAACATGTTAAAATGTAACATATAAAATGTAACATCGTAAAATGTAACATTTTAAAATGTAACATGTTAAAATGTAACATTTTATCATGTTAAAATGCAACATGTTAAAATGTAACATATTAAAATGCAACATGTTAAGATGTAGAATATTAAAATGTAACATATTAAAATGTAACATTTTATCATGTTAAAATGCAACATGTTAAAATGTAACATATTAAAATGTAACATGTTAAAATGTAACATGTTAAAAATGTAACATGTTAAAATGTAATATGTTAAAATGTTACATGTTAAAATGTAACATCCTAAAATGTAACATTTTAAAATGTAACATTGTAAAATGTAACATGTTAAAATGTAACATTTTAAAATGTAAAATGTTAAAATGTAATATTTTAAAATGTAAAATGTTAAAATGTAATATTTTAAAATGTAAAATGTTAAAATGTAACATTTTAAAATGTAAAATGTTAAAATGTAACATTTTAAAATGTAACATGTTAAAATGTAACATTTTAAAATGTAACATGTTAAATGTAACATTTTATCATGTTAAAATGCAACATGTTAAAATGTAACATATTAAAATGTAACATTTTAAAATGTAACATTTTAAAATGTAACATGTTAAAATGTAACATTTTATCATGTTAAAATGTAACATGTTAAAATGTAACATCCTGAAATGTAACATTTTAAAATGTAACATGTTAAAATGTAACATTTTAAAATGTAACATGTTAAATGTAACATTTTTATCATATTAAAATGCAACATGTTAAAATGTAACATATTAAAACGTATTATGTTAAAATGTAACATGTTAAAATGTAATACGTTAAAATGTAACATGTTAAAATGTAACATCCTAAAATGTAACATCCTAAAATGTAACATTTTAAAATGTAACATTTTAAAATGTAACATGTAAAAATGTAACATGTTAAAATGTAATATGCTAAAATGTATTATGTTAAAATGTAACATGTTAAAATGTAATATGTTAAAATGTAACATGTTAAAATGTAACATCCTAAAATGTAACATTTAAAAATGTAACATGTTAAAATGTAACATGTTAAAATGTAATATGCTAAAATGTAACATGCTAAAATTTAACATCGTAAAATGTAACATGTTAAAATGCAACATGTTATAATGTAACATATTAAAATGTAACATTTTAAAATGTAACCTTTTATCATGTTAAAATGTAACATGTAAAAACTTAATATGCTAAAATGTAACATGTTAAAATGTAACGTCGTAAAATGTAACATTTTTTAATGTAACATGTTAAAATATAACATTTTATCATGTTAAAATGCAACATGTTAAAATGTAACATGTTAAAATGTAACATATTAAAATGTAACATGCTAAAATGTAACAGTTTATCGTGTTAAAATGCAACATGTTAAGATGTAGAATATTAAAATGTAACATTTTAAAATGTAACATTTTATCATGTTAAAATGCAACATGTTAAAATGTAACATATTAAAATGTAACATGTTAAAATGTAACATGTTAAAATGTAATATGCTAAAATGTAACATGCTAAAATGTAACATCGTAAAATGTAACATTTTAAAATGTAACATGTTAAAATGTAACATTTTATCATGTTAAAATGCAACATGTTATAATGTAACATATTAAAATGTAACATGTTAAAATGTAACATTTTATCATGTTAAAATGTAACATGTAAAAACGTAATATGCTAAAATGTAACATGTTAAAATGTAACATCGTAAAATGTAACATTTTTAAATGTAACGTGTTAAAATGTAACATTAAATTATGTTAAAATGCAACATGTTAAAATGTAACATTTTATCATGTTAAAATGCAACATGTTAAAATGTAACATATTAAAATGTAACATGTTAAAATGCAACATGTTAAAATGTAACATATTAAAATGTAACATGTTAAAATGTAACATGTTAAAATGTAACACATTAAAGTGTAACATGTTAAAATGTAACATATAAAATGTAACATCGTAAAATGTAACATTTTAAAATGTAACATGTTAAAATGTAACATTTTATCATGTTAAAATGCAACATGTTATAATGTAACATATTAAAATACAACATGTTAAGATGTAGAATATTAAAATGTAACATTTTAAAATGTAACATTTTATCATGTTAAAATGCAACATGTTAAAATGTAACATATTAAAATGTAACATGTTAAAATGTAACATGTTAAAATGTAACATGTTAAAATGTAATATGCTAAAATGTAACATGCTAAAATGTAACATCGTAAAATGTAACATTTTAAAATGTAACATGTTAAAATGTAACATTTTATCATGTTAAAATGCAACATGTTATAATGTAACATATTAAAATGTACCATGTTAAAATGTAACATTTTATCATGTTAAAATGTAACATGTTAAAATGTAACATCGTAAAATGTTACATTTTTAAATGTAACGTGTTAAAATGTAACACGTTAAAATGTAATATGCTAAAATGTAACTTGTTAAAATGTAACATCGTAAAATGTAACATTTGAAAATGTAACATTTTAAAATGTAACATGTTAAAATGTAACATTTTATCATGTTATAATGTAACATATTAAAATGTAACACGTTAAAATGTAACATTTTATCATGTTAAAATGTAACATGTAAAAACGTAATATGCTAAAACGTTACATGTTAAAATGTAACATTTTAATATGTTACATTTTAACATGTTGCATTTTAACATGATAAAATGTTACATTTTAACATGTTGCATTTTAACATAATAAAATGTTACATTTTAACACGTTACATTTAAAAATGTTACATTTTACGATGTTACATTTTAACATGTTACATTTTAGCATATTACGTTTTTACATGTTACATTTTAACATGATAAAATGTTACATTTTAACATTTTACATTTTAATATGTTACATTATAACATGTTGCATTTTAACATGATAAAATGTTACATTTTAACATGTTACATTTTAAAATGTTACATTTTACGATGTTACATTTTAGCATGTTACATTTTAGCATATTACATTTTAACATGTTACATTTTAACATGTTACATTTTAATATGTTACATTTTAACATGTTGCATTTTAACATGATAAAATGTTACATTTTAAAATGTTACATTTTAATATTCTACATCTTAACATGTTGCATTTTAACACGATAAACTGTTACATTTTAGCATGTTACATTTTAATATGTTACATTTTAACATGTTACATTTTAACATGTTGCATTTTAACATGATAAAATGTTATATTTTAACATGTTACATTAAAAAATGTTACATTTTACGACGTTACATTTTAACATGTTACATTTTAGTATATTACGTTTTTACATGTTACATTTTAACATGATAAAATGTTAAATTTTAAAATGTTACATTTTAATATGTTACATTATAACATGTTGCATTTTAACATGTTACATTTTACGATGTTAAATTTTAGCATGTTACATTTTAGCATATTACATTTTAACATGTTACATTTAACATGTTACATTTTTAAATGTTACATTTTAGGATGTTACATTTTAACATGTTACATTTTAACATATTACATTTTAACATGTTACATTTTAACATAATACATTTTAGCATATTACATTTTAACATGTTACATTTTTACATGTTACATTTTAAAATGTTACATTTTAAAATGTTACATTTTAGGATGTTACATTTTAGGATTTTACATTTTAACATGTTACGTTTTAACGTATTACATTTTAACATGTTACATTTTAACATAATACGTTTTAATATCTTACAATTTAACATGTTGCATTTTAATATGATAAAAATGTTACATTTAACATGTTACATTTTAAAATGTTACATTTTAACATGTTACATTTTAAAATGTTACATTTTAGGATGTTACATTTTAACATGTTACATTTTAAAATGTTACATTTTAGGATGTTACATTTTAACATGTTACATTTTAACGTATTACATTTTAACATGTTACATTTTAACATAATACATTTTAATATGTTACATTTTAACATGTTGCATTTTAACATGATAAAATGTTACATTTAACATGTTACATTTTAAAATGTTACATTTTAACATGTTACATTTTAAAATGTTACATTTTAACATTTTACATTTTAAAATGTAACATTTTAACATTTTACATTTTAAAATGTTACATTTTAACATTTTACATTTTAAAATGTTACATTTTAACATGTTACATTTTACAATGTTACATTTTAAAATGTTACATTTTAGGATGTTACATTTTAACATGTTACATTTTAACATATTACATTTTAACATGTTACATTTTTAACATGTTACATTTTAACATGTTACATTTTAACATGTTACATTTTAATATGTTACATTTTAACATGTTGCATTTTAACATGATAAAATGTTACATTTTAACATGTTACATTTTAATATGTTACATTTTAACATGTTGCATTTTAACATGATAAAATGTTACATATTAACATGTTACATTTTAATATGTTACATTTCAACATGTTGCATTTTAACATGATAAAATGTTACATTTTAATATGTTACATTTTAACATGTTGCATTTTAACATGATAAAATGTTACATTTTAACATGTTACATTTTAAAATGTTACATTTTACGATGTTACATTTTAGCATGTTACATTTTAACATGTTGCATTTTAACATGATAAAATGTTACATTTTATCATGTTACATTGTAATATGTTACATTTTAACATGTTGCATTTTAACATGATAAAATGTTACATTTTAACATGTTACATTTTACAATGTTACATTTTACGATGTTACATTTTATCATGTTACATTTTAACATATTACATTTTAACATGTTACTTTTTAACATAATACATTTAAATATGTTACATTTTAACATGTTACATTTGAATATGTTACATTTTAAAATGTTGCATTTTAACATGATAAAATGTTACATTTAACATGTTACATTTTAAAATGTTACATTTTAGGATGTTACATTTTAACATGTTGCATTTTAACATGATAAAATGTTACATTTTACCATGTTACATTTTAAAGTGTTACATTTTAAAATGTTACATTTTACGATGTTACATTTTAGCATGTTACATTTTAGCATATTACATTTTAACATGTTACATTTTAACATGTTACATTTTAATATGTTACATTTTAACATGTTGCATTTTAACATGATAAAATGTTACATTTTAAAATGTTACATTTTAATATTCTACATCTTTACATGTTGCATTTTAACACGATAAACTGTTACATTTTAGCATGTTACATTTTAATATATTAGATTTTAACATGTTGCTTTTTAACATGATAAAATGTTACATTTTAACATGTTACATTTTAAAATGTTACATTTTACGATGTTACATTTTAGCATGTTACATTTTAGCATATTACATTTTAACATGTTACATTTTAACATGTTACATTTTAATATGTTACATTTTAACATGTTGCATTTTAACATGATAAAATGTTACATTTTAAAATGTTACATTTTAATATTCTACATCTTAACATGTTGCATTTTAACACGATAAACTGTTACATTTTAGCATGTTACATTTTAATATGTTACATTTTAACATGTTACATTTTAACATGTTGCATTTTAACATGATAAAATGTTATATTTTAACATGTTACATTAAAAAATGTTACATTTTACGACGTTACATTTTAACATGTTACATTTTAGCATATTACGTTTTTACATGTTACATTTTAACATGATAAAATGTTACATTTTAAAATGTTACATTTTAATATGTTACATTATAACATGTTGCATTTTAACATGTTACATTTTACGATGTTAAATTTTAGCATGTTACATTTTAGCATATTACATTATAACATGTTACATTTTAACATGTTACATTTTTAAATGTTACATTTTAGGATGTTACATTTTAACATGTTACATTTTAACATATTACATTTTAACATGTTACATTTTAACATAATACATTTTAGCATATTACATTTTAACATGTTACATTTTTACATGTTACATTTTAAAATGTTACATTTTAGGATGTTACATTTTAGGATGTTACATTTTAACATGTTACATTTTAACGTATTACATTTTAACATGTTGCATTTTAACATGATAAAATGTTACATTTTAACATGTTACATTTTAAAATGTTACATTTTCAAATGTTACATTTTACGATGTTACATTTTAACAAGTTACATTTTAGCATATTACATTTTAACGTGTTACATTTTAACATGTTACATTTTAATATGTTACATTTTAACATGTTGCATTTTAACATGATAAAATGTTACATTTTATCATGTTACATTGTAATATGTTACATTTTAACATGTTGCATTTTAACATGATAAAATGTTACATTTTAACATGTTACATTTTACAATGTTACATTTTACGATGTTACATTTTATCATGTTACATTTTAACATATTACATTTTAACATGTTACTTTTTAACATAATACATTTTAATATGTTACATTTTAACATGTTACATTTTAATATGTTACATTTTAAAATGTTGCATTTTAACATGATAAAATGTTACATTTAACATGTTACATTTTAAAATGTTACATTTTAGGATGTTACATTTTAACATGTTGCATTTTAACATGATAAAATGTTACATTTTACCATGTTACATTTAAAAGTGTTACATTTTAAAATGTTACATTTTACGATGTTACATTTTAGCATGTTACATTTTAGCATATTACATTTTAACATGTTACATTTTAACATGTTACATTTTAATATGTTACATTTTAACATGTTGCATTTTAACATGATAAAATGTTACATTTTAAAATGTTACATTTTAATATTCTACATCTTTACATGTTGCATTTTAATATGATAAACTGTTACATTTTAGCATGTTACATTTTAATATGTTACATTTTAACATGTATGTAACATGTTGCATTTTAACATGATAAAATGTTACATTTTAACATGTTACATTTTAAAATGTTACATTTTACGATGTTACATTTTAGCATGTTACATTTTAGCATATTACATTTTAACATGTTACATTTTAGCATGTTACATTTTAATATGTTACATTTTAATATGTTACATTTTAACATGTTACATTTTAACATGTTGCATTTTAACATGATAAAATGTTATATTTTAACATGTTACATTAAAAAATGTTACATTTTACGACGTTACATTTTAACATGTTACATTTTAGCATATTACGTTTTTACATGTTACATTTTAACATGATAAAACGTTACATTTTAAAATGTTACATTTTAATATGTTACATTATAACATGTTGCATTTTAACATGTTACATTTTACGATGTTAAATTTTAGCATACATTTTAGCATATTACATTTTAACATGTTACATTTTAACATGTTACATTTTTAAATGTTACATTTTAGGATGTTACATTTTAACATGTTACATTTTAACATATTACATTTTAACATGTTACATTTTAACATAATACATTTTAGCATATTACATTTTAACATGTTACATTTTTACATGTTACATTTTAAAATGTTACATTTTAAAATGTTACATTTTAGGATGTTACATTTTAGGATGTTACATTTTAACATGTTACATTTTAACGTATTACATTTTAACATGTTACATTTTAACATAATACGTTTTAATATGTTACATTTTAACATGTTGCATTTTAATATGATAAAAATGTTACATTTAACATGTTACATTTTAAAATGTTACATTTTAACATGTTACATTTTAAAATGTTACATTTCAGGATGTTACATTTTAACATGTTACATTTTAACATGATAAAATGTTACATTTTAACATGTTACATTTTAAAATGTTACATTTTAGGATGTTACATTTTAACATGTTACATTTTAACGTATTACATTTTAACATGTTACATTTTAACATAATACATTTTAATATGTTACATTTTAACATGTTGCATTTTAACATGATAAAATGTTACATTTAACATGTTACATTTTAAAATGTTACATTTTAACATGTTACATTTTAAAATGTTACATTTTTAACATTTTACATTTTAAAATGTTACATTTTAACATTTTACATTTTAAAATGTTACATTTTAACATTTTACATTTTAAAATGTTACATTTTAACATGTTACATTTTACAATGTTACATTTTAAAATGTTACATTTTAGGATGTTACATTTTAACATGTAACATTTTAACATATTACATTTTAACATGTTACATTTTTAACATGTTACATTTAAACATGTTACATTTTAACATGTTACATTTTAATATGTTACATTTTAACATGTTGCATTTTAACATGATAAAATGTTACATTTTAACATGTTACATTTTAATATGTTACATTTTAACATGTTGCATTTTAACATGATAAAATGTTACATATTAACATGTTACATTTTAATATGTTACATTTCAACATGTTGCATTTTAACATGATAAAATGTTACATTTTAATATGTTACATTTTAACATGTTGCATTTTAACATGATAAAATGTTACATTTTAACATGTTGCATTTTAACATGATAAAATGTTACATTTTAACATGTAACATTTTAAAATGTTACATTTTCAAATGTTACATTTTACGATGTTACATTTTAACAAGTTACATTTTAGCATATTACATTTTAACGTGTTACATTTTAACATGTTACATTTTAATATGTTACATTTTAACATGTTGCATTTTAACATGATAAAATGTGAAATTTAAACATGTTACATTTTAATATATTACATTTTAACATGTTACATTTTAATATGTTACATTTTAACATGTTGCATTTTAACATGATAAAATGTTACATTTTATCATGTTACATTGTAATATGTTACATTTTAACATGTTGCATTTTAACATGATAAAATGTTACATTTTAACATGTTACATTTTACAATGTTACATTTTACGATGTTACATTTTATCATGTTACATTTTAACATATTACATTTTAACATGTTACTTTTTAACATAATACATTTTAATATGTTACATTTTAACATGTTACATTTTAATATGTTACATTTTAAAATGTTGCATTTTAACATGATAAAATGTTACATTTAACATGTTACATTTTAAAATGTTACATTTTAGGATGTTACATTTTAACATGTTGCATTTTAACATGATAAAATGTTACATTTTACCATGTTACATTTTAAAGTGTTACATTTTAGGATGTTACATTTTAACATGTTACATTTTAACATGTTACATTTTAACATAATACATTTTAATATGTTACATTTTAACATGTTACATTTTAATATGTTACATTTTAACATGTTGCATTTTAACATGATAAAATGTTACATTTAACATGTTACATTTTAAAATGTTACATTTAAACATGTTACATTTTAAAATGTTACATTTTAACATGTTACATTTTAAAATGTTACATTTAAACATGTTACATTTTAAAATGTTACATTTTTTTATGTTACATTTTAAAATGTTACATTTTAACATGTTACATTTTAAAATGTTACATTTTAAAATGTTGCATTTTAACATGATAAAATGTTACATTTAACATGTTACATTTTAAAATGTTACATTTTAGGATGTTACATTTTAACATGTTGCATTTTAACATGATAAAATGTTACATTTTACCATGTTACATTTTAAAGTGTTACATTTTAGGATGTTACATTTTAACATGTTACATTTTAACATGTTACATTTTAACATAATACATTTTAATATGTTACATTTTAACATGTTACATTTTAATATGTTACATTTTAACATGATAAAATGTTACATTTAACATGTTACATTTTAAAATGTTACATTTAAACATGTTACATTTTAAAATGTTACATTTTAACATGTTACATTTTAAAATGTTGCATTTTAACATGATAAAATGTTACATTTAACATGTTACATTTTAAAATGTTACATTTTAGGATGTTACATTTTAACATGTTGCATTTTAACATGATAAAATGTTACATTTTAACATGTTGCATTTTAACATGATAAAATGTTACATTTTACCATGTTACATTTTAAAGTGTTACATTTTAGGATGTTACATTTTAACATGTTACATTTTAACATATTACATTTTAACATGTTACATTTTAACATAATACATTTTAATATGTTACATTTTAACATGTTACATTTTAATATGTTACATTTTAACATGTTGCATTTTAACATGATAAAATGTTACATTTAACATGTTACATTTTAAAATGTTACATTTAAACATGTTACATTTTAAAATGTTACATTTTAACATGTTACATTTTAAAATGTTACATTTAAACATGTTACATTTTAAAATGTTACATTTTAACATGTTACATTTTAACATGTAACATTTTAACGTATTACATTTTAACATGTTACATTTTAACATAATACGTTTTAATATGTTACATTTTAACATGTTGCATTTTAATATGATAAAAATGTTACATTTAACATGTTACATTTTAAAATGTTACATTTTAACATGTTACATTTTAAAATGTTACATTTCAGGATGTTACATTTTAACATGTTACATTTTAACATGTTACATTTTAAAATGTTACATTTTAGGATGTTACATTTTAACATGTTACATTTTAACGTATTACATTTTAACATGTTACATTTTAACATAATACATTTTAATATGTTACATTTTAACATGTTGCATTTTAACATGATAAAATGTTACATTTAACATGTTACATTTTAAAATGTTACATTTTAACATGTTACATTTTAAAATGTTACATTTTAACATGTTGCATTTTAACATGTTAAAATGTAACATTTTAAAATGTAACATGTTAAAATGTAACATTTTAAAATGTAACATGTTAAAATGTAACATTTTAAAATGTAACATGTTAAAATGTAATATGTTAAAATGTAACATGTTAAAATGTAACATCCTAAAATGTAACATTTTAAAATGTAACATGTTAAAATGTAACATGTTAAAATGTAATATGCTAAAATGTAACATGTTTAAATGTAACATCGTAAAATGTAACATTTTTAAATGTAACGTGTTAAAATGTAACATTTTATTATGTTAAAATGCAACATGTTAAAATGTATTATGTTAAAATAACACATGTTAAAATGTAACATCCTCAAATGTAACATTTTAAAATGTAACATGGTAAAATGTAACATTTTATCATGTTAAAAAGCAACATTTTAAAATGTAACATATTAAAATATAACATGTTAAAATGTAACATATTAAAATGTATTATGTTAAAAAGTAACATGTTAAAATGTAATATGTTAAAATGTAACATGATAAAATGTAACATCGTAAAATGTAACATTTTAAAATGTAACATGTTAAAATGTAACATTTTAAAATGTAACATGTTAAAATGTAACATATTATCTTGTTAAAATGTAACATATTAAAATGTAACATATTAAAATGTAACAAGTTAAAATGTAACATGTTAAAATGTAATATGTTAAAATGTAACATGTTAAAATGTAACATCCTCAAATGTAACATTTTAAAATGTAACATGGTAAAATGTAACATTTTATCATGTTAAAAAGCAACATTTTAAAATGTAACATATTAAAATATAACATGTTAAAATGTAACATATTAAAATGTATTATGTTAAAAAGTAACATGTTAAAATGTAATATGTTAAAATGTAACATGATAAAATGTAACATCGTAAAATGTAACATTTTAAAATGTACATGTTAAAATGTAACATTTTATCTTGTTAAAATGTAACATATTAAAATGTAACATATTAAAATGTAACAAGTTAAAATGTAACATGTTAAAATGTAATATGTTAAAATGTAACATGTTAAAATGTAACTTCGTAAAATGAAACATATTAAAATGTAACAAGTTAAAATGTAACATGTTAAAATGTAATATGTTAAAATGTTACATGTTAAAATGTAACGTCGTAAAATGTAACATGTTAAAATGTAACATGTTAAAATTGTAACATGTTAAAATGTAACATTTTAAAATAAAAAATGTTAAAATGTAACATTTTAAAATGTAACATGTTAAAATGTAACATTTTATCTTGTTAAAATGTAACATATTAAAATGTAACATATTAAAATGTAACAAGTTAAAATGTAACATGTTAAAACGTAATATGTTAAAATGTTACATGTTAAAATGTAACGTCGTAAAATGTAACATGTTAAAATGTAACATGTTAAAATTGTAACATGTTAAAATGTAACATTTTAAAATAAAAAATGTTAAAATGTAACATTTTAAAATGTAACAAGTTAAAATGTAACATTTTAAAATGTAACATGTTAAAATGTAACATTTTAAAATGTATCATGTTAAAATGTAACATTTTTAAATGTAACATGTTAAAATGTAACTTGTTAAAATGTAACATATTAAAATGTAACATGTTAAAATGAAACATTTGATCATGTTAAAATGCAACATGTTAAAATGTAACATATTAAAATGTATTATGTTAAAATGTAACATGTTAAAATGTAATATGTTAAAATGTAACATGTTAAAATGTAACATCCTAAAATGTAACATTTTAAAATGTAACATGGTAAAATGTCACATTTTATCATGTTAAAAAGCAACATTTTAAAATGTAACATATTAAAATATAACATGTTAAAATGTAACATATTAAAATGTATTATGTTAAAAAGTAACATGTTAAAATGTAATACGTTAAAATGTAACATGATAAAATGTAACATCGTAAAATGTAACATTTTAAAATGTAACATGTTAAAATGTAACATTTTATCTTGTTAAAATGTAACATATTAAAATGTAACATATGAAAATGTAACAAGTTAAAATGTAACATGTTAAAATGTAATATGTTAAAATGTTACATGTTAAAATGTAACGTCGTAAAATGTAACATGTTAAAATGTAACATGTTAAAATTGTAACATGTTAAAATGTAACATTTAAAATAAAAAATGTTAAAATGTAACATTTTAAAATGTAACAAGTTAAAATGTAACATTTTAAAATGTAACATGTTAAAATGTAACATTTTAAAATGTATAATGTTAAAATGTAACATTTTTAAATGTAACATGTTAAAATGTAACTTGTTAAAATGAAACATTTGATCATGTTAAAATGCAACATGTTAAAATGTAACATATTAAAATGTATTATGTTAAAATGTAACATGTTAAAATGTAATATGTTAAAATGTAACATGTTAAAATGTAACATCCTAAAATGTAACATTTTAAAATGTAACATGTTAAAATGTAACATGTTAAAATGTAATATGCTAAAATGTAACATGTTAAAATGTAACATCGTAAAATGTAACATTTTTAAATGTAACGTGTTAAAATGTAACATTTTATTATGTTAAAATGCAACATGTTAAAATGTAACATTTTATCATGTTAAAATGCAACATGTTAAAATGTAACATATTAAAATTTAACATGTTAAAATGTAACATGTTAAAATGTAATATGTTAAAATGTTACATGTTAAAATGTAACGTCGTAAAATGTAACATGATAAAATGTAATATTTTATCATGTTAAAATGCAACATGTTAAAATGTAACATATTAAAATGTAACATGTTAAAATGTAATATATTAAAATGTAACATGTTAAAATTTCACATTTTATCATGTTAAAATGCAACATGTTAAAATGTAACATATTAAAATGTAACATGTTAAAATGTAACACGTTAAAATGTAATATGCTAAAATGTAACATGTTAAAATGTAACATCGTAAAATGTAACATTTTTAAATGTAACGTGTTAAAATGTAACATTTTATTATGTTAAAATGCAACATGTTAAAATGTAAC
This sequence comes from Macrosteles quadrilineatus, assembly GCF_028750875.1. Taxonomy (NCBI): domain Eukaryota; kingdom Metazoa; phylum Arthropoda; class Insecta; order Hemiptera; family Cicadellidae; genus Macrosteles; species Macrosteles quadrilineatus. The sequence goes on along the minus strand of NW_026542679.1, from coordinate 334,295 downwards.
ATTTTATCATGTTAAAATGCAACATGTTAAAATGTAACATATTAAAATTTAACATGTTAAAATGTAACATGTTAAAATGTAACATATTAAAATGTAACACGTTAAAATGTAACATTTTATCATGTTAAAATGTAATATGCTAAAATGTAACATGTTAAAATGTAACACATTAAAATGTAACATGTTAAAATGTAACATTTTATCATGTTAAAATGCAACATGTTAAAATGTAACATATTAAAATGTATTATGTTAAAATGTAACATGTTAAAATGTAATATGTTAAAATGTAACATGTTAAAATGTAACATCCTAAAATGTAACATTTTAAAATGTAACATGGTAAAATGTAACATTTTATCATGTTAAAATGCAACATGTTAAAATGTAACATCCTAAAATGTAACATTTTATCATGTTAAAAAGCAACATTTTAAAATGTAACATATTAAAATATAACATGTTAAAATGTAACATATTAAAATGTATTATGTTAAAAAGTAACATGTTAAAATGTAATATGTTAAAATGTAACATGATAAAATGTAACATCGTAAAATGTAACATTTTAAAATGTAACATGTTAAAATGTAACATTTTATCATGTTAAAATGTAACATATTAAAATGTAACATATTAAAATGTAACAAGTTAAAATGTAACATGTTAAAATGTAATATGTTAAAATGTTACATGTTAAAATGTAACATCCTAAAATGTAACATTTTAAAATGTAACATTGTAAAATGTAACATGTTAAAATGTAACGTCATAAAATGTAACATGTTAAAATGTAACATGTTAAAATTGTAACATGTTAAAATGTAACATTTTAAAATAAAAAATGTTAAAATGTAACATTTTAAAATGTAACAAGTTAAAATGTAACATTTTAAAATGTAACATGTTAAAATGTAACATTTTAAAATGTAACATGTTAAAATGTAACATTTTTAAATGTAACATGTTAAAATGAAACTTGTTAAAATGAAACATATTAAAATGTAACATGTTAAAATGAAACATTTGATCATGTTAAAATGCAACATGTTAAAATGTAACATATTAAAATGTAACATGTTAAAATGTAACATGTTAAAATGTAATATGCTAAAATGTAACATGCTAAAATGTAACATTGTAAAATGTAACATTTTAAAATAAAACATGTTAAAATGTAACTTTTTATCATGTTAAAATGCAACATGTTATAATGTAACATATTAAAATGTAACATGTTAAAATGTAACATTTTATCATGTTAAAATGTAACATGTAAAAACGTAATATGCTAAAATGTAACATGTTAAAATGTAACATCGTAAAATGTAACATTTTTAAATGTAACGTGTTAAAATGTAACATTTTATTATGTTAAAATGCAACATGTTAAAATGTAACATTTTATCATGTTAAAATGTAACATGTTAAAATGTAACATTTTATCATGTTAAAATGCAACATGTTAAAATGTAACATATTAAAATGTAACATGTTAAAATGTAACATGTTAAAATGTAATATGTTAAAATGTTACATGTTAAAATGTAACGTCGTAAAATGTAACATGTTAAAATGTAACATGTTAAAATGAAACATTTTAAAATGTAACATTTTAAAATGTAACATGTTAAAATGTAACATTTTAAAATGTAACATGTTAAAATGTAACATTTTAAAATGTAACAAGTTAAAATGTAACATTTTAAAATGTTACATGTTAAAATGTAACGTCGTAAAATGTAACATGTTAAAATGTAACATGTTAAAATGTAACATGTTTAAATGTAACATTTTAAAATGTAACATGTTAAATGTAACATTTTATCATGTTAAAATGCAACATGTTAAAATGTAACATATTAAAATGTAACATGTTAAAATGTAACATATTAAAATGTATTATGTTAAAATGTAACATGTTAAAATGTAATATGTTAAAATGTAACATGTTAAAATGTAACATCCTAAAATGTAACACTTTAAAATGTAACATGGTAAAATGTAACATTTTATCATGTTAAAATGCAACATGTTAAAATGTAACATCCTAAAATGTAACATTTTAAAATGTAACATGTAAATGTAACATTTTATCATGTTAAAATGCAACATTTTAAAATGTAACATATTAAAATGTAACATGTTAAAATGTAACATATTAAAATGTATTATGTTAAAAAGTAACATGTTAAAATGTAATATGTTAAAATGTAACATGATAAAATGTAACATCGTAAAATGTAACATTGTAAAATGTAACATGTTAAAATGTAACATTTTATCATGTTAAAATGCAACATGTTAAAATGTAACATATTACAATGTAACATGATAAAATGTAACATTTTATCATGTTAAAATGCAACATGTTAAAATGTAACGTCGTAAAATGTAACATGTTAAAATGTAACATGTTAAAATTGTAACATGTTAAAATGTAACATTTTAAAATAAAAAATGTTAAAATGTAACATTTTAAAATGTAACAAGTTAAAATGTAACATTTTAAAATGTAACATGTTAAAATGTAACATTTTTAAATGTAACATGTTAAAATGAAACTTGTTAAAATGAAACATATTAAAATGTAACATGTTAAAATGCAACATGTTAAAATGTAACATATTAAAATGTAACATGTTAAAATGTAACATGTTAAAATGTAATATGCTAAAATGTAACATGCTAAAATGTAACATTGTAAAATGTAACATTTTAAAATAAAACATGTTAAAATGTAACTTTTTATCATGTTAAAATGCAACATGTTATAATGTAACATATTAAAATGTAACATGTTAAAATGTAACATTTTATCATGTTAAAATGTAAAATGTAAAAACGTAATATGCTAAAATGTAACATGTTAAAATGTAACATCGTAAAATGTAACATTTTTAAATGTAACGTGTTAAAATGTAACATTTTATTATGTTAAAATGCAACATGTTAAAATGTAACATTTTATCATGTTAAAATGTAACATGTTAAAATGTAACATTTTATCATGTTAAAATGCAACATGTTAAAATGTAACATATTAAAATGTAACATTTTAAAATGTAACATGTTAAAATGTAACATTTTAAAATGTATCATGTTAAAATGTAACATTTTTAAATGTAACATGTTAAAATGTAACTTGTTAAAATGTAACATATTAAAATGTAACATGTTAAAATGAAACATTTGATCATGTTAAAATGCAACATGTTAAAATGTAACATATTAAAATGTATTATGTTAAAATGTAACATGTTAAAATGTAATATGTTAAAATGTAACATGTTAAAATGTAATATGTTAAAATGTTACATGTTAAAATGTAACATCCTAAAATGTAACATTTTAAAATGTAACATTGTAAAATGTAACATGTTAAAATGTAACGTCATAAAATGTAACATGTTAAAATGTAACATGTTAAAATTGTAACATGTTAAAATGTAACATTTTAAAATAAAAAATGTTAAAATGTAACATTTTAAAATGTAACAAGTTAAAATGTAACATTTTAAAATGTAACATGTTAAAATGTAACATTTTAAAATGTAACATGTTAAAATGTAACATTTTTAAATGTAACATGTTAAAATGAAACTTGTTAAAATGAAACATATTAAAATGTAACATGTTAAAATGAAACATTTGATCATGTTAAAATGCAACATGTTAAAATGTAACATATTAAAATGTAACATGTTAAAATGTAACATGTTAAAATGTAATATGCTAAAATGTAACATGCTAAAATGTAACATTGTAAAATGTAACATTTTAAAATAAAACATGTTAAAATGTAACTTTTTATCATGTTAAAATGCAACATGTTATAATGTAACATATTAAAATGTAACATGTTAAAATGTAACATTTTATCATGTTAAAATGTAACATGTAAAAACGTAATATGCTAAAATGTAACATGTTAAAATGTAACATCGTAAAATGTAACATTTTTAAATGTAACGTGTTAAAATGTAACATTTTATTATGTTAAAATGCAACATGTTAAAATGTAACATTTTATCATGTTAAAATGTAACATGTTAAAATGTAACATTTTATCATGTTAAAATGCAACATGTTAAAATGTAACATATTAAAATGTAACATGTTAAAATGTAACATGTTAAAATGTAATATGTTAAAATGTTACATGTTAAAATGTAACGTCGTAAAATGTAACATGTTAAAATGTAACATGTTAAAATGAAACATTTTAAAATGTAACATTTTAAAATGTAACATGTTAAAATGTAACATTTTAAAATGTAACATGTTAAAATGTAACATTTTAAAATGTAACAAGTTAAAATGTAACATTTTAAAATGTTACATGTTAAAATGTAACGTCGTAAAATGTAACATGTTAAAATGTAACATGTTAAAATGTAACATGTTTAAATGTAACATTTTAAAATGTAACATGTTAAATGTAACATTTTATCATGTTAAAATGCAACATGTTAAAATGTAACATATTAAAATGTAACATGTTAAAATGTAACATATTAAAATGTATTATGTTAAAATGTAACATGTTAAAATGTAATATGTTAAAATGTAACATGTTAAAATGTAACATCCTAAAATGTAACACTTTAAAATGTAACATGGTAAAATGTAACATTTTATCATGTTAAAATGCAACATGTTAAAATGTAACATCCTAAAATGTAACATTTTAAAATGTAACATGTAAATGTAACATTTTATCATGTTAAAATGCAACATTTTAAAATGTAACATATTAAAATGTAACATGTTAAAATGTAACATATTAAAATGTATTATGTTAAAAAGTAACATGTTAAAATGTAATATGTTAAAATGTAACATGATAAAATGTAACATCGTAAAATGTAACATTGTAAAATGTAACATGTTAAAATGTAACATTTTATCATGTTAAAATGCAACATGTTAAAATGTAACATATTACAATGTAACATGATAAAATGTAACATTTTATCATGTTAAAATGCAACATGTTAAAATGTAACGTCGTAAAAAAAACATGTAACATTGTAAAATGTAACATTTTAAAATAAAACATGTTAAAATGTAACTTTTTATCATGTTAAAATGCAACATGTTATAATGTAACATATTAAAATGTAACATGTTAAAATGTAACATTTTATCATGTTAAAATGTAACATGTAAAAACGTAATATGCTAAAATGTAACATGTTAAAATGTAACATCGTAAAATGTAACATTTTTAAATGTAACGTGTTAAAATGTAACATTTTATTATGTTAAAATGCAACATGTTAAAATGTAACATTTTATCATGTTAAAATGTAACATGTTAAAATGTAACATTTTATCATGTTAAAATGCAACATGTTAAAATGTAACATATTAAAATGTAACATGTTAAAATGTAACATGTTAAAATGTAATATGTTAAAATGTTACATGTTAAAATGTAACGTCGTAAAATGTAACATGTTAAAATGTAACATGTTAAAATGTAACATTTTAAAATGTAACATTTTAAAATGTAACATGTTAAAATGTAACATTTTAAAATGTAACATGTTAAAATGTAACATTTTAAAATGTAACAAGTTAAAATGTAACATTTTAAAATGTAACATGTTAAAATGTAACATGTTAAAATGTAACATTTTAAAATGTAACATGTTTAAATGTAACATTTTAAAATGTAACATGTTAAATGTAACATTTTATCATGTTAAAATGCAACATGTTAAAATGTAACATATTAAAATGTAACATGTTAAAATGTACCATATTAAAATGTATTATGTTAAAATGTAACATGTTAAAATGTAATATGTTAAAATGTAACATGTTAAAATGTAACATCCTAAAATGTAACACTTTAAAATGTAACATGGTAAAATGTAACATTTTATCATGTTAAAATGCAACATGTTAAAATGTAACATCCTAAAATGTAACATTTTAAAATGTAACATGTAAATGTAACATTTTATCATGTTAAAATGCAACATTTTAAAATGTAACATATTAAAATGTAACATGTTAAAATGTAACATATTAAAATGTATTATGTTAAAAAGTAACATGTTAAAATGTAATATGTTAAAATGTAACATGATAAAATGTAACATCGTAAAATGTAACATTGTAAAATGTAACATGTTAAAATGTAACATTTTATCATGTTAAAATGCAACATGTTAAAATGTAACATATTACAATGTAACATGATAAAATGTAACATTTTATCATGTTAAAATGCAACATGTTAAAATGTAACATATTAAAATGTAACATGTTAAAATGTAATATATTAAAATGTAACATGTTAAAATTTCACATTTTATCATGTTAAAATGCAACATGTTAAAATGTAACATATTAAAATGTAACATGTTAAAATGTAACACGTTAAAATGTAATATGCTAAAATGTAACTTGTTAAAATGTAACATCGTAAAATGTAACATTTGAAAATGTAACATTTTAAAATGTAACATGTTAAAATGTAACATTTTATCATGTTAAAATGCAACATGTTAAAATGTAACATTTTATCATGTTAAAATGCAACATGTTAAAATGTAACATATTAAAATGTAACATTTTATCATGTTAAAATGCAACATGTTGAAATGTAACATATTAAAATGTAACATGTTAATATGTAACATTTTATCATGTTAAAATGCAACATGTTAAAATGTAACATATTAAAATGTAACATGTTAAAATGTAACATTTTATCATGTTAAAATGCAACATGTTAAAATGTAACATATTAAAATGTAACATGTTAAAATGTAACATGTTAAAAATGTAACATGTTAAAATGTAATATGTTAAAATGTTACATGTTAAAATGTAACATCCTAAAATGTAACATTTTAAAATGTAACATTGTAAAATGTAACATGTTAAAATGTAACATTTTAAAATGTAAAATGTTAAAATGTTACATGTTAAAATGTAACGTCGTAAAATGTAACATGTTAAAATGTAACATGTTAAAATGTAACATTTTAAAATGTAACATGTTAAAATGTAACATTTTAAAATGTAACATGTTATAATGTAACATTTTAAAATGTAACATGTTAAATGTAACATTTTATCATGTTAAAATGCAACATGTTAAAATGTAACATATTAAAATGTAACACGTTAAAATGTAACATTTTATCATGTTAAAATGTAATATGCTAAAATGTAACATGTTAAAATGTAACATTTTAAAATGTAACATATTAAAATGTAACATTTTAAAATGTAACATGATAAAATGTAAAATTTTATCATGTTAAAATGCAACATGTTAAAATGTAACATATTAAAATTTAACATGTTAAAATGTAACATGTTAAAATGTAATATGTTAAAATGTTACGTGTTAAAATGTAACGTCGTAAAATGTAACATGTTAAAATGTAACATGTTAAAATGTAACATTTTAAAATGTAACATGTTAAAATGTAACATTTAAAAAAAAAAAAATGTTAAAATGTAACATTTTAAAATGTAACAAGTTAAAATGTAACATTTTAAAATAAAAAATGTTAAAATGTAACATTTTAAAATGTAACATGTTAAAATGTAACTTGTTAAAATGTAACATATTAAAATGTAACATGTTAAAATGAAACATTTGATCATGTTAAGATGCAACATGTTAAAATGTAACATATTAAAATGTATTATGTTAAAATGTAACATGTTAAAATGTAATATGTTAAAATGTAACATGTTAAAATGTAACATCCTAAAATGTAACATTTTAAAATGTAACATGTTAAAATGTAACATGTTAAAATGTAATATGCTAAAATGTAACATGCTAAAATTTAACATCGTAAAATGTAACATGTTAAAATGCAACATGTTATAATGTAACATATTAAAATGTAACATGTTAAAATGTAACATTTTATCATGTTAAAATGTAACATGTAAAAACGTAATATGCTAAAATGTAACATGTTAAAATGTAACATCGTAAAATGTAACATTTTTAAATGTAACGTGTTAAAATGTAACATTTTATTATGTTAAAATGCAACATGTTAAAATGTAACATTTTATCATGTTAAAATGCAACATGTTAAAATGTAACATATTTAAATGTAACATATTAAAATTTAACATGTTAAAATGTAACATGTTAAAATGTAATATGTTAAAATGTTACATGTTAAAATGTAACGTCGTAAAATGTAACATGTTAAAATGTAACATGTTAAAATGTAACATTTTAAAATGTAACATGTTAAAATGTAACATTTTAAAATGTAACATGTTAAAATGTAACATTTTAAAATGTAACATGTTAAAATGTAACATTTTAAAATGTAACATGTTAAAATGTAACATTTTAAAATGTAACATGTTAAATGTAACATTTTATCATGTTAAAATGCAACATGTTAAAATGTAACATATTAAAATGTAACACGTTAAAATGTAACTTTTTATCATGTTAAAATGTAATATGCTAAAATGTAACATGTTAAAATGTAACATTTTAAAATGTAACATGTTAAAATGTAACATTTTAAAATGTAACATGATAAAATGTAACATTTTATCATGTTAAAATGCAACATGTTAAAATGTAACATATTAAAATGTAACATGTTAAAATGTAATATATTACAATGTAACATGTTAAAATTTCACATTTTATCATGTTAAAATGCAACATATTAAAATGTAACATATTAAAATGTAACATGTTAAAATGTAACACGTTAAAATGTAATATGCTAAAATGTAACATGTAAAAATGTAACATCGTAAAATGTAACATTTTTTAATGTAACGTGTTAAAATGTAACATTTTATTATGTTAAAATGCAACATGTTAAAATGTAACATTTTATCATGTTAAAATGCAACATGTTAAAATGTAACATATTAAAATTTAACATGTTAAAATGTAACATATTAAAATGTAACATATTAAAATGTAACACGTTAAAATGTAACATTTTATCATGTTAAAATGTAATATGCTAAAATGTAACATGTTAAAATGTAACACATTAAAATGTAACATGTTAAAATGTAACATATTAGAATGTATTATGTTAAAATGTAACATGTTAAAATGTAATATGTTAAAATGTAACATGTTAAAATGTAACATCCTAAAATGTAACATTTTAAAATGTAACATGGTAAAATGTAACATTTTATCATGTTAAAAAGCAACATTTTAAAATGTAACATACTAAAATATAACATGTTAAAATGTAACATATTAAAATGTATTATGTTAAAAAGTAACATGTTAAAATGTAATATGTTAAAATGTAACATGATAAAATGTAACATCGTAAAATGTAACATTTTAAAATGTAACATATTAAAATGTAACATTTTATCTTGTTAAAATGTAACATATTAAAATGTAACATATTAAAATGTAACAAGTTAAAATGTAACATGTTAAAATGTAATATGTTAAAATGTTACATGTTAAAATGTAACGTCGTAAAATGTAACATGTTAAAATGTAACATGTGAAAATTGTAACATGTTAAAATGTAACATTTTAAAATAAAAAATGTTAAAATGTAACATTTTAAAATGTAACAAGTTAAAATGTAACATTTTAAAATGTAACATGTTAAAATGTAACATTTTAAAATGTATCATGTTAAAATGTAACATTTTTAAATGTAACATGTTAATATGTAACTTGTTAAAATGTAACAAATTAAAATGTAACATGTTAAAATGAAACATTTGATCATGTTAAAATGCAACATGTTAAAATGTAACATATTAAAATGTATTATGTTAAAATGGAACATGTTAAAATGTAATATGTTAAAATGTAACATGTTAAAATGTAACATCCTAAAATGTAACATTTTAAAATGTAACATGTTAAAATGTAACATGTTAAAATGTAATATGCTAAAATGTAACATGTTAAAATGTAACATCGTAAAATGTAACATTTTTAAATGTAACGTGTTAAAATGTAACATTTTATTATGTTAAAATGCAACATGTTAAAATGTAACATTTTATCATGTTAAAATGCAACATGTTAAAATGTAACATATTAAAATTTAACATGTTAAAATGTAACATGTTAAAATGTAATATGTTAAAATGTTACATGTTAAAATGTAACGTCGTAAAATGTAACATGTTAAAATGTAACATGTTAAAATGTAACATTTTAAAATGTAACATGTTAAAATGTAACATTTTAAAATGTAACATGTTAAAATGTAACATTTTAAAATGTAACATGTTAAAATGTAACATTTTAAAATGTAACATGTTAAAATGTAACATTTTAAAATGTAACATGTTAAATGTAACATTTTATCATGTTAAAATGCAACATGTTAAAATGTAACATATTAAAATGTAACACGTTAAAATGTAACTTTTTATCATGTTAAAATGTAATATGCTAAAATGTAACATTTAAAAATGTAACATTTTAAAATGTAACATGTTAAAATGTAACGTTTTAAAATGTAACATGATAAAATGTAACATTTTATCATGTTAAAATGCAACATGTTAAAATGTAACATATTAAAATGTAACATGTTAAAATGTAATCTATTAAAATGTAACATGTTAAAATTTCACATTTTATCATGTTAAAATGCAACATATTAAAATGTAACATATTACAATGTAACATGTTAAAATGTAACATGTTAAAATGTAACATTTTATATGTTAAAATGCAACATGTTAAAATGTAACAATTTATCATGTTAAAATGCAACATGTTAAAATGTAACATATTAAAATTTAACATGTTAAAATGTAACATGTTAAAATGTAACATTTTATCATGTTAAAATGTAATATGCTAAAATGTAACATGTTAAAATGTAACACATTAAAATGTAACATGTTAAAATGTAACATTTTATCATGTTAAAATGCAACATGTTAAAATGTAACATATTAAAATGTATTATGTTAAAATGTAACATGTTAAAATGTAATATGTTAAAATGTAACATGTTAAAATGTAACATCCTAAAATGTAACATTTTAAAATGTAACATGGTAAAATGTAACATTTTATCATGTTAAAAAGCAACATTTTAAAATGTAACATATTAAAATATAACATGTTAAAATGTAACAAATTAAAATGTATTATGTTAAAAAGTAACATGTTAAAATGTAATATGTTAAAATGTAACATGATAAAATGTAACAACGTAAAATGTAACATTTTAAAATGTAACATGTTAAAATGTAACATTTTATCTTGTTAAAATGTAACATATTAAAATGTAACATATTAAAATGTAACAAGTTAAAATGTAACATGTTAAAATGTAATATGTTAAAATGTAACATGTTAAAATGTAACGTCGTAAAATGTAACATGTTAAAATGTAACATGTTAAAATTGTAACATGTTAAAATGTAACATTTTAAAATAAAAAATGTTAAAATGTAACATTTTAAAATGTAACAAGTTAAAATGTAACATTTTAAAATGTAACATGTTAAAATGTAACATATTAAAATGTAACACGTTAAAATGTAACATTTTATCATGTTAAAATGTAATATGCTAAAATGTAACATGTTAAAATGTAACACATTAAAATGTAACATGTTAAAATGTAACATTTTATCATGTTAAAATGCAACATGTTAAAATGTAACATATTAAAATGTATTATGTTAAAATGTAACATGTTAAAATGTAATATGTTAAAATGTAACATGTTAAAATTTAACATCCTAAAATGTAACATTTTAAAATGTAACATGGTAAAATGTAACATTTTATCATGTTAAAAAGCAACATTTTAAAATGTAACATATTAAAATATAACATGTTAAAATGTAACATATTAAAATGTATTATGTTTAAAAGTAACATGTTAAAATGTAATATGTTAAAATGTAACATGATAAAATGTAACATCGTAAAATGTAACATTTTAAAATGTAACATGTTAAAATGTAACATTTTATCTTGTTAAAATGTAACATATTAAAATGTAACATATTAAAATGTAACAAGTTAAAATGTAACATGTTAAAATGTAATATGTTAAAATGTTACATGTTAAAATGTAACGTCGTAAAATGTAACATGTTAAAATGTAACATGTTTAAATTGTAACATGTTAAAATGTAACATTTTAAAATGTAACAAGTTAAAATGTAACATTTTAAAATGTAACATGTTAAAATGTAACATTTTAAAATGTATCATGTTAAAATGTAACATTTTTAAATGTAACATGTTAAAATGTAACTTGTTAAAATGTAACATATTAAAATGTAACATGTTAAAATGAAACATTTGATCATGTTAAAATGCAACATGTTAAAATGTAACATATTAAAATGTATTATGTTAAAATGTAACATGTTAAAATGTAATATGTTAAAATGTAACATGTTAAAATGTAACATTTTAAAATGTAACATGTTAAAATGTAACATGTTAAAATGTAATATGCTAAAATGTAACATGTTAAAATGTAACATCGTAAAATGTAACATTTTTAAATGTAACGTGTTAAAATGTAACATTTTATTATGTTAAAATGCAACATGTTAAAATGTAATATGTTAAAATGTAACATGTTAAAATGTAACATCCTAAAATGTAACATTTTAAAATGTAACATGGTAAAATGTAACATTTTATCATGTTAAAAAGCAACATTTTAAAATGTAACATATTAAAATATAACATGTTAAAATGTAACATATTAAAATGTATTATGTTAAAAAGTAACATGTTAAAATGTAATATGTTAAAATGTAACATGATAAAATGTAACATCGTAAAATGTAACATTTTAAAATGTAACATGTTAAAATGTAACATTTTATCTTGTTAAAATGTAACATATTAAAATGTAACATATTAAAATGTAACAAGTTAAAATGTAACATGTTAAAATGTAATATGTTAAAATGTAACATGTTAAAATGTAACGTCGTAAAATGTAACATGTTAAAATGTAACATGTAAAAAATTGTAACATGTTAAAATGTAACATTTTAAAATGTAACATGTTAAAATGTAACATATTAAAATGTAACACGTTAAAATGTAACATTTTATCATGTTAAAATGTAATATGCTAAAATGTAACATGTTAAAATGTAACACATTAAAATGTAACATGTAAATATGTAACATTTTATCATGTTAAAATGCAACATGTTAAAATGTAACATATTAAAATGTATTATGTTAAAATGTAACATGTTAAAATGTAATATGTTAAAATGTAACATGTTAAAATGTAACATCCTAAAATGTAACATTTTAAAATGTAACATGGTAAAATGTAACATTTTATCATGTTAAAAAGCAACATTTTAAAATGTAACATATTAAAATATAACATGTTAAAATGTAACATATAAAAATGTATTATGTTAAAAAGTAACATGTTAAAATGTAATATGTTAAAATGTAACATGATAAAATGTAACATCGTAAAATGTAACATTTTAAAATGTAACATGTTAAAATGTAACATTTTATCTTGTTAAAATGTAACATATTAAAATGTAACATATTAAAATGTAACAAGTTAAAATGTAACATGTTAAAATGTAATATGTTAAAATGTTACATGTTAAAATGTAACGTCGTAAAATGTAACATGTTAAAATGTAACATGTTAAAATGTAACATGTTAAAATTGTAACATGTTAAAATGTAACATTTAAAAAAAAAAAATGTTAAAATGTAACATTTTAAAATGTAACAAGTTAAAATGTAACATTTTAAAATGTAACATGTTAAAATGTAACATTTTAAAATGTATCATGTTAAAATGTAACATTTTTAAATGTAACATGTTAAAATGTAACTTGTTAAAATGTAACATATTAAAATGTAACATGTTAAAATGAAACATTTGATCATGTTAAAATGCAACATGTTAAAATGTAACATATTAAAATGTATTATGTTAAAATGTAACATGTTAAAATGTAATATGTTAAAATGTAACATGTTAAAATGTAACATCCTAAAATGTAACATTTTAAAATGTAACATGGTAAAATGTAACATTTTATCATGTTAAAAAGCAACATTTTAAAATGTAACATATTAAAATATAACATGTTAAAATGTAACATATTAAAATGTATTATGTTAAAAAGTAACATGTTAAAATGTATTATGTTAAAAAGTAACATGTTAAAATGTAATATGTTAAAATGTAACATGATAAAATGTAACATCGTAAAATGTAACATTTTAAAATGTAACATGTTAAAATGTAACATTTTATCTTGTTAAAATGTAACATATTAAAATGTAACATATTAAAATGTAACAAGTTAAAATGTAACATGTTAAAATGTAATATGTTAAAATGTTACATGTTAAAATGTAACGTCGTAAAATGTAACATGTTAAAATGTAACATGTTAAAATTGTAACATGTTAAAATGTAACATTTTAAAATAAAAAATGTTAAAATGTAACATTTTAAAATGTAACAAGTTAAAATGTAACATTTTAAAATGTAACATGTTAAAATGTAACATTTTAAAATGTATCATGTTAAAATGTAACATTTTTAAATGTAACATGTTAAAATGTAACTTGTTAAAATGTAACATGTTAAAATGAAACATTTGATCATGTTAAAATGCAACATGTTAAAATGTAACATATTAAAATGTATTATGTTAAAATGTAACATGTTAAAATGTAATATGTTAAAATGTAACATGTTAAAATGTAACATCCTAAAATGTAACATTTTAAAATGTAACATGTTAAAATGTAACATGTTAAAATGTAATATGCTAAAATGTAACATGTTAAAATGTAACATCGTAAAATGTAACATTTTTAAATGTAACGTGTTAAAATGTAACATTTTATTATGTTAAAATGCAACATGTTAAAATGTAATATGTTAAAATGTAACATGTTAAAATGTAACATCCTAAAATGTAACATTTTAAAATGTAACATGGTAAAATGTAACATTTTATCATGTTAAAAAGCAACATTTTAAAATGTAACATATTAAAATATAACATGTTAAAATGTAACATATTAAAATGTATTATGTTAAAAAGTAACATGTTAAAATGTAATATGTTAAAATGTAACATGATAAAATGTAACATCGTAAAATGTAACATTTTAAAATGTAACATGTTAAAATGTAACATTTTATCTTGTTAAAATGTAACATATTAAAATGTGTCATATTAAAATGTAACAAGTTAAAATGTAACATGTTAAAATGTAATATGTTAAAATGTAACATGTTAAAATGTAACGTCGTAAAATGTAACATGTTAAAATGTAACATGTAAAAAATTGTAACATGTTAAAATGTAACATTTTAAAATGTAACATGTTAAAATGTAACATATTAAAATGTAACACGTTAAAATGTAACATTTTATCATGTTAAAATGTAATATGCTAAAATGTAACATGTTAAAA
This sequence comes from Macrosteles quadrilineatus, assembly GCF_028750875.1. NCBI lineage: Eukaryota > Metazoa > Arthropoda > Insecta > Hemiptera > Cicadellidae > Macrosteles > Macrosteles quadrilineatus. Next base: position 318,862 of record NW_026542679.1, on the reverse strand, counting down.
TGTAACACATTAAAATGTAACATGTTAAAATGTAACATTTTATCATGTTAAAATGCAACATGTTAAAATGTAATATATTAAAATGTATTATGTTAAAATGTAACATGTTAAAATGTAATATGTTAAAATGTAACATGTTAAAATGTAACATCCTAAAATGTAACATTTTAAAATGTAACATGGTAAAATGTAACATTTTATCATGTTAAAAAGCAACATTTTAAAATGTAACATATTAAAATATAACATGTTAAAATGTAACATATTAAAATGTATTATGTTAAAAAGTAACATGTTAAAATGTAATATGTTAAAATGTAACATGATAAAATGTAACGTCGTAAAATGTAACATGTTAAAATGTAACATGTTAAAATTGTAACATGTTAAAATGTAACATTTTAAAATAAAAAATGTTAAAATGTAACATTTTAAAATAAAAAATGTTAAAATGTAACATTTTAAAATGTAACAAGTTAAAATGTAACATTTTAAAATGTAACATTTTAAAATGTAACATTTTAAAATGTAACATTTTAAAATGTATCATGTTAAAATGTAACAAGTTAAAATGTAACATGTTAAAATGTAATATGTTAAAATGTTACATGTTAAAATGTAACGTCGTAAAATGTAACATGTTAAAATGTAACATGTTAAAATTGTAACATGTTAAAATGTAACATTTTAAAATAAAAAATGTTAAAATGTAACATTTTAAAATGTAACAAGTTAAAATGTAACATTTTAAAATGTAACATTTTAAAATGTAACATTTTAAAATGTAACATTTTAAAATGTATCATGTTAAAATGTAACATTTTTAAATGTTAAAATGTAACATGTAAAAACGTAATATGCTAAAATGTAACATGTTAAAATGTAACATCGTAAAATGTAACATTTTTAAATGTAACGTGTTAAAATGTAACATTTTATTATGTTAAAATGCAACATGTTAAAATGTAACATTTTATCATGTTAAAATGCAACATGTTAAAATGTAACATATTAAAATGTAACATATTAAAATTTAACATGTTAAAATGTAACATGTTAAAATGTAACATTTTAAAATGTAACATGTTAAAATGTAACATTTTAAAATGTAACATGTTAAAATGTAACATTTTAAAATGTAACATGTTAAATGTAACATTTTATCATGTTAAAATGCAACATGTTAAAATGTAACATATTAAAATGTAACACGTTAAAATGTAACTTTTTATCATGTTAAAATGTAATATGCTAAAATGTAACATGTTAAAATGTAACATTTTAAAATGTAACATTTTAAAATGTAACATGTTAAAATGTAACATTTTAAAATGTAACATGATAAAATGTAACATTTTATCATGTTAAAATGCAACATGTTAAAATGTAACATATTAAAATGTAACATGTTAAAATGTAATATATTAAAATGTAACATGTTAAAATTTCACATTTTATCATGTTAAAATGCAACATATTAAAATGTAACATATTAAAATGTAACATGTTAAAATGTAACACGTTAAAATGTAATATGCTAAAATGTAACATGTAAAAATGTAACATCGTAAAATGTAACATTTTTAAATGTAACGTGTTATAATGTAACATTTTATTATGTTAAAATGCAACATGTTAAAATGTAACATTTTATCATGTTAAAATGCAACATGTTAAAATGTAACATATTAAAATTTAACATGTTAAAATGTAACATATTAAAATGTAACATATTAAAATGTAACACGTTAAAATGTAACATTTTATCATGTTAAAATGTAATATGCTAAAATGTAACATGTTAAAATGTTAAAATGTAATATGCTAAAATGTAACATGTTAAAATGTAACACATTAAAATGTAACATGTTAAAATGTAACATTTTATCATGTTAAAATGCAACATGTTAAAATGTAACATATTAAAATGTATTATGTTAAAATGTAACATGTTAAAATGTAATATGTTAAAATGTAACATGTTAAAATGTAACATCCTAAAATGTAACATTTTAAAATGTAACATGGTAAAATGTAACATTTTATCATGTTAAAAAGCAACATTTTAAAATGTAACATACTAAAATATAACATGTTAAAATGTAACATATTAAAATGTATTATGTTAAAAAGTAACATGTTAAAATGTAATATGTTAAAATGTAACATGATAAAATGTAACATCGTAAAATGTAACATTTTAAAATGTAACATGTTAAAATGTAACATTTTATCTTGTTAAAATGCAACATATTAAAATGTAACATATTAAAATGTAACAAGTTAAAATGTAACATGTTAAAATGTAATATGTTAAAATGTTACATGTTAAAATGTAACGTCGTAAAATGTAACATGTTAAAATGTAACATGTTAAAAATGTAACATGTTAAAATGTAACATTTTAAAATAAAAAATGTTAAAATGTAACATTTTAAAATGTAACAAGTTAAAATGTAACATTTTAAAATAAAAAATGTTAAAATGTAACATTTTAAAATGTAACATGTTAAAATGTAACTTGTTAAAATGTAACATATTAAAATGTAACATGTTAAAATGAAACATTTGATCATGTTAAGATGCAACATGTTAAAATGTAACATATTAAAATGTATTATGTTAAAATGTAACATGTTAAAATGTAATATGTTAAAATGTAACATGTTAAAATGTAACATCCTAAAATGTAACATTTTAAAATGTAACATGTTAAAATGTAACATGTTAAAATGTAATATGCTAAAATGTAACATGCTAAAATTTAACATCGTAAAATGTAACATGTTAAAATGCAACATGTTATAATGTAACATATTAAAATGTAACATGTTAAAATGTAACATTTTATCATGTTAAAATGTAACATGTAAAAACGTAACATGATAAAATGTAACATTTTATCATGTTAAAATGCAACATGTTAAAATGTAACATATTAAAATGTAACATGTTAAAATGTAATATATTAAAATGTAACATGTTAAAATTTCACATTTTATCATGTTAAAATGCAACATATTAAAATGTAACATATTAAAATGTAACATGTTAAAATGTAACACGTTAAAATGTAATATGCTAAAATGTAACATGTAAAAATGTAACATCGTAAAATGTAACATTTTTAAATGTAACGTGTTAAAATGTAACATTTTATTATGTTAAAATGCAACATGTTAAAATGTAACATTTTATCATGTTAAAATGCAACATGTTAAAATGTAACATATTAAAATTTAACATGTTAAAATGTAACATATTAAAATGTAACATATTAAAATGTAACACGTTAAAATGTAACATTTTATCATGTTAAAATGTAATATGCTAAAATGTAACATGTTAAAATGTAACACATTAAAATGTAACATGTTAAAATGTAACATTTTATCATGTTAAAATGCAACATGTTAAAATGTAACATATTAAAATTTATTATGTTAAAATGTAACATGTTAAAATGTAATATGTTAAAATGTAACATGTTAAAATGTAACATCCTAAAATGTAACATTTTAAAATTTAACATGGTAAAATGTAACATTTTATCATGTTAAAAAGCAACATTTTAAAATGTAACATACTAAAATATAACATGTTAAAATGTAACATATTAAAATGTATTATGTTAAAAAGTAACATGTTAAAATGTAATATGTTAAAATGTAACATGATAAAATGTAACATCGTAAAATGTAACATTTTAAAATGTAACATGTTAAAATGTAACAATTTATCTTGTTAAAATGTAACATATTAAAATGTAACATATTAAAATGTAACAAGTTAAAATGTAACATGTTAAAATGTAATATGTTAAAATGTTACATGTTAAAATGTAACGTCGTAAAATGTAACATGTTAAAATGTAACATGTTAAAATTGTAACATGTTAAAATGTAACATTTTAAAATAAAAAATGTTAAAATGTAACATTTTAAAATGTAACAAGTTAAAATGTAACATTTTAAAATGTAACATGTTAAAATGTAACATTTTAAAATGTATCATGTTAAAATGTAACATTTTTAAATGTAACATGTTAATATGTAACTTGTTAAAATGTAACATATTAAAATGTAACATGTTAAAATGAAACATTTGATCATGTTAAAATGCAACATTTTAAAATGTAACATATTAAAATGTATTATGTTAAAATGGAACATGTTAAAATGTAATATGTTAAAATGTAACATGTTAAAATGTAACATCCTAAAATGTAACATTTTAAAATGTAACATGTTAAAATGTAACATGTTAAAATGTAATATGCTAAAATGTAACATGTTAAAATGTAACATCGTAAAATGTAACATTTTTAAATGTAACGTGTTAAAATGTAACATTTTATTATGTTAAAATGCAACATGTTAAAATGTAACATTTTATCATGTTAAAATGCAACATGTTAAAATGTAACATATTAAAATTTAACATGTTAAAATGTAACATGTTAAAATGTAACATATTAAAATGTAACACGTTAAAATGTAACTTTTTATCATGTTAAAATGTAATATGCTAAAATGTAACATGTTAAAATGTAACATTTTAAAATGTAACATGTTAAAATGTAACATTTTAAAATGTAACATGTTAAAATGTAACATTTTAAAATGTAACATGATAAAATGTAACATTTTATCATGTTAAAATGCAACATGTTAAAATGTAACATATGAAAATGTAACATGTTAAAATGTAATATATTAAAATGTAACATGTTAAAATTTCACATTTTATCATGTTAAAATGCAACATGTTAAAATGTAACATATTAAAATGTAACATGTTAAAATGTAACACGTTAAAATGTAATATGCTAAAATGTAACATGTTAAAATGTAACATCGTAAAATGTAACATTTTTAAATGTAACGTGTTAAAATGTAACATTTTATATGTTAAAATGCAACATGTTAAAATGTAACAATTTATCATGTTAAAATGCAAAATGTTAAAATGTAACATATTAAAATTTAACATGTTAAAATGTAACATGTTAAAATGTAACATTTTATCATGTTAAAATGTAATATGCTAAAATGTAACATGTTAAAATGTAACATATTAAAATGTAACAAGTTAAAATGTAACATGTTAAAATGTAATATGTTAAAATGTAACATGTTAAAATGTAACGTCGTAAAATGTAACATGTTAAAATGTAACATGTTAAAATTGTAACATGTTAAAATGTAACATTTTAAAATAAAAAATGTTAAAATGTAACATTTTAAAATGTAACAAGTTAAAATGTAACATTTTAAAATGTAACATGTTAAAATGTAACATATTAAAATGTAACACGTTAAAATGTAACATTTTATCATGTTAAAATGTAATATGCTAAAATGTAACATGTTAAAATGTAACACATTAAAATGTAACATGTTAAAATGTAACATTTTATCATGTTAAAATGCAACATGTTAAAATGTAACATATTAAAATGTATTATGTTAAAATGTAACATGTTAAAATGTAATATGTTAAAATGTAACATGTTAAAATGTAACATCCTAAAATGTAACATTTTAAAATGTAACATGGTAAAATGTAACATTTTATCATGTTAAAAAGCAACATTTTAAAATGTAACATACTAAAATATAAAATGTTAAAATGTAACATATTAAAATGTATTATGTTAAAAAGTAACATGTTAAAATGTAATATGTTAAAATGTAACATGATAAAATGTAACATCGTAAAATGTAACATTTTAAAATGTAACATGTTAAAATGTAACATTTTATCTTGTTAAAATGTAACATATTAAAATGTAACATATTAAAATGTAACAAGTTAAAATCTAACATGTTAAAATGTAATATGTTAAAAAGTTACATGTTAAAATGTAACGTCGTAAAATGTAACATGTTAAAATGTAACATGTTAAAAATGTAACATGTTAAAATGTAACATTTTAAAATAAAAAATGTTAAAATGTAACATTTTAAAATGTAACAAGTTAAAATGTAACATTTTAAAATAAAAAATGTTAAAATGTAACATTTTAAAATGTAACATATTAAAATGTAACATGTTAAAATGAAACATTTGATCATGTTAAGATGCAACATGTTAAAATGTAACATATTAAAATGTATTATGTTAAAATGTAACATGTTAGAATGTAATATGTTAAAATGTAACATGTTAAAATGTAACATCCTAAAATGTAACATTTTAAAATGTAACATGTTAAAATGTAACATGTTAAAATGTAATATGCTAAAATGTAACATGCTAAAATTTAACATCGTAAAATGTAACATGTTAAAATGCAACATGTTATAATGTAACATATTAAAATGTAACATGTTAAAATGTAACATTTTATCATGTTAAAATGTAACATGTAAAAACGTAATATGCTAAAATGTAACATGTTAAAATGTAACATTGTAAAATGTAACATTTTTAAATGTAACGTGTTAAAATGTAACATTTTATTATGTTAAAATGCAACATGTTAAAATGTAACATTTTATCATGTTAAAATGCAACATGTTAAAATGTAACATATTAAAATGTAACATATTAAAATTTAACATGTTAAAATGTAACATGTTAAAATGTAATATGTTAAAATGTTACATGTTAAAATGTAACGTCGTAAAATGTAACATGTTAAAATGTAACATGTTAAAATGTAACATTTTAAAATGTAACATGTTAAAATTTAACATTTTAAAATGTAACATGTTAAAATGTAACATTTTAAAATGTAACATGTTAAAATGTTACATTTTAAAATGTAACATGTTAAAATGTAACATTTTAAAATGTAACATGTTAAATGTAACATTTTATCATGTTAAAATGCAACATGTTAAAATGTAACATATTAAAATGTAACACGTTAAAATGTAACTTTTTATCATGTTAAAATGTAATATGCTAAAATGTAACATGTTAAAATGTAACATTTTAAAATGTAACATGTTAAAATGTAACATTTTAAAATGTAACATGATAAAATGTAACATTTTATCATGTTAAAATGCAACATGTTAAAATGTAACATATTAAAATGTAACATGTTAAAATGTAATATATTAAAATGTAACATGTTAAAATTTCACATTTTATCATGTTAAAATGCAACATATTAAAATGTAACATATTAAAATGTAACATGTTAAAATGTAACACGTTAAAATGTAATATGCTAAAATGTAACATGTAAAAATGTAACATCGTAAAATGTAACATTTTTAAATGTAACGTGTTAAAATGTAACATTTTATTATGTTAAAATGCAACATGTTAAAATGTAACATTTTATCATGTTAAAATGCAACATGTTAAAATGTAACATATTAAAATTTAACATGTTAAAATGTAACATATTAAAATGTAACATATTAAAATGTAACACGTTAAAATGTAACATTTTATCATGTTAAAATGTAATATGCTAAAATGTAACATGTTAAAATGTAACACATTAAAATGTAACATGTTAAAATGTAACATTTTATCATGTTAAAATGCAACATGTTAAAATGTAACATATTAAAATTTATTATGTTAAAATGTAACATGTTAAAATGTAATATGTTAAAATGTAACATGTTAAAATGTAACATCCTAAAATGTAACATTTTAAAATTTAACATGGTAAAATGTAACATTTTATCATGTTAAAAAGCAACATTTTAAAATGTAACATACTAAAATATAACATGTTAAAATGTAACATATTAAAATGTATTATGTTAAAAAGTAACATGTTAAAATGTAATATGTTAAAATGTAACATGATAAAATGTAACATCGTAAAATGTAACATTTTAAAATGTAACATGTTAAAATGTAACAATTTATCTTGTTAAAATGTAACATATTAAAATGTAACATATTAAAATGTAACAAGTTAAAATGTAACATGTTAAAATGTAATATGTTAAAATGTTACATGTTAAAATGTAACGTCGTAAAATGTAACATGTTAAAATGTAACATGTTAAAATTGTAACATGTTAAAATGTAACATTTTAAAATAAAAAATGTTAAAATGTAACATTTTAAAATGTAACAAGGTAAAATGTAACATTTTAAAATGTAACATGTTAAAATGTAACATTTTAAAATGTATCATGTTAAAATGTAACATTTTTAAATGTAACATGTTAATATGTAACTTGTTAAAATGTAACATATTAAAATGTAACATGTTAAAATGAAACATTTGATCATGTTAAAATGCAACATTTTAAAATGTAACATATTAAAATGTATTATGTTAAAATGGAACATGTTAAAATGTAATATGTTAAAATGTAACATGTTAAAATGTAACATCCTAAAATGTAACATTTTAAAATGTAACATGTTAAAATGTAACATGTTAAAATGTAATATGCTAAAATGTAACATGTTAAAATGTAACATCGTAAAATGTAACATTTTTAAATGTAACGTGTTAAAATGTAACATTTTATTATGTTAAAATGCAACATGTTAAAATGTAACATTTTATCATGTTAAAATGCAACATGTTAAAATGTAACATATTAAAATTTAACATGTTAAAATGTAACATGTTAAAATGTAACATATTAAAATGTAACACGTTAAAATGTAACTTTTTATCATGTTAAAATGTAATATGCTAAAATGTAAAATGTAAAATGTAACATTTTAAAATGTAACATGTTAAAATGTAACATTTTAAAATGTAACATGATAAAATGTAACATTTTATCATGTTAAAATGCAACATGTTAAAATGTAACATATGAAAATGTAACATGTTAAAATGTAATATATTAAAATGTAACATGTTAAAATTTCACATTTTATCATGTTAAAATGCAACATGTTAAAATGTAACATATTAAAATGTAACATGTTAAAATGTAACATGTTAAAATGTAATATGCTAAAATGTAACATGTTAAAATGTAACATCGTAAAATGTAACATTTTTAAATGTAACGTGTTAAAATGTAACATTTTATATGTTAAAATGCAACATGTTAAAATGTAACATATTAAAATTTAACATGTTAAAATGTAACATGTTAAAATGTAACATTTTATCATGTTAAAATGTAATATGCTAAAATGTAACATGTTAAAATGTAACATATTAAAATGTAACAAGTTAAAATGTAACATGTTAAAATGTAATATGTTAAAATGTAACATGTTAAAATGTAACGTCGTAAAATGTAACATGTTAAAATGTAACATGTTAAAATTGTAACATGTTAAAATGTAACATTTTAAAATAAAAAATGTTAAAATGTAACATTTTAAAATGTAACAAGTTAAAATGTAACATTTTAAAATGTAACATGTTAAAATGTAACATATTAAAATGTAACACGTTAAAATGTAACATTTTATCATGTTAAAATGTAATATGCTAAAATGTAACATGTTAAAATGTAACACATTAAAATGTAACATGTTAAAATGTAACATTTTATCATGTTAAAATGCAACATGTTAAAATGTAACATATTAAAATGTATTATGTTAAAATGTAACATGTTAAAATGTAATATGTTAAAATGTAACATGTTAAAATGTAACATCCTAAAATGTAACATTTTAAAATGTAACATGGTAAAATGTAACATTTTATCATGTTAAAAAGCAACATTTTAAAATGTAACATACTAAAATATAACATGTTAAAATGTAACATATTAAAATGTATTATGTTAAAAAGTAACATGTTAAAATGTAATATGTTAAAATGTAACATGATAAAATGTAACATCGTAAAATGTAACATTTTAAAATGTAACATGTTAAAATGTAACATTTTATCTTGTTAAAATGTAACATATTAAAATGTAACATATTAAAATGTAACAAGTTAAAATCTAACATGTTAAAATGTAATATGTTAAAAAGTTACATGTTAAAATGTAACGTCGTAAAATGTAACATGTTAAAATGTAACATGTTAAAAATGTAACATGTTAAAATGTAACATTTTAAAATAAAAAATGTTAAAATGTAACATTTTAAAATGTAACAAGTTAAAATGTAACATTTTAAAATAAAAAATGTTAAAATGTAACATTTTAAAATGTAACATATTAAAATGTAACATGTTAAAATGAAACATTTGATCATGTTAAGATGCAACATGTTAAAATGTAACATATTAAAATGTATTATGTTAAAATGTAACATGTTAAAATGTAATATGTTAAAATGTAACATGTTAAAATGTAACATCCTAAAATGTAACATTTTAAAATGTAACATGTTAAAATGTAACATGTTAAAATGTAATATGCTAAAATGTAACATGCTAAAATTTAACATCGTAAAATGTAACATGTTAAAATGCAACATGTTATAATGTAACATATTAAAATGTAACATGTTAAAATGTAACATTTTATCATGTTAAAATGTAACATGTAAAAACGTAATATGCTAAAATGTAACATGTTAAAATGTAACATCGTAAAATGTAACATTTTTAAATGTAACGTGTTAAAATGTAACATTTTATTATGTTAAAATGCAACATGTTAAAATGTAACATTTTATCATGTTAAAATGCAACATGTTAAAATGTAACATATTAAAATGTAACATATTAAAATTTAACATGTTAAAATGTAACATGTTAAAATGTAATATGTTAAAATGTTACATGTTAAAATGTAACGTCGTAAAATGTAACATGTTAAAATGTAACATGTTAAAATGTAACATTTTAAAATGTAACATGTTAAAATTTAACATTTTAAAATGTAACATGTTAAAATGTAACATTTTAAAATGTAACATGTTAAAATGTAACATTTTAAAATGTAACATGTTAAAATGTAACATTTTAAAATGTAACATGTTAAATGTAACATTTTATCATGTTAAAATGCAACATGTTAAAATGTAACATATTAAAATGTAACACGTTAAAATGTAACTTTTTATCATGTTAAAATGTAATATGCTAAAATGTAACATGTTAAAATGTAACATTTTAAAATGTAACATGTTAAAATGTAACATTTTAAAATGTAACATGATAAAATGTAACATTTTATCATGTTAAAATGCAACATGTTAAAATGTAACATATTAAAATGTAACATGTTAAAATGTAATATATTAAAATGTAACATGTTAAAATTTCACATTTTATCATGTTAAAATGCAACATATTAAAATGTAACATATTAAAATGTAACATGTTAAAATGTAACACGTTAAAATGTAATATGCTAAAATGTAACATGTAAAAATGTAACATCGTAAAATGTAACATTTTTAAATGTAACGTGTTAAAATGTAACATTTTATTATGTTAAAATGCAACATGTTAAAATGTAACATTTTATCATGTTAAAATGCAACATGTTAAAATGTAACATATTAAAATTTAACATGTTAAAATGTAACATATTAAAATGTAACATATTAAAATGTAACACGTTAAAATGTAACATTTTATCATGTTAAAATGTAATATGCTAAAATGTAACATGTTAAAATGTAACACATTAAAATGTAACATGTTAAAATGTAACATTTTATCATGTTAAAATGTAACATATTAAAATTTATTATGTTAAAATGTAACATGTTAAAATGTAATATGTTAAAATGTAACATGTTAAAATGTAACATCCTAAAATGTAACATTTTAAAATTTAACATGGTAAAATGTAACATTTTAAAATTTAACATGGTAAAATGTAACATTTTATCATGTTAAAAAGCAACATTTTAAAATGTAACATACTAAAATATAACATGTTAAAATGTAACATATTTAAATGTATTATGTTAAAAAGTAACATGTTAAAATGTAATATGTTAAAATGTAACATGATAAAATGTAACATCGTAAAATGTAACATTTTAAAATGTAACATGTTAAAATGTAACATTTTATCTTGTTAAAATGTAACATATTAAAATGTAACATATTAAAATGTAACAAGTTAAAATGTAACATGTTAAAATGTAATATGTTAAAATGTTACATGTTAAAATGTAACGTCGTAAAATGTAACATGTTAAAATGTAACATGTTAAAATTGTAACATGTTAAAATGTAACATTTTAAAATAAAAAATGTTAAAATGTAACATTTTAAAATGTAACAAGTTAAAATGTAACATTTTAAAATGTAACATGTTAAAATGTAACATTTTAAAATGTATCATGTTAAAATGTAACATTTTTAAATGTAACATGTTAATATGTAACTTGTTAAAATGTAACATATTAAAATGTAACATGTTAAAATGAAACATTTGATCATGTTAAAATGCAACAAGTTAAAATGTAACATATTAAAATGTATTATGTTAAAATGGAACATGTTAAAATGTAATATGTTAAAATGTAACATGTTAAAATGTAACATCCTAAAATGTAACATTTTAAAATGTAACATGTTAAAATGTAACATGTTAAAATGTAATATGCTAAAATGTAACATGTTAAAATGTAACATCGTAAAATGTAACATTTTTAAATGTAACGTGTTAAAATGTAACATTTTATTATGTTAAAATGCAACATGTTAAAATGTAACATTTTATCATGTTAAAATGCAACATGTTAAAATGTAACATATTAAAATTTAACATGTTAAAATGTAACATGTTAAAATGTAACATATTAAAATGTAACACGTTAAAATGTAACTTTTTATCATGTTAAAATGTAATATGCTAAAATGTAACATGTTAAAATGTAACATTTTAAAATGTAACATGTTAAAATGTAACATTTTAAAATGTAACATGATAAAATGTAACATTTTATCATGTTAAAATGCAACATGTTAAAATGTAACATATTAAAATGTAACATGTTAAAATGTAATATATTAAAATGTAACATGTTAAAATTTCACATTTTATCATGTTAAAATGCAACATGTTAAAATGTAACATATTAAAATGTAACATGTTAAAATGTAACACGTTAAAATGTAATATGCTAAAATGTAACATGTTAAAATGTAACATCGTAAAATGTAACATTTTTAAATGTAACGTGTTAAAATGTAACATTTTATATGTTAAAATGCAACATGTTAAAATGTAACAATTTATCATGTTAAAATGCAACATGTTAAAATGTAACATATTAAAATTTAACATGTTAAAATGTAACATGTTAAAATGTAACATTTTATCATGTTAAAATGTAATATGCTAAAATGTAACATGTTAAAATGTAACATATTAAAATGTAACAAGTTAAAATGTAACATGTTAAAATGTAATATGTTAAAATGTAACATGTTAAAATGTAACGTCGTAAAATGTAACATGTTAAAATGTAACATGTTAAAATTGTAACATGTTAAAATGTAACATTTTAAAATAAAAAATGTTAAAATGTAACATTTTAAAATGTAACAAGTTAAAATGTAACATTTTAAAATGTAACATGTTAAAATGTAACATATTAAAATGTAACACGTTAAAATGTAACATTTTATCATGTTAAAATGTAATATGCTAAAATGTAACATGTTAAAATGTAACACATTAAAATGTAACATGTTAAAATGTAACATTTTATCATGTTAAAATGCAACATGTTAAAATGTAACATATTAAAATGTATTATGTTAAAATGTAACATGTTAAAATGTAATATGTTAAAATGTAACATGTTAAAATTTAACATCCTAAAATGTAACATTTTAAAATGTAACATGGTAAAATGTAACATTTTATCATGTTAAAAAGCAACATTTTAAAATGTAACATATTAAAATATAACATGTTAAAATGTAACATATTAAAATGTATTATGTTAAAAAGTAACATGTTAAAATGTAATATGTTAAAATGTAACATGATAAAATGTAACATCGTAAAATGTAACATTTTAAAATGTAACATGTTAAAATGTAACATTTTATCTTGTTAAAATGTAACATATTAAAATGTAACATATTAAAATGTAACAAGTTAAAATGTAACATGTTAAAATGTAATATGTTAAAATGTTACATGTTAAAATGTAACGTCGTAAAATGTAACATGTTAAAATGTAACATGTTTAAATTGTAACATGTTAAAATGTAACATTTTAAAATAAAAAATGTTAAAATGTAACATTTTAAAATGTAACAAGTTAAAATGTAACATTTTAAAATGTAACATGTTAAAATGTAACATTTTAAAATGTATCATGTTAAAATGTAACATTTTTAAATGTAACATGTTAAAATGTAACTTGTTAAAATGTAACATATTAAAATGTAACATGTTAAAATGAAACATTTGATCATGTTAAAATGCAACATGTTAAAATGTAACATATTAAAATGTATTATGTTAAAATGTAACATGTTAAAATGTAACATCCTAAAATGTAACATTTTAAAATGTAACATGTTAAAATGTAACATGTTAAAATGTAATATGCTAAAATGTAACATGTTAAAATGTAACATCGTAAAATGTAACATTTTTAAATGTAACGTGTTAAAATGTAACATTTTATTATGTTAAAATGCAACATGTTAAAATGTAATATGTTAAAATGTAACATGTTAAAATGTAACATCCTAAAATGTAACATTTTAAAATGTAACATGGTAAAATGTAACATTTTATCATGTTAAAAAGCAACATTTTAAAATGTAACATATTAAAATATAACATGTTAAAATGTAACATATTAAAATGTATTATGTTAAAAAGTAACATGTTAAAATGTAATATGTTAAAATGTAATATGTTAAAATATAACATGATAAAATATAACATCGTAAAATGTAACATTTTAAAATGTAACATGTTAAAATGTAACATTTTATCTTGTTAAAATGTAACATATTAAAATGTAACATATTAAAATGTAACAAGTTAAAATGTAACATGTTAAAATGTAATATGTTAAAATGTAACATGTTAAAATGTAACGTCGTAAAATGTAACATGTTAAAATGTAACATGTAAAAAATTGTAACATGTTAAAATGTAACATTTTAAAATGTAACATGTTAAAATGTAACATATTAAAATGTAACACGTTAAAATGTAACATTTTATCATGTTAAAATGTAATATGCTAAAATGTAACATGTTAAAATGTAACACATTAAAATGTAACATGTAAATATGTAACATTTTATCATGTTAAAATGCAACATGTTAAAATGTAACATATTAAAATGTATTATGTTAAAATGTAACATGTTAAAATGTAATATGTTAAAATGTAACATGTTAAAATGTAACATCCTAAAATGTAACATTTTAAAATGTAACATGGTAAAATGTAACATTTCATCATGTTAAAAAGCAACATTTTAAAATGTAACATATTAAAATATAACATGTTAAAATGTAACATATTAAAATGTATTATGTTAAAAAGTAACATGTTAAAATGTAATATGTTAAAATGTAACATGATAAAATGTAACATCGTAAAATGTAACATTTTAAAATGTAACATGTTAAAATGTAACATTTTATCTTGTTAAAATGTAACATATTAAAATGTAACATATTAAAATGTAACAAGTTAAAATGTAACATGTTAAAATGTAATATGTTAAAATGTTACATGTTAAAATGTAACGTCGTAAAATGTAACATGTTAAAATGAAACATGTTAAAATTGTAACATGTTCAAATGTAACATTTTAAAATAAAAAATGTTAAAATGTAACATTTTAAAATGTAACAAGTTAAAATGTAACATTTTAAAATGTAACATGTTAAAATGTAACATTTTAAAATGTATCATGTTAAAATGTAACATTTTTAAATGTAACATGTTAAAATGTAACTTGTTAAAATGTAACATATTAAAATGTAACATGTTAAAATGAAACATTTGATCATGTTAAAATGCAACATGTTAAAATGTAACATATTAAAATGTATTATGTTAAAATGTAACATGTTAAAATGTAATATGTTAAAATGTAACATGTTAAAATGTAACATCCTAAAATGTAACATTTTAAAATGTAACATGGTAAAATGTAACATTTTATCATGTTAAAAAGCAACATTTTAAAATGTAACATATTAAAATATAACATGTTAAAATGTAACATATTAAAATGTATTATGTTAAAAAGTAACATGTTAAAATGTATTATGTTAAAAAGTAACATGTTAAAATGTAATATGTTAAAATGTAACATGATAAAATGTAACATCGTAAAATGTAACATTTTAAAATGTAACATGTTAAAATGTAACATTTTATCTTGTTAAAATGTAACATATTAAAATGTAACATATTAAAATGTAACAAGTTAAAATGTAACATGTTAAAATGTAATATGTTAAAATGTTACATGTTAAAATGTAACGTCGTAAAATGTAACATGTTAAAATGTAACATGTTAAAATTGTAACATGTTAAAATGTAACATTTTAAAATAAAAAATGTTAAAATGTAACATTTTAAAATGTAACAAGTTAAAATGTAACATTTTAAAATGTAACATGTTAAAATGTAACATTTTAAAATGTATCATGTTAAAATGTAACATTTTTAAATGTAACATGTTAAAATGTAACTTTTTAAAATGTAACATATTAAAATGTAACATGTTAAAATGAAACATTTGATCATGTTAAAATGCAACATGTTAAAATGTAACATATTAAAATGTATTATGTTAAAATGTAACATGTTAAAATGTAATATGTTAAAATGTAACATGTTAAAATGTAACATCCTAAAATGTAACATTTTAAAATGTAACATGTTAAAATGTAACATGTTAAAATGTAATATGCTAAAATGTAACATGTTAAAATGTAACATCGTAAAATGTAACATTTTTAAATGTAACGTGTTAAAATGTAACATTTTATTATGTTAAAATGCAACATGTTAAAATGTAATATGTTAAAATGTAACATGTTAAAATGTAACATCCTAAAATGTAACATTTTAAAATGTAACATGGTAAAATGTAACATTTTATCATGTTAAAAAGCAACATTTTAAAATGTAACATATTAAAATATAACATGTTAAAATGTAACATATTAAAATGTATTATGTTAAAAAGTAACATGTTAAAATGTAATATGTTAAAATGTAACATGATAAAATGTAACATCGTAAAATGTAACATTTTAAAATGTAACATGTTAAAATGTAACATTTTATCTTGTTAAAATGTAACATATTAAAATGTAACATATTAAAATGTAACAAGTTAAAATGTAACATGTTAAAATGTAATATGTTGAAATGTAACATGTTAAAATGTAACGTCGTAAAATGTAACATGTTAAAATGTAACATGTAAAAAATTGTAACATGTTAAAATGTAACATTTTAAAATGTAACATGTTAAAATGTAACATATTAAAATGTAACACGTTAAAATGTAACATTTTATCATGTTAAAATGTAATATGCTAAAATGTAACATGTTAAAATGTAACACATTAAAATGTTACATGTTAAAATGTAACATTTTATCATGTTAAAATGCAACATGTTAAAATGTAACATATTAAAATGTATTATGTTAAAATGTAACATGTTAAAATGTAATATGTTAAAATGTAACATGTTAAAATGTAACATCCTAAAATGTAACATTTTAAAATGTAACATGGTAAAATGTAACATTTTATCATGTTAAAAAGCAACATTTTAAAATGTAACATTTTAAAATATAACATGTTAAAATGTAACATATTAAAATGTATTATGTTAAAAAGTAACATGTTAAAATGTAATATGTTAAAATGTAACATGATAAAATGTAACATCGTAAAATGTAACACTTTAAAATGTAACATGTTAAAATGTAACATTTTATCTTGTTAAAATGTAACATATTAAAATGTAACATATTAAAATGTAACAAGTTAAAATGTAACATGTTAAAATGTAATATGTTAAAATGTTACATGTTAAAATGTAACGTCGTAAAATGTAACATGTTAAAATATAACATGTTAAAATTGTAACATGTTAAAATGTAACATTTTAAAATAAAAAATGTTAAAATGTAACATTTTAAAATGTAACAAGTTAAAATGTAACATTTTAAAATGTAACATTTTAAAATGTATCAGGTTAAAATGTAACATTTTTAAATGTAACATGTTAAAATGTAACTTGTTAAAATGTAACATATTAAAATGTAACATGTTAAAATGAAACATTTGATCATGTTAAAATGCAACATGTTAAAATGTAACATATTAAAATGTATTATGTTAAAATGTAACATGTTAAAATGTATTATGTTAAAAAGTAACATGTTAAAATGTAATATGTTAAAATGTAACATGATAAAATGTAACATCGTAAAATGTAACATTTTAAAATGTAACATGTTAAAATGTAACATTTTATCTTGTCAAAATGTAACATATTAAAATGTAACATATTAAAATGTAACAAGTTAAAATGTAACATGTTAAAATGTAATATGTTAAAATGTTACATGTTAAAATGTAACGTCGTAAAATGTAACATGTTAAAATGTAACATGTTAAAATTGTAACATGTTAAAATGTAACATTTTAAAATAAAAAATGTTAAAATGTAACATTTTAAAATGTAACAAGTTAAAATGTAACATTTTAAAATGTAACATGTCAAAATGTAACATTTTAAAATGTATCATGTTAAAATGTAACATTTTTAAATGTAACATGTTAAAATGTAACTTGTTAAAATGTAACATATTAAAATGTAACATGTTAAAATGAAACATTTGATCATGTAAAAATGCAACATGTTAAAATGTAACATATTAAAATGTATTATGTTAAAATGTAACATGTTAAAATGTAATATGTTAAAATGTAACATGTTAAAATGTAACATCCTAAAATGTAACATTTTAAAATGTAACATGTTAAAATGTAACATGTTAAAATGTAATATGCTAAAATGTAACATGTTAAAATGTAACATCGTAAAATGTAACATTTTTAAATGTAACGTGTTAAAATGTAACATTTAATTATGTTAAAATGCAACATGTTAAAATGTAACATTTTATCATGTTAAAATGCAACATGTTAAAATGTAACATATTAAAATTTAACATGTTAAAATGTAACATGTTAAAATGTAATATGTTAAAATGTAACATGTTAAAATGTAACATTTTAAAATGTAACATGTTAAAATGTAACATTTTAAAATGTAACATGTTAAAATGTAACATTTTAAAATGTAACATGTTAAAATGTAACATTTTAAAATGTAACATGTTAAAATGTAACATTTTAAAATGTAACATGTTAAAATGTAACATTTTAAAATGTAACATGTTAAATGTAACATTTTATCATGTTAAAATGCAACATGTTAAAATGTAATATGTTAAAATGTTACATGTTAAAATGTAACGTCGTAAAATGTAACATGTTAAAATGTAACATGTTAAAATGTAACATTTTAAAATGTAACATGTTAAAATGTAACATTTTAAAATGTAACATGTTAAAATGTAACATTTTAAAATGTAACATGTTAAAATGTAACATTTTAAAATGTAACATGTTAAAATGTAACATTTTAAAATGTAACATGTTAAAATGTAACATTTTAAAATGTAACATGTTAAAATGTAACATTTTAAAATGTAACATGTTTAAATGTAACATTTTAAAATGTAACATGTTAAAATGTAACATTTTAAAATGTAACATGTTTAAATGAAACATTTTAAAATGTAACATGTTAAATGTAACATTTTATCATGTTAAAATGCAACATGTTAAAATGTAACATATTAAAATGTAACATGTTAAAATGTAACATATTAAAATGTATTATGTTATAATGTAACATGTTAAAATGTAATATGTTAAAATGTAACATGTTAAAATGTAACATCCTAAAATGTAACACTTTAAAATGTAACATGGTAAAATGTAACATTTTATCATGTTAAAATGCAACATGTTAAAATGTAACATCCTAAATTGTAACATTTTAAAATGTAACATGTTAAATGTAACATTTTATCATGTTAAAATGCAACATTTTAAAATGTAACATATTAAAATGTAACATGTTAAAATGTAACATATTAAAATGTATTATGTTAAAAAGTAACATGTTAAAATGTAATATGTTAAAATGTAACATGATAAAATGTAACATCGTAAAATGTAACATTGTAAAATGTAACATGTTAAAATGTAACATTTTATCATGTTAAAATGCAACATGTTAAAATGTAACATTTTATCATGTTAAAATGCAACATGTTAAAATGTAACATATTAAAATGTAACATTTTATCATGTTAAAATGCAACATGTTGAAATGTAACATATTAAAATGTAACATGTTAATATGTAACATTTTATCATGTTAAAATGCAACATGTTAAAATGTAACATATTAAAATGTAACATGTTAAAATGTAACATTTTATCATGTTAAAATGCAACATGTTAAAATGTAACATATTAAAATGTAACATGTTAAAATGTAACATGTTAAAATGTAACATGTTAAAAATGTAACATGTTAAAATGTAATATGTTAAAATGTTACATGTTAAAATGTAACATCCTAAAATGTAACATTTTAAAATGTAACATTGTAAAATGTAACATGTTAAAATGTAACATTTTAAAATGTAAAATGTTAAAATGTAACATTTTAAAATGTAAAATGTTAAAATGTAACATTTTAAAATGTAAAATGTTAAAATGTAACATGTTAAAATGTAACATTTTAAAATGTAACATGTTAAATGTAACATTTTATCATGTTAAAATGCAACATGTTAAAATGTAACATATTAAAATGTATTATGTTAAAATGTAACATGTTAAAATGTAATACGTTAAAATGTAACATAATAAAATGTAACATCCTAAAATGTAACATGTTAAAATGTAACATTTTATCATGTTAAAATGTAACATGTTAAAATGTAACATCCTGAAATGTAACATTTTAAAATGTAACATGTTAAATGTAACATTTTTATCATATTAAAATGCAACATGTTAAAATGTAACATATTAAAACGTATTATGTTAAAATGTAACATGTTAAAATGTAATACGTTAAAATGTAACATGTTAAAATGTAACATCCTAAAATGTAACATCCTAAAATGTAACATTTTAAAATGTAACATTTTAAAATGTAACATGTAAAAATGTAACATGTTAAAATGTAATATGCTAAAATGTAACATGTTAAAATGTAACATCCTAAAATGTAACATTTAAAAATGTAACATGTTAAAATGTAACATGTTAAAATGTAATATGCTAAAATGTAACAGGCTAAAATTTAGCATCGTAAAATGTAACATGTTAAAATGCAACATGTTATAATGTAACATATTAAAATGTAACATTTTAAAATGTAACATTTTATCATGTTAAAATGTAACATGTAAAAACGTAATATGCTAAAATGTAACACGTTAAAATGTAACATTTTATCATGTTAAAATGTAATATGCTAAAATGTAACATGTTAAAATGTAACACATTAAAATGTAACATGTTAAAATGTAACATTTTATCATGTTAAAATGCAACATGTTAAAATGTAACATATTAAAATGTATTATGTTAAAATGTAACATGTTAAAATGTAATATGTTAAAATGTAACATGTTAAAATGTAACATCCTAAAATGTAACATTTTAAAATGTAACATGGTAAAATGTAACATTTTATCATGTTAAAAAGCAACATTTTAAAATGTAACATATTAAAATATAACATGTTAAAATGTAACATATTAAAATGTATTATGTTAAAAAGTAACATGTTAAAATGTAATATGTTAAAATGTAACATGATAAAATGTAACATCGTAAAATGTAACACTTTAAAATGTAACATGTTATCTTGTTAAAATGTAACATATTAAAATGTAACATATTAAAATGTAACAAGTTAAAATGTAACATGTTAAAATGTAATATGTTAAAATGTTACATGTTAAAATGTAACGTCGTAAAATGTAACATGTTAAAATGTAACATGTTAAAATTGTAACATGTTAAAATGTAACATTTTAAAATAAAAAATGTTAAAATGTAACATTTTAAAATGTAACAAGTTAAAATGTAACATTTTAAAATGTAACATTTTAAAATGTATCATGTTAAAATGTAACATTTTTAAATGTAACATGTTAAAATGTAACTTGTTAAAATGTAACATATTAAAATGTAACATGTTAAAATGAAACATTTGATCATGTTAAAATGCAACATGTTAAAATGTAACATATTAAAATGTATTATGTTAAAATGTAACATGTTAAAATGTAATATGTTAAAATGTAACATGTTAAAATGTAACATCCTAAAATGTAACATTTTAAAATGTAACATGGTAAAATGTAACATTTTATCATGTTAAAAAGCAGCATTTTAAAATGTAACATATTAAAATATAACATGTTAAAATGTAACATATTAAAATGTATTATGTTAAAAAGTAACATGTTAAAATGTATTATGTTAAAAAGTAACATGTTAAAATGTAATATTTTAAAATGTAACATGATAAAATGTAACATCGTAAAATGTAACATTTTAAAATGTAACATGTTAAAATGTAACATTTTATCTTGTTAAAATGTAACATATTAAAATGTAACATATTAAAATGTAACAAGTTAAAATGTAACATGTTAAAATGTAATATGTTAAAATTTTACATGTTAAAATGTAACGTCGTAAAATGTAACATGTTAAAATGTAACATGTTAAAATTGTAACATGTTAAAATGTAACATTTTAAAATTGTAACATGTTAAAATGTAACATTTTAAAATAAAAAATGTTAAAATGTAACATTTTAAAATGTAACAAGTTAAAATGTAACATTTTAAAATGTAACATGTCAAAATGTAACATTTTAAAATGTATCATGTTAAAATGTAACATTTTTAAATGTAACATGTTAAAATGTAACTTGTTAAAATGTAACATATTAAAATGTATCATGTTAAAATGAAACATTTGATCATGTAAAAATGCAACATGTTAAAATGTAACATATTAAAATGTATTATGTTAAAATGTAACATGTTAAAATGTAATATGTTAAAATGTAACATGTTAAAATGTAACATCCTAAAATGTAACATTTTAAAATGTAACATGTTAAAATGTAACATGTTAAAATGTAATATGCTAAAATGTAACATGTTAAAATGTAACATCGTAAAATGTAACATTTTTAAATGTAACGTGTTAAAATGTAACATTTTATTATGTTAAAATGCAACATGTTAAAATGTAACATTTTATCATGTTAAAATGCAACATGTTAAAATGTAACATATTAAAATTTAACATGTTAAAATGTAACATGTTAAAATGTAATATGTTAAAATGTTACATGTTAAAATGTAACGTCGTAAAATGTAACATGTTAAAATGTAACATGTTTAAATGTAACATTTTAAAATGTAACATGTTAAAATGTAACATTTTAAAATGTAACATGTTAAAATGTAACATTTTAAAATGTAACATGTTAAAATGTAACATTTTAAAATGTAACATGTTAAAATGTAACATTTTAAAATGTAACATGTTAAAATGTAACATTTTAAAATGTAACATGTTAAATGTAACATTTTATCATGTTAAAATGCAACATGTTAAAATGTAATATGTTAAAATGTTACATGTTAAAATGTAACGTCGTAAAATGTAACATGTTAAAATGTAACATGTTAAAATGTAACATTTTAAAATGTAACATGTTAAAATGTAACATTTTAAAATGTAACATGTTAAAATGTAACATTTTAAAATGTAACATGTTAAAATGTAACATTTTAAAATGTAACATGTTAAAATGTAACATTTTAAAATGTAACATGTTAAAATGTAACATTTTAAAATGTAACATGTTTAAATGTAACATTTTAAAATGTAACATGTTAAAATGTAACATTTTAAAATGTAACATGTTTAAATGTAACATTTTAAAATGTAACATGTTAAATGTAACATTTTATCATGTTAAAATGCAACATGTTCAAATGTAACATATTAAAATGTAACATGTTAAAATGTAACATATTAAAATGTATTATGTTATAATGTAACATGTTAAAATGTAATATGTTAAAATGTAACATGTTAAAATGTAACATCCTAAAATGTAACACTTTAAAATGTAACATGGTAAAATGTAACATTTTATCATGTTAAAATGCAACATGTTAAAATGTAACATCCTAAATTGTAACATTTTAAAATGTAACATGTTAAATGTAACATTTTATCATGTTAAAATGCAACATTTTAAAATGTAACATATTAAAATGTAACATGTTAAAATGTAACATATTAAAATGTATTATGTTAAAAAGTAACATGTTAAAATGTAATATGTTAAAATGTAACATGATAAAATGTAACATCGTAAAATGTAACATTGTAAAATGTAACATGTTAAAATGTAACATTTTATCATGTTAAAATGCAACATGTTAAAATGTAACATATTAAAATGTAACATGTTAAAATGTAACACGTTAAAATGTAATATGCTAAAATGTAACTTGTTAAAATGTAACATCGTAAAATGTAACATTTGAAAATGTAACATTTTAAAATGTAACATGTTAAAATGTAACATTTTATCATGTTAAAATGCAACATGTTAAAATGTAACATTTTATCATGTTAAAATGCAACATGTTAAAATGTAACATATTAAAATGTAACATTTTATCATGTTAAAATGCAACATGTTGAAATGTAACATATTAAAATGTAACATGTTAATATGTAACATTTTATCATGTTAAAATGCAACATGTTAAAATGTAACATATTAAAATGTAACATGTTAAAATGTAACATTTTATCATGTTAAAATGCAACATGTTAAAATGTAACATATTAAAATGTAACATGTTAAAATGTAACATGTTAAAATGTAACATGTTAAAAATGTAACATGTTAAAATGTAATATGTTAAAATGTTACATGTTAAAATGTAACATCCTAAAATGTAACATTTTAAAATGTAACATTGTAAAATGTAACATTTTAAAATGTAACATTTTAAAATGTAAAATGTTAAAATGTAACATTTTAAAATGTAAAATGTTAAAATGTAACATTTTAAAATGTAAAATGTTAAAATGTAACATGTTAAAATGTAACATTTTAAAATGTAACATGTTAAATGTAACATTTTATCATGTTAAAATGCAACAAGTTAAAATGTAACATATTAAAATGTATTATGTTAAAATGTTACATGTTAAAATGTAATACGTTAAAATGTAACATGTTAAAATGTAACATCCTAAAATGTAACATGTTAAAATGTAACATTTTATCATGTTAAAATGTAACATGTTAAAATGTAACATCCTGAAATGTAACATTTTAAAATGTAACATGTTAAAATGTAACATTTTAAAATGTAACATGTTAAATGTAACATTTTTATCATAATAAAATGCAACATGTTAAAATGTAACATATTAAAACGTATTATGTTAAAATGTAACATGTTAAAATGTAATACGTTAAAATGTAACATGTTAAAATGTAACATCCTAAAATGTAACATCCTAAAATGTAACATTTTAAAATGTAACATGTAAAAATGTAACATGTTAAAATGTAATATGTTAAAATGTAACATGTTAAAATGTAACATCCTAAAATGTAACATTTAAAAATGTAACATGTTAAAATGTAACATGTTAAAATGTAATATGCTAAAATGTAACATGCTAAAATTTAGCATCGTAAAATGTAACATGTTAAAATGCAACATGTTATAATGTAACATATTAAAATGTAACATTTTAAAATGTAACATTTTATCATGTTAAAATGTAACATGTAAAAACGTAATATGCTAAAATGTAACATGTTAAAATGTAACGTCGTAAAATGTAACATTTTTTAATGTAACATGTTAAAATATAACATTTTATCATGTTAAAATGCAACATGTTAAAATGTAACATGTTAAAATGTAACATATTAAAATGTAACATGCTAAAATGTAACAGTTTATCGTGTTAAAATGCAACATGTTAAGATGTAGAATATTAAAATGTAACATTTAAAAATGTAACATTTTATCATGTTAAAATGCAACATGTTAAAATGCAACATGTTAAAATGTAACATATTAAAATGTAACATGTTAAAATGTAACATGTTAAAATGTAATATGCTACAATGTAACATGCTAAAATGTAACATCGTAAAATGTAACATTTTAAAATGTAACATGTTAAAATGTAACATTTTATCATGTTAAAATGCAACATGTTATAATGTAACATATTAAAATGTAACATGTTAAAATGTAACATTTTATCACGTTAAAATGTAACATGTAAAAACGTAATATGCTAAAATGTAACATGTTAAAATGTAACATCGTAAAATGTAACATTTTTAAATGTAACGTGTTAAAATGTAACATTTTATTATGTTAAAATGCAACATGTTAAAATGTAACATTTTATCATGTTAAATTGCAACATGTTAAAATGTAACATATTAAAATGTAACATGTTAAAATGTAACATTTTATCATGTTACATTTTAACATGTTACATTTTAATATGTTACATTTTAACATGTTGCATTTTAACATGATAAAATGTTACATTTTAACATGTTACATTTAAAAATGTTACATTTTACGATGTTACATTTTAACATGTAACGTTTTAGCATATTACGTTTTTACATGTTACATTTTAACATGATAAAATGTTACATTTTAACGTGTTACATTTTAATATGTTACATTATAACATGATAAAATGTTACATTTTAACATGTTACATTTTAAAATGTTACATTTTCAAATGTTACATTTTACGATGTTACATTTTAACAAGTTACATTTTAGCATATTACATTTTAACGTGTTACATTTTAACACGTTACATTTAAAAATGTTACATTTTACGATGTTACATTTTAACATGTTACATTTTAGCATATTACGTTTTTACATGTTACATTTTAACATGATAAAATGTTACATTTTAACATGGTACATTTTAATATGTTACATTATAACATGTTGCATTTTAACATGATAAAATATTACATTTTAACATGTTACATTTTAAAATGTTACATTTTACGATGTTACATTTTAGCATGTTACATTTTAGCATATTACATTTTAACATGTTACATTTTAACATGTTACATTTTAATA
Organism: Macrosteles quadrilineatus; assembly: GCF_028750875.1. Classification (NCBI taxonomy): domain Eukaryota; kingdom Metazoa; phylum Arthropoda; class Insecta; order Hemiptera; family Cicadellidae; genus Macrosteles; species Macrosteles quadrilineatus. Next base: position 291,717 of record NW_026542679.1, on the reverse strand, counting down.
TGTTACATTTTAACATGTTGCATTTTAACATGATAAAATGTTACATTTTAAAATGTTACATTTTAATATTCTACATCTTAACATGTTGCATTTTAATATGTTACATTTTAACATGTTGCATTTTAACATGATAAAATGTTACATTTTAACATGTTACATTTTAAAATGTTAAATTTTACGATGTTACATTTTATATGTTACATTTTAACATGTTACATTTTAATGTGTTACATTTTAACATGTTACATTTTAATATGTTACATTTTAACATGTTGCATTTTAACATGATATTTTAATATGTTACATTTTAACATGTTGCATTTTAACATAATAAAATGTTACATTTTAACACGTTACATTTAAAAATGTTACATTTTACGATGTTACATTTTAACATGTTACATTTTAGCATATTACGTTTTTACATTTTACATTTTAACATGATAAAATGTTACATTTTAACATGTTACATTTTAATATGTTACATTATAACATGTTGCATTTTAACATGATAAAATGTTACATTTTAACATGTTACATTTTAAAATGTTACATTTTACGATGTTACATTTTAGCATGTTACATTTTAGCATATTACATTTTAACATGTTACATTTTAACATGTTACATTTTAATATGTTACATTTTAACATGTTGCATTTTAACATGATAAAATGTTACATTTTAAAATGTTACATTTTAATATTCTACATCTTAACATGTTGCATTTTAACACGATAAACTGTTACATTTTAGCATGTTACATTTTAATATGTTACATTTTAACATGTTACATTTTAACATGTTGCATTTTAACATGATAAAATGTTATATTTTAACATGTTACATTAAAAAATGTTACATTTTACGACGTTACATTTTAACATGTTACATTTTAGCATATTACGTTTTTACATGTTACATTTTAACATGATAAAATGTTACATTTTAAAATGTTACATTTTAATATGTTACATTATAACATGTTGCATTTTAACATGTTACATTTTACGATGTAAATTTTAGCATGTTACATTTTAGCATATTACATTTTAACATGTTACATTTTAACATGTTACATTTTTAAATGTTACATTTTAGGATGTTACATTTTAACATGTTACATTTTAACATATTACATTTTAACATGTTACATTTTAACATAATACATTTTAGCATATTACATTTTAACATGTTACATTTTTACATGTTACATTTTAAAATGTTACATTTTAAAATGTTACATTTTAGGATGTTACATTTTAGGATGTTACATTTTAACATGTTACATTTTAACGTATTACATTTTAACATGTTACATTTTAACATAATACGTTTTAATATGTTACATTTTAACATGTTGCATTTTAATATGATAAAAATGTTACATTTAACATGTTACATTTTAAAATGTTACATTTTAACATGTTACATTTTAAAATGTTACATTTCAGGATGTTACATTTTAACATGTTACATTTTAACATGATAAAATGTTACATTTTAACATGTTACATTTTAAAATGTTACATTTTAGGATGTTACATTTTAACATGTTACATTTTAACGTATTACATTTTAACATGTTACATTTTAACATAATACATTTTAATATGTTACATTTTAACATGTTGCATTTTAACATGATAAAATGTTACATTTAACATGTTACATTTTAAAATGTTACATTTTAACATGTTACATTTTAAAATGTTACATTTTAAAATGTTACACTTTAACATTTTACATTTTAAAATGTTACATTTTAACATTTTACATTTTAAAATGTTACATTTTAACATTTTACATTTTAAAATGTTACATTTTAACATGTTACATTTTACAATGTTACATTTTAAAATGTTACATTTTAGGATGTTACATTTTAACATGTAACATTTTAACATATTACATTTTAACATGTTACATTTTTAACATGTTACATTTTAACATGTTACATTTTAACATGTTGCATTTTAACATGATAAAATGTTACATTTTTACATGTTACATTTTAATATGTTACATTTTAACATGTTGCATTTTAACATGATAAAATGTTACATATTAACATGTTACATTTTAATATGTTACATTTCAACATGTTGCATTTTAACATGATAAAATGTTACATTTTAATATGTTACATTTTAACATGTTGCATTTTAACATGATAAAATGTTACATTTTAACATGTTGCATTTTAACATGATAAAATGTTACATTTTAACATGTTACATTTTAAAATGTTACATTTTCAAATGTTACATTTTACGATGTTACATTTTAACAAGTTACATTTTAGCATATTACATTTTAACGTGTTACATTTTAACATGTTACATTTTAATATGTTACATTTTAACATGTTGCATTTTAACATGATAAAATGTGAAATTTTAACATGTTACATTTTAATATATTACATTTTATCATGTTACATTTTAATATATTACATTTTATCATGTTACATTTTAATATGTTACATTTTAACATGTTGCATTTTAACATGATAAAATGTTACATTTTATCATGTTACATTGTAATATGTTACATTTTAACATGTTGCATTTTAACATGATAAAATGTTACATTTTAACATGTTACATTTTACAATGTTACATTTTACGATGTTACATTTTATCATGTTACATTTTAACATATTACATTTTAACATGTTACTTTTTAACATAATACATTTTAATATGTTACATTTTAACATGTTACATTTTAATATGTTACATTTTAAAATGTTGCATTTTAACATGATAAAATGTTACATTTAACATGTTACATTTTAAAATGTTACATTTTAGGATGTTACATTTTAACATGTTGCGTTTTAACATGATAAAATGTTACATTTTACCATGTTACATTTTAAAGTGTTACATTTTAGGATGTTACATTTTAACATGTTACATTTTAACATGTTACATTTTAACATAATACATTTTAATATGTTACATTTTAACATGTTACATTTTAATATGTTACATTTTAACATGTTGCATTTTAACATGATAAAATGTTACATTTAACATGTTACATTTTAAAATGTTACATTTAAACATGTTACATTTTAAAATGTTACATTTTAACATGTTACATTTTAAAATGTTACATTTAAACATGTTACATTTTAAAATGTTACATTTTAACATGTTACATTTTAAAATGTTACATTTAAACATGTTACATTTTAAAATGTTACATTTTAACATGTTACATTTTAAAATGTTACATTTTAACATGTTACATTTTAAAATGTTACATTTTAACATGTTACATTTTAACATGTTACATTTTACGACGTTACATTTTAACATGTAACATTTTAACATATTACATTTTAACATGTTGCATTTTAACATGATAAAATGTTACATTTAACATGTTACATTTTAAAATGTTACATTTTAACATGTTACATTTTAAAATGTTACATTTTAACATGTTACATTTTAAAATGTTACATTTTAACATGTTACATTTTAAAATGTTACATTTTAACATGTTACATTTTAACATGTTACATTTTACGACGTTACATTTTAACATGTAACATTTTAACATATTACATTTTAACATGTTACATTTTAACATGTTAAATTTTTATATGTTACATTTTAACATGTTGCATTTTAACATGATAAAATGTTACATTTTAACATGTTGCATTTTAACATAATAAAATGTTACATTTTAACACGTTACATTTAAAAATGTTACTTTTACGATGTTACATTTTAACATGTTACATTTTAGCATATTACATTTTAACATTTTACATTTTAACATGTTACATTTTAAAATGATACATTTTAGGATGTTACATTTTAACATGTTACATTTTAACATATTACATTTTAACATGTTACATTTTAACATAATACATTTTAATATGTTACATTTTAACATGTTGCATTTTAACATGATCAAATGTTTCATTTTAACATGTTTCATTTTAATATGTTACATTTTAACAAGTTACATTTTAACATGTTACATTTAAAAATGTTACATTTTAACATGATACATTTTAAAATGTTACATTTTAACATGTTATATTTTAAAATGTTACATTTTAACTTGTTACATTTTAAAATGTTACATTTTAACATTTTTTATTTTAAAATGTTACATTTTAACATGTTACAATTTTAACATGTTACATTTTAACATGTTACATTTTACGACGTTACATTTTAACATGTAACATTTTAACATATTACATTTTAACATGTTACATTTTAACTTGTTACATTTTAATATGTTACATTTTAATATGTTACATTTTAACAAGATAAAATGTTACATTTTAACATGTTACATTTTAAAAAGTTACATTTTACGATGTTACATTTTATCATGTTACATTTTAACATATTACATTTTAACATGTTACTTTTTAACATAATACATTTTAATATGTTACATTTTAACATGTTATATTTTAATATGTTACATTTTAAAATGTTGCTTTTTAACATGATAAAATGTTACATTTTACCATGTTACATTTTAAAATGTTACATTTTAGGATGTTTCATTTTAACATGTTACATTTTAACATATTACATTTTAACATGTTACATTTTAACATAATACATTTTAATATGTTACATTTTAACATGTTGCATTTTAACATGATCAAATGTTTCATTTTAACATGTTACATTTTAATATGTTACATTTTAACAAGTTACATTTTAACATGTTACATTTAAAAATGTTACATTTTAACATGATACATTTTAAAATGTTACATTTTAACATGTTACATTTTAAAATGTTACATTTTAACTTGTTACATTTTAACATATTACATTTTAACATGTTACTTTTTAACATAATACATTTTAATATGTTACATTTTAACATTTTATATTTTAATATGTTACATTTTAAAATGTTGCTTTTTAACATGATAAAATGTTACATTTTACCATGTTACATTTTAAAATGTTACATTTTAGGATGTTACATTTTAACATGTTACATTTTAACATATTACATTTTAACATGTTACATTTTAACATAATACATTTTAATATGTTACATTTTAACATGTTGCATTTTAACATGATAAAATGTTACATTTTAACATGTTACATTTTAATGTGTTACATTTTAATATGTTACATTTTAACATGTTGCATTTTAACATGATAAAATGTTACATTTAACATGTTACATTTTAAAATGTTACATTTAAACATGTTACATTTTAAAATGTTACATTTTAACATGTTACATTTTAAAATGTTACATTTAAACATGTTACATTTTAAAATGTTACATTTTAACATGTTACATTTTAAAATGTTACATTTAAACATGTTACATTTTAAAATGTTACATTTTAACATGTTACATTTTAAAATGTTACATTTTAACATGTTACATTTTAAAATGTTACATTTTAACATGTTACATTTTAACATGTTACATTTTACGACGTTACATTTTAACATGTAACATTTTAACATATTACATTTTAACATGTTGCATTTTAACATGATAAAATGTTACATTTAACATGTTACATTTTAAAATGTTACATTTTAACATGTTACATTTTAAAATGTTACATTTTAACATGTTACATTTTAAAATGTTACATTTTAACATGTTACATTTTAAAATGTTACATTTTAACATGTTACATTTTAAAATGTTACATTTTAACATGTTACATTTTAAAATGTTACATTTTAACATGTTACATTTTAACATGTTACATTTTACGACGTTACATTTTAACATGTAACATTTTAACATATTACATTTTAACATGTTACATTTTAACATGTTAAATTTTTATATGTTACATTTTAACATGTTGCATTTTAACATGATAAAATGTTACATTTTAACATGTTGCATTTTAACATAATAAAATGTTACATTTTAACACGTTACATTTAAAAATGTTACATTTTACGATGTTACATTTTAACATGTTACATTTTAGCATATTACATTTTAACATGTTACATTTTAACATGTTACATTTTAAAATGATACATTTTAGGATGTTACATTTTAACATGTTACATTTTAACATATTACATTTTAACATGTTACATTTTAACATAATACATTTTAATATGTTACATTTTAACATGTTGCATTTTAACATGATCAAATGTTTCATTTTAACATGTTACATTTTAATATGTTACATTTTAACAAGTTACATTTTAACATGTTACATTTAAAAATGTTACATTTTAACATGATACATTTTAAAATGTTACATTTTAACATGTTATATTTTAAAATGTTACATTTTAACTTGTTACATTTTAAAATGTTACATTTTAACATTTTTTATTTTAAAATGTTACATTTTAACATGTTACAATTTTAACATGTTACATTTTAACATGTTACATTTTACGACGTTACATTTTAACATGTAACATTTTAACATATTACATTTTAACATGTTACATTTTAACTTGTTACATTTTAATATGTTACATTTTAATATGTTACATTTTAACAAGATAAAATGTTACATTTTAACATGTTACATTTTAAAAAGTTACATTTTACGATGTTACATTTTATCATGTTACATTTTAACATATTACATTTTAACATGTTACTTTTTAACATAATACATTTTAATATGTTACATTTTAACATGTTATATTTTAATATGTTACATTTTAAAATGTTGCTTTTTAACATGATAAAATGTTACATTTTACCATGTTACATTTTAAAATGTTACATTTTAGGATGTTTCATTTTAACATGTTACATTTTAACATATTACATTTTAACATGTTACATTTTAACATAATACATTTTAATATGTTACATTTTAACATGTTGCATTTTAACATGATCAAATGTTTCATTTTAACATGTTACATTTTAATATGTTACATTTTAACAAGTTACATTTTAACATGTTACATTTAAAAATGTTACATTTTAACATGATACATTTTAAAATGTTACATTTTAACATGTTACATTTTAAAATGTTACATTTTAACTTGTTACATTTTAAAATGTTACATTTTAACATTTTTTATTTTAAAATGTTACATTTTAACATGTTACAATTTTAACATGTTACATTTTAACATGTTACATTTTACGACGTTACATTTTAACATGTAACATTTTAACATATTACATTTTAACATGTTACATTTTAACTTGTTACATTTTAATATGTTACATTTTAACATGTTGCATTTTAACAAGATAAAATGTAACATTTTAACATGTTACATTTTAAAATGTTACATTTTACGATGTTACATTTTATCATGTTACATTTTAACATATTACATTTTAACATGTTACTTTTTAACATAATACATTTTAATATGTTACATTTTAACATTTTATATTTTAATATGTTACATTTTAAAATGTTACATTTTACGATGTTACATTTTATCATGTTACATTTTAACATATTACATTTTAACATGTTACATTTTAACTTGTTACATTTTAATATGTTACATTTTAACATGTTGCATTTTAACAAGATAAAATGTAACATTTTACCATGTTACATTTTAAAATGTTACATTTTAGGATGTTACATTTTAACATGTTACATTTTAACATATTACATTTTAACATGTTACATTTTAACATAATACATTTTAATATGTTACATTTTAACATGTTGCATTTTAACATGATAAAATGTTACATTTTAACATGTTACATTTTAATGTGTTACATTTTAACATGTTACAATTTAGCATATTACATTTTAACATGATAAAATGTTACATTTTAACGTGTTACATTTTAATATGTTACATTTTAACATGTTACATTTTAAAATGTTACATTTTAACTTGTTAGATTTTAAAATGTTACATTTTAACATTTTTTATTTTAAAATGTTACATTTTAACATGTTACAATTTTTTACATGTTATATTTTAACATGTTACATTTTACGACGTTACATTTTAACATGTTACATTTTAACATATTACATTTTAACATGTTACATTTTAACTTGTTACATTTTAATATGTTACATTTTAATATGTTACATTTTAACAAGATAAAATGTTACATTTTAACATGTTACATTTAAACATATTACATTTTAACATGTTACTTTTTAACATAATATATTTTAATATGTTACATTTTAACATGTTATATTTTAATATGTTACATTTTAAAATGTTGCTTTTTAACATGATAAAATGTTACATTTACCATGTTACATTTTAAAATGTTACATTTTAGGATGTTACATTTTAACATGTTACATTTTAACATATTACATTTTTACATGTTGCATTTTAACATAATAAAATGTTACATTTTAACACGTTACATTTAAAAATGTTACATTTTACGATGTTACATTTTAACATGTTACATTTTAGCATATTACATTTTAACATGTTACATTTTAACATGTTACATTTTAAAATGTTACATTTTAGGATGTTACATTTTAACATGTTACATTTTAACATATTACATTTTAACATGTTACATTTTAACATAATACATTTTAATATGTTACATTTTAACATGTTGCATTTTAACATGATCAAATGTTTCATTTTAACATGTTACATTTTAATATGTTACATTTTAACAAGTTACATTTTAACATGTTACATTTAAAAATGTTACATTTTAACATGATACATTTTAAAATGTTACATTTTAACATGTTACATTTTAAAATGTTACATTTTAACTTGTTACATTTTAAAATGTTACATTTTAACATTTTTTATTTTAAAATGTTACATTTTAACATGTTACAATTTTAACATGTTACATTTTAACATGTTACATTTTACGACGTTACATTTTAACATGTAACATTTTAACATATTACATTTTAACATGTTACATTTTAACTTGTTACATTTTAATATGTTACATTTTAATATGTTTATTTTAACAAGATAAAATGTTACATTTTAACATGTTACATTTTAAAATGTTACATTTTAATATGTTACATTTTAATATGTTACATTTTAACAAGATAAAATGTTACATTTTAACATGTTACATTTTAAAATGTTACATTTTAAAATGTTACATTTTAACATGTTACATTTTAACATGTTACATTTTACGACGTTACATTTTAACATGTAACATTTTAACATATTACATTTTAACATGTTACATTTTAACATGTTAAATTTTTATATGTTACATTTTAACATGTTGCATTTTAACATGATAAAATGTTACATTTTAACATGTTGCATTTTAACATAATAAAATGTTACATTTTAACACGTTACATTTAAAAATGTTACATTTTACGATGTTACATTTTAACATGTTACATTTTAGCATATTACATTTTAACATGTTACATTTTAACATGTTACATTTTAAAATGATACATTTTAGGATGTTACATTTTAACATGTTACATTTTAACATATTACATTTTAACATGTTACATTTTAACATAATACATTTTAATATGTTACATTTTAACATGTTGCATTTTAACATGATCAAATGTTTCATTTTAACATGTTACATTTTAATATGTTACATTTTAACAAGTTACATTTTAACATGTTACATTTAAAAATGTTACATTTTAACATGATACATTTTAAAATGTTACATTTTAACATGTTATATTTTAAAATGTTACATTTTAACTTGTTACATTTTAAAATGTTACATTTTAACATTTTTTATTTTAAAATGTTACATTTTAACATGTTACAATTTTAACATGTTACATTTTAACATGTTACATTTTACGACGTTACATTTTAACATGTAACATTTTAACATATTACATTTTAACATGTTACATTTTAACTTGTTACATTTTAATATGTTACATTTTAATATGTTACATTTTAACAAGATAAAATGTTACATTTTAACATGTTACATTTTAAAAAGTTACATTTTACGATGTTACATTTTATCATGTTACATTTTAACATATTACATTTTAACATGTTACTTTTTAACATAATACATTTTAATATGTTACATTTTAACATGTTATATTTTAATATGTTACATTTTAAAATGTTGCTTTTTAACATGATAAAATGTTACATTTTACCATGTTACATTTTAAAATGTTACATTTTAGGATGTTTCATTTTAACATGTTACATTTTAACATATTACATTTTAACATGTTACATTTTAACATAATACATTTTAATATGTTACATTTTAACATGTTGCATTTTAACATGATCAAATGTTTCATTTTAACATGTTACATTTTAATATGTTACATTTTAACAAGTTACATTTTAACATGTTACATTTAAAAATGTTACATTTTAACATGATACATTTTAAAATGTTACATTTTAACATGTTACATTTTAAAATGTTACATTTTAACTTGTTACATTTTAAAATGTTACATTTTAACATTTTTTATTTTAAAATGTTACATTTTAACATGTTACAATTTTAACATGTTACATTTTAACATGTTACATTTTACGACGTTACATTTTAACATGTAACATTTTAACATATTACATTTTAACATGTTACATTTTAACTTGTTACATTTTAATATGTTACATTTTAACATGTTGCATTTTAACAAGATAAAATGTAACATTTTAACATGTTACATTTTAAAATGTTACATTTTACGATGTTACATTTTATCATGTTACATTTTAACATATTACATTTTAACATGTTACTTTTTAACATAATACATTTTAATATGTTACATTTTAACATTTTATATTTTAATATGTTACATTTTAAAATGTTACATTTTACGATGTTACATTTTATCATGTTACATTTTAACATATTACATTTTAACATGTTACATTTTAACTTGTTACATTTTAATATGTTACATTTTAACATGTTGCATTTTAACAAGATAAAATGTAACATTTTACCATGTTACATTTTAAAATGTTACATTTTAGGATGTTACATTTTAACATGTTACATTTTAACATATTACATTTTAACATGTTACATTTTAACATAATACATTTTAATATGTTACATTTTAACATGTTGCATTTTAACATGATAAAATGTTACATTTTAACATGTTACATTTTAATGTGTTACATTTTAACATGTTACAATTTAGCATATTACATTTTAACATGATAAAATGTTACATTTTAACGTGTTACATTTTAATATGTTACATTTTAACATGTTACATTTTAAAATGTTACATTTTAACTTGTTAGATTTTAAAATGTTACATTTTAACATTTTTTATTTTAAAATGTTACATTTTAACATGTTACAATTTTTTACATGTTATATTTTAACATGTTACATTTTACGACGTTACATTTTAACATGTTACATTTTAACATATTACATTTTAACATGTTACATTTTAACTTGTTACATTTTAATATGTTACATTTTAATATGTTACATTTTAACAAGATAAAATGTTACATTTTAACATGTTACATTTAAACATATTACATTTTAACATGTTACTTTTTAACATAATATATTTTAATATGTTACATTTTAACATGTTATATTTTAATATGTTACATTTTAAAATGTTGCTTTTTAACATGATAAAATGTTACATTTACCATGTTACATTTTAAAATGTTACATTTTAGGATGTTACATTTTAACATGTTACATTTTAACATATTACATTTTTACATGTTGCATTTTAACATAATAAAATGTTACATTTTAACACGTTACATTTAAAAATGTTACATTTTACGATGTTACATTTTAACATGTTACATTTTAGCATATTACATTTTAACATGTTACATTTTAACATGTTACATTTTAAAATGTTACATTTTAGGATGTTACATTTTAACATGTTACATTTTAACATATTACATTTTAACATGTTACATTTTAACATAATACATTTTAATATGTTACATTTTAACATGTTGCATTTTAACATGATCAAATGTTTCATTTTAACATGTTACATTTTAATATGTTACATTTTAACAAGTTACATTTTAACATGTTACATTTAAAAATGTTACATTTTAACATGATACATTTTAAAATGTTACATTTTAACATGTTACATTTTAAAATGTTACATTTTAACTTGTTACATTTTAAAATGTTACATTTTAACATTTTTTATTTTAAAATGTTACATTTTAACATGTTACAATTTTAACATGTTACATTTTAACATGTTACATTTTACGACGTTACATTTTAACATGTAACATTTTAACATATTACATTTTAACATGTTACATTTTAACTTGTTACATTTTAATATGTTACATTTTAATATGTTTATTTTAACAAGATAAAATGTTACATTTTAACATGTTACATTTTAAAATGTTACATTTTAATATGTTACATTTTAATATGTTACATTTTAACAAGATAAAATGTTACATTTTAACATGTTACATTTTAAAATGTTACATTTTACGATGTTACATTTTATCATGTTACATTTTAACATATTACATTTTAACATGTTACTTTTTAACATAATACACTTTAATATGTTACATTTTAAAATGTTGCTTTTTAACATGATAAAATGTTACATTTTACCATGTTACATTTTAAAATGTTACATTTTACCATGTTACATTTTAAAATGTTACATTTTAGGATGTTACATTTTAACATGTTACATTTTAACATATTACATTATAACATGTTACATTTTAACATAATACATTTTAATATGTTACATTTTAACATGTTGCATTTTAACATGATAAAATGTTACATTTTAACATGTTACATTTTAATGTGTTACATTTTAACATGTTACATTTTAGCATATTACATTTTAACATGATAAAATGTTACATTTTAACGTGTTACATTTTAATATGTTACATTTTAACATGTTACATTTTAAAATGTTACATTTTAACTTGTTACATTTTAAAATGTTACATTTTAACATTTTTTATTTTAAAATGTTACATTTTAACATGTTACAATTTTAACATGTTACATTTTAATATGTTACATTTTACGACGTTACATTTTAACATGTTACATTTTAACATATTACATTTTAACATGTTACATTTTAACTTGTTACATTTTAATATGTTACATTTTATTATGTTACATTTTAACAAGATAAAATGTTACATTTTAACATGTTACATTTTAAAATGTTACATTTTACGATGTTACATTTTATCATGTTACATTTTAACATATTACATTTTAACATGTTACTTTTTAAAATAATACATTTTAATATGTTACATTTTAACAAATATGTTACATTTTAAAATGTTTCTTTTTAACATGATAAAGTGTTACATTTTACCATGTTACATTTTAAAATGTTACATTTTAGGATGTTACATTTTAACATGTTACATTTTAACATATTACATTTTAACATGTTACATTTTAACATAATACATTTTAATATGTTACATTTTAACATGTTGCATTTTAACATGATAAAATGTTACATTTTAACATGTTACATTTTAATGTGTTACATTTTAACATGATAAAATGTTACATTTTAACGTGTTACATTTTAATATGTTACATTTTAACATGTTACATTTTAACATGTTAAATTTTAATATGTTACATTTTAACATGTTGCATTTTAACATGATAAAATGTTACATTTTAACATGTTGCATTTTAACATAATAAAATGTTACATTTTAACACGTTACATTTAAAAATGTTACATTTTACGATGTTACATTTTAACATGTTACATTTTAGCATATTACATTTTAACGTGTTACATTTTAACATGTTACATTTTAACATGTTGCATTTTAACATGATAAAATGTGAAATTTTAACATGTTACATTTTAATATATTACATTTTAACATGTTACATTTTAATATGTTACATTTTAACATGTTGCATTTTAACATGATAAAATGTTACATTTTATCATGTTACATTTTAAAATGTTACATTTTAACATGTTACATTTTAAAATGTTACATTTTAACATGTTACATTTTAGCATATTACATTTTAACATGATAAAAAGTTACATTTTAACGTGTTACATTTTAATATGTTACATTTTAACATGTTGCATTTTAACATGATAAAATGTTAGATTTAACATGTTACATTTTAAAATGTTACATTTTAACATGTTACATTTTAAAATGTTACATTTAAACATGTTACATTTTAAAATGTTACATTTTAACATGTTACATTTTAAAATGTTACATTTAAACATGTTACATGTTAAAATGTTACATTTTAACATGTTACATTTTTACATGTTACATTTTACGACGTTACATTTTAACATGTAACATTTTAACATATTACATTTTAACATGTTACATTTTAACATGTTAAATTTTAATATGTTACATTTTAACATGTTGCATTTTAACATGATCAAATGTTACATTTTAACATGTTACATTTAAAAATGTTACATTTTAACATGATACATTTTAAAATGTTACATTTTAACATGTTACATTTTAAAATGTTACATTTTAACTTGTTACATTTTAAAATGTTACATTTTAACATTTTTTATTTTAAAATGTTACATTTTAACATGTTACAATTTTAACATGTTACATTTTAACATGTTACATTTTACGACGTTACATTTTAACATGTAACATTTTAACATATTACATTTTAACATGTTACATTTTAACTTGTTACATTTTAATATGTTACATTTTAATATGTTACATTTTAACAAGATAAAATGTTACATTTTAACGTGTTACATTTTAATATGTTACATTTTAACATGTTACATTTTAAAATGTTACATTTTAACTTGTTAGATTTTAAAATGTTACATTTTAACATTTTTTATTTTAAAATGTTACATTTTAACATGTTACAATTTTTTACATGTTATATTTTAACATGTTACATTTTACGACGTTACATTTTAACATGTTACATTTTAACATATTACATTTTAACATGTTACATTTTAACTTGTTACATTTTAATATGTTACATTTTAATATGTTACATTTTAATATGTTACATTTTAACAAGATAAAATGTTACATTTTAACATGTTACATTTTAACATATTACATTTTAACATGTTACTTTTTAACATAATATATTTTAATATGTTACATTTTAACATGTTATATTTTAATATGTTACATTTTAAAATGTTGCTTTTTAACATGATAAAATGTTACATTTACCATGTTACATTTTAAAATGTTACATTTTAGGATGTTACATTTTAACATGTTACATTTTAACATATTACATTTTAACATGTTGCATTTTAACATAATAAAATGTTACATTTTAACACGTTACATTTAAAAATGTTACATTTTACGATGTTACATTTTAACATGTTACATTTTAGCATATTACATTTTAACATGTTACATTTTAACATGTTACATTTTAAAATGTTACATTTTAGGATGTTACATTTTAACATGTTACATTTTAACATATTACATTTTAACATGTTACATTTTAACATAATACATTTTAATATGTTACATTTTAACATGTTGCATTTTAACATGATCAAATGTTTCATTTTAACATGTTACATTTAAAAATGTTACATTTTAACTTGTTACATTTTAAAATGTTACATTTTAACATTTTTTATTTTAAAATGTTACATTTTAACATGTTACAATTTTAACATGTTACATTTTAACATGTTACATTTTACGACGTTACATTTTAACATGTAACATTTTAACATATTACATTTTAACATGTTACATTTTAACTTGTTACATTTTAATATGTTACATTTTAATATGTTACATTTTAACAAGATAAAATGTTACATTTTAACATGTTACATTTTAAAATGTTACATTTTAATATGTTACATTTTAATATGTTACATTTTAACAAGATAAAATGTTACATTTTAACATGTTACATTTTAAAATGTTACATTTTACGATGTTACATTTTATCATGTTACATTTTAACATATTACATTTTAACATGTTACTTTTTAACATAATACATTTTAATATGTTACATTTTAAAATGTTGCTTTTTAACATGATAAAATGTTACATTTTACCATGTTACATTTTAAAATGTTACATTTTACCATGTTACATTTTAAAATGTTACATTTTAGGATGTTACATTTTAACATGTTACATTTTAACATATTACATTATAACATGTTACATTTTAACATAATACATTTTAATATGTTACATTTTAACATGTTGCATTTTAACATGATAAAATGTTACATTTTAACATGTTACATTTTAATGTGTTACATTTTAACATGTTACATTTTAGCATATTACATTTTAACATGATAAAATGTTACATTTTAACGTGTTACATTTTAATATGTTACATTTTAGAATGTTACATTTTAGAATGTTACATTTTAAAATGTTACATTTTAACTTGTTACATTTTAAAATGTTACATTTTAACATTTTTTATTTTAAAATGTTACATTTTAACATGTTACAATTTTAACATGTTACATTTTAATATGTTACATTTTAACATGTTACATTTTAACATATTACATTTTAACATGTTACATTTTAACTTGTTACATTTTAATATGTTACATTTTATTATGTTACATTTTAACAAGATAAAATGTTACATTTTAACATGTTACATTTTAAAATGTTACATTTTACGATGTTACATTTTATCATGTTACATTTTAACATATTACATTTTAACATGTTACTTTTTAAAATAATACATTTTAATATGTTACATTTTAACAAATATGTTACATTTTAAAATGTTTCTTTTTAACATGATAAAATGTTACATTTTACCATGTTACATTTTAAAATGTTACATTTTAGGATGTTACATTTTAACATGTTACATTTTAACATATTACATTTTAACATGTTACATTTTAACATAATACATTTTAATATGTTACATTTTAACATGTTGCATTTTAACATGATAAAATGTTACATTTTAACATGTTACATTTTAATGTGTTACATTTTAACATGATAAAATGTTACATTTTAACGTGTTACATTTTAATATGTTACATTTTAACATGTTACATTTTAACATGTTAAATTTTAATATGTTACATTTTAACATGTTGCATTTTAACATGATAAAATGTTACATTTTAACATGTTGCATTTTAACATAATAAAATGTTACATTTTAACACGTTACATTTAAAAATGTTACATTTTACGATGTTACATTTTAACATGTTACATTTTAGCATATTACATTTTAACGTGTTACATTTTAACATGTTACATTTTAACATGTTGCATTTTAACATGATAAAATGTGAAATTTTAACATGTTACATTTTAATATATTACATTTTAACATGTTACATTTTAATATGTTACATTTTAACATGTTGCATTTTAACATGATAAAATGTTACATTTTATCATGTTACATTTTAAAATGTTACATTTTAACATGTTACATTTTAAAATGTTACATTTTAACATGTTACATTTTAGCATATTACATTTTAACATGATAAAAAGTTACATTTTAACGTGTTACATTTTAATATGTTACATTTTAACATGTTGCATTTTAACATGATAAAATGTTAGATTTAACATGTTACATTTTAAAATGTTACATTTTAACATGTTACATTTTAAAATGTTACATTTTAACATGTTACATTTTAAAATGTTACATTTTAACATGTTACATTTTAAAATGTTACATTTAAACATGTTACATGTTAAAATGTTACATTTTAACATGTTACATTTTAACATGTTACATTTTACGACGTTACATTTTAACATGTAACATTTTAACATATTACATTTTAACATGTTACATTTTAACATGTTAAATTTTAATATGTTACATTTTAACATGTTGCATTTTAACATGATCAAATGTTTCATTTTAACATGTTACATTTTAATATGTTACATTTTAACAAGTTACATTTTAACATGTTACATTTAAAAATGTTACATTTTAACATGATACATTTTAAAATGTTACATTTTAACATGTTACATTTTAAAATGTTACATTTTAACTTGTTACATTTTAAAATGTTACATTTTAACATTTTTTATTTTAAAATGTTACATTTTAACATGTTACAATTTTAACATGTTACATTTTAACATGTTACATTTTACGACGTTACATTTTAACATGTAACATTTTAACATATTACATTTTAACATGTTACATTTTAACTTGTTACATTTTAATATGTTACATTTTAATATGTTACATTTTAACAAGATAAAATGTTACATTTTAACATGTTTCATTTTAAAATGTTACATTTTACGATGTTACATTTTATCATGTTACATTTTAACATATTACATTTTAACATGTTACTTTTTAACATAATACATTTTAAAATGTTACATTTTAGGATGTTACATTTTAACATGTTACATTTTAACATATTACATTTTAACATGTTACATTTTAACATAATACATTTTAATATGTTACATTTTAACATGTTGCATTTTAACATGATCAAATGTTTCATTTTAACATGTTACATTTTAATATGTTACATTTTAACAAGTTACATTTTAACATGTTACATTTTAAAATGTTACATTTTAACATGATACATTTTAAAATGTTACATTTTAACATGTTACATTTTAAAATGTTACATTTTAACTTGTTACATTTTAAAATGTTACATTTTAACATTTTTTATTTTAAAATGTTACATTTTAACATGTTACAATTTTAACATGTTACATTTTAACATGTTACATTTTACGACGTTACATTTTAACATGTAACATTTTAATATGTTACATTTTAACAAGATAAAATGTTACATTTTAACATGTTACATTTTAAAATGTTACATTTTACGATGTTACATTTTATCATGTTACATTTTAACATATTACATTTTAACATGTTACTTTTTAACATAATACATTTTAATATGTTACATTTTAACATGTTATATTTTAATATGTTACATTTTAAAATGTTGCTTTTTAACATGATAAAATGTTACATTTTACCATGTTACATTTTAAAATGTTACATTTTAGGATGTTACATTTTAACATGTTACATTTTAACATATTACATTTTAACATGTTACATTTTAACATAATACATTTTAATATGTTACATTTTAACATGTTGCATTTTAACATGATAAAATGTTACATTTTAACATGTTACATTTTAATGTGTTACATTTTAACATGTTACATTTTAGCATATTACATTTTAACATGATAAAATGTTACATTTTAACGTGTTACATTTTAATATGTTACATTTTAACATGTTACATTTTAACATGTTAAATTTTAATATGTTACATTTTAACATGTTGCATTTTAACATGATAAAATGTTACATTTTAACATGTTGCATTTTAACATAATAAAATGTTACATTTTAACACGTTACATTTAAAAATGTTACATTTTACGATGTTACATTTTAACATGTTACATTTTAGCATATTACATTTTAACGTGTTACATTTTAACATGTTACATTTTAATATGTTACATTTTAACATGTTGCATTTTAACATGATAAAATGTGAAATTTTAACATGTTACATTTTAATATATTACATTTTAACATGTTACATTTTAATATGTTACATTTTAACATGTTGCATTTTAACATGATAAAATGTTACATTTTATCATGTTACATTTTAAAATGTTACATTTTAACATGTTACATTTTAAAATGTTACATTTGAACATGTTACATTTTAAAATGTTACATTTTACGACGTTACATTTTAACATGTAACATTTTAACATATTACATTTTAACATGTTACATTTTAACATGTTAAATTTTAATATGTTACATTTTAACATGTTGCATTTTAACATGATAAAATGTTACATTTTAACGTGTTACATTTTAATATGTTACATTTTAACATGTTGCATTTTAACATGATAAAATGTTACATTTAACATGTTACATTTTAAAATGTTACATTTTAACATGTTACATTTTAAAATGTTACATTTTAACATGTTACATTTTAAAATGTTACATTTTAAAATGTTACATTTTAACATGTTACATTTTAAAATGTTACATTTTAACATGTTACATTTTAAAATGTTACATTTTAACATGTTACATTTTAACATGTTACATTTTACGACGTTACATTTTAACATGTAACATTTTAACATATTACATTTTAACATGTTACATTTTAACATGTTAAATTTTAATATGCTACATTTTAACATGTTGCATTTTAACATGATAAAATGTTACATTTTAACATGTTGCATTTTAACATAATAAAATGTTACATTTTAACACGTTACATTTAAAAATGTTACATTTTACGATGTTACATTTTAACATGTTACATTTTAGCATATTACGTTTTTACATGTTACATTTTAACATGATAAAATGTTACATTTTAACATGTTACATTTTAATATGTTGCATTTTAACATGTTACATTTTACGATGTTAAATTTTAGCATGTTACATTTTAGCATATTACATTTTAACATGTTACATTTTAACATGTTACATTTTAAAATGTTACATTTTAGGATGTTACATTTTAACATGTTACATTTTAACATATTACATTTTAACATGTTACATTTTAACATAATACATTTTAATATGTTACATTTTAACATGTTGCATCTTAACATGATCAAATGTTTCATTTTAACATGTTACATTTTAATATGTTACATTTTAACAAGTTACATTTTAACATGTTACATTTTAAAATGTTACATTTTAACATTTTTTATTTTAAAATGTTACATTTTAACTTGTTACATTTTAAAATGTTACATTTTAACATTTTTTATTTTAAAATGTTACATTTTAACATGTTACATTTTAAAATGTTACATTTTAACATGTTACATTTTAACATGTTACATTTTACGACGTTACATTTTAACATGTAACATTTTAACATATTACATTTTAACATGTTACATTTTAACATGTTAAATTTTAATATGTTACATTTTAACATGTTGCATTTTAACATGAACAAATGTTACATTTTATCATGTTACATTTTAAAATGTTACATTTTAACATGTTACATTTTAAAATGTTACATTTTAACATGTTACATTTTAGCATATTACATTTTAACATGATAAAATGTTACATTTTAACGTGTTACATTTTAATATGTTACATTTTAACATGTTGCATTTTAACATGATAAAATGTTACATTTAACATGTTACATTTTAAAATGTTACATTATAACATGTTACATTTTAAAATGTTACATTTTAACATGTTACATTTTAAAATGTTACATTTTAACATGTTACATTTTAAAATGTTACATTTTAACATGTTACATTTTAACATGTTACATTTTACGACGTTACATTTTAACATGTAACATTTTAACATTTTACATTTTAAAATGTTACATTTTAACATGTTACATTTTACAATGTTACATTTTAAAATGTTACATTTTAGGATGTTACATTTTAAAATGTTACATTTTAGGATGTTACATTTTAACATGTAACATTTTAACATATTACATTTTAACATGTTACATTTTTAACATGTTACATTTTAACATGTTACATTTTAACATGTTACATTTTAATATGTTACATTTTAACATGTTGCATTTTAACATGATAAGATGTTACATTTTAACATGTTACATTTTAATATGTTACATTTTAACATGTTGCATTTTAACATGATAAAATGTTACATATTAACATGTTACATTTTAATATGTTACATTTCAACATGTTGCATTTTAACATGATAAAATGTTACATTTTAATATGTTACATTTTAACATGTTGCATTTTAACATGATAAAATGTTACATTTTAACATGTTGCATTTTAACATGATAAAATGTTACATTTTAACATGTTACATTTTAAAATGTTACATTTTCAAATGTTACATTTTACGATGTTACATTTTAGCAAGTTACATTTTAGCATATTACATTTTAACGTGTTACATTTTAACATGTTACATTTATGTTACATTTTAACATGTTGCATTTTAACATGATAAAATGTGAAATTTTAACATGTTACATTTTAATATATTACATTTTAACATGTTACATTTTAATATGTTACATTTTAACATGTTGCATTTTAACATGATAAAATGTTACATTTTATCATGTTACATTGTAATATGTTACATTTTAACATGTTGCATTTTAACATGATAAAATGTTACATTTTAACATGTTACATTTTACAATGTTACATTTTACGATGTTACATTTTATCATGTTACATTTTAACATATTACATTTTAACATGTTACTTTTTAACATAATACATTTTAATATGTTACATTTTAACATGTTACATTTTAATATGTTACATTTTAAAATGTTGCATTTTAACATGATAAAATGTAACATTTACATGTTACATTTTAAAATGTTACATTTTAGGATGTTACATTTTAACATGTTGCATTTTAACATGATAAAATGTTACATTTTACCATGTTACATTTTAAAGTGTTACATTTTAGGATGTTACATTTTAACATGTTACATTTTAACATATTACATTTTAACATGTTACATTTTAACATAATACATTTTAATATGTTACATTTTAACATGTTACATTTTAATATGTTACATTTTAACATGTTGCATTTTAACATGATAAAATGTTACATTTAACATGTTACATTTTAAAATGTTACATTTAAACATGTTACATTTTAAAATGTTACATTTTAACATGTTACATTTTAAAATGTTACATTTTAACATGTTACATTTTAAAATGTTACATTTTAACTTGTTACATTTTAAAATGTTACATTTTAACATGTTACATTTTAAAATGTTACATTTTACGACGTTACATTTTAACATGTAACATTTTAACATATTACATTTTAACATGTTACATTTTAACATGTTACATTTTACGATGTTACATTTTAACATGTTACATTTTAGCATATTACGTTTTTACATGTTACATTTTAACATGATAAAATGTTACATTTTAACATGTTACATTTTAGCATATTACATTTTAACATGTTACATTTTAACATGTTACATTTTAAAATGTTACATTTTAGGATGTTACATTTTAACATGATACATTTTAACATATTACATTTTAACATGTTACATTTTAACATAATACATTTTAATATGTTACATTTTAACATGTTGCATCTTAACATGATCAAATGTTTCATTTTAACATGTTACATTTTAATATGTTACATTTTAACAAGTTACATTTTAACATGTTACATTTTAAAATGTTACATTTTAACATTTTTTATTTTAAAATGTTACATTTTAACTTGTTACATTTTAAAATGTTACATTTTAAAATTTTTTATTTTAAAATATTACATTTTAACATGTTACATTTTAACATGTTACATTTTAAAATGTTACATTTTAACATGTTACATTTTAGCATATTACATTTTAACATGATAAAATGTTACATTTTAACGTGTTACATTTTAATATGTTACATTTTAACATGTTGCATTTTAACATGATAAAATGTTACATTTAACATGTTACATTTTAAAATGTTACATTATAACATGTTACATTTTAAAATGTTACATTTTAACATGTTACATTTTAAAATGTTACATTTTAACATGTTACATTTTAAAATGTTACATTTTAACATGTTACATTTTAACATGTTACATTTTACGACGTTACATTTTAACATGTAACATTTTAACATTTTACATTTTAAAATGTTACATTTTAACATGTTACATTTTACAATGTTACATTTTAAAATGTTACATTTTAGGATGTTACATTTTAACATGTAACATTTTAACATATTACATTTTAACATGTTACATTTTTAACATGTTACATTTTAACATGTTACATTTTAACATGTTACATTTTAATATGTTACATTTTAACATGTTGCATTTTAACATGATAAAATGTTACATTTTAACATGTTACATTTTAATATGTTACATTTTAACATGTTGCATTTTAACATGATAAAATGTTACATATTAACATGTTACATTTTAATATGTTACATTTCAACATGTTGCATTTTAACATGATAAAATGTTACATTTTTATATGTTACATTTTAACATGTTGCATTTTAACATGATAAAATGTTACATTTTAACATGTTGCATTTTAACATGATAAAATGTTACATTTTAACATGTTACATTTTAAAATGTTACATTTTCAAATGTTACATTTTACGATGTTACATTTTAGCAAGTTACATTTTAGCATATTACATTTTAACGTGTTACATTTTAACATGTTACATTTATGTCACATTTTAACATGTTGCA
This sequence comes from Macrosteles quadrilineatus, assembly GCF_028750875.1. Classification (NCBI taxonomy): domain Eukaryota; kingdom Metazoa; phylum Arthropoda; class Insecta; order Hemiptera; family Cicadellidae; genus Macrosteles; species Macrosteles quadrilineatus. The sequence goes on along the minus strand of NW_026542679.1, from coordinate 267,432 downwards.
TTTTAACATGATAAAATGTGAAATTTTAACATGTAACATTTTAATATATTACATTTTAACATGTTACATTTTAATATGTTAAATTTTAACATGTTGCATTTTAACATGATAAAATGTTACATTTTATCATGTTACATTGTAATATGTTACATTTTAACATGTTGCATTTTAACATGATAAAATGTTACATTTTAACATGTTACATTTTACAATGTTACATTTTACGATGTTACATTTTATCATGTTACATTTTAACATATTACATTTTAACATGTTAATTTTTAACATAATACATTTTAATATGTTACATTTTAACATGTTACATTTTAAAATGTTACATTTTAACATTTTTTATTTTAAAATGTTACATTTTAACTTGTTACATTTTAAAATGTTACATTTTAACATTTTTTATTTTAAAATGTTACATTTTAACATTTTTTATTTTAAAATGTTACATTTTAACATGTTACATTTTAACATGTTACATTTTAAAATGTTACATTTTAACATGTTACATTTTAGCATATTACATTTTAACATGATAAAATGTTACATTTTAACGTGTTACATTTTAATATGTTACATTTTAACATGTTGCATTTTAACATGATAAAATGTTACATTTAACATGTTACATTTTAAAATGTTACATTATAACATGTTACATTTTAAAATGTTACATTTTAACATGTTACATTTTAAAATGTTACATTTTAACATGTTACATTTTAAAATGTTACATTTTAACATGTTACATTTTAACATGTTACATTTTACGACGTTACATTTTAACATGTAACATTTTAACATTTTACATTTTAAAATGTTACATTTTAACATGTTACATTTTACAATGTTACATTTTAAAATGTTACATTTTAGGATGTTACATTTTAACATGTAACATTTTAACATATTACATTTTAACATGTTACATTTTTAACATGTTACATTTTAACATGTTACATTTTAACATGTTGCATTTTAATATGTTACATTTTAACATGTTGTTTTTTAACATGATAAAATGTTACATTTTAACATGTTACATTTTAATATGTTACATTTTAACATGTTGCATTTTAACATGATAAAATGTTACATATTAACATGTTACATTTTAATATGTTACATTTCAACATGTTGCATTTTAACATGATAAAATGTTACATTTTAATATGTTACATTTTAACATGTTGCATTTTAACATGATAAAATGTTACATTTTAACATGTTGCATTTTAACATGATAAAATGTTACATTTTAACATGTTACATTTTAAAATGTTACATTTTCAAATGTTACATTTTACGATGTTACATTTTAGCAAGTTACATTTTAGCATATTACATTTTAACGTGTTACATTTTAACATGATAAAATGTGAAATTTTAACATGTAACATTTTAATATATTACATTTTAACATGTTACATTTTAATATGTTACATTTTAACATGTTGCATTTTAACATGATAAAATGTTACATTTTATCATGTTACATTGTAATATGTTACATTTTAACATGTTGCATTTTAACATGATAAAATGTTACATTTTAACATGTTACATTTTACAATGTTACATTTTACGATGTTACATTTTATCATGTTACATTTTAACATATTACATTTTAACATGTTAATTTTTAACATAATACATTTTAATATGTTACATTTTAACATGTTACATTTTAATATGTTACATTTTAAAATGTTGCATTTTAACATGATAAAATGTAACATTTACATGTTACATTTTAAAATGTTACATTTTAGGATGTTACATTTTAACATGTTGCATTTTAACATGATAAAATGTTACATTTTACCATGTTACATTTTAAAGTGTTACATTTTAGGATGTTACATTTTAACATGTTACATTTTAACATATTACATTTTAACATGTTACATTTTAACATAATACATTTTAATATGTTACATTTTAACATGTTACATTTTAATATGTTACATTTTAACATGTTGCATTTTAACATGATAAAATGTTACATTTAACATGTTACATTTTAAAATGTTACATTTAAACATGTTACATTTTAAAATGTTACATTTTTTAACATGTTACATTTTAAAATGTTACATTTTAACATGTTACATTTTAAAATGTTACATTTTAACTTGTTACATTTTAAAATGTTACATTTTTAACATGTTACATTTTAAAATGTTACATTTTAACATGTTACATTTTAAAATGTTACATTTTAACATGTTACATTTTAAAATGTTACATTTTAACATGTTACATTTTAACATGTTACATTTTACGACGTTACATTTTAACATGTAACATTTTAACATATTACATTTTAACATGTTACATTTTAACATGTTACATTTTAATATGTTACATTTTAACATGTTGCATTTTAACATGATAAAATGTTACATTTTAACATGTTACATTTTAACATGATAAAATGTTACATTTTAACATGTTGCATTTTAACATAATAAAATGTTACATTTTAACACGTTACATTTAAAAATGTTACATTTTACGATGTTACATTTTAACATGTTACATTTTAGCATATTACGTTTTTACATGTTACATTTTAACATGATAAAATGTTACATTTTAACATGTTACATTTTAATATGTTACATTATAACATGTTGCATTTTAACATGATAAAATGTTACATTTTAACATGTTTTATTTTAAAATGTTACATTTTACGATGTTACATTTTAGCATGTTACATTTTAGCATATTACATTTTAACATGTTACATTTTAACATGTTACATTTTATTATGTTACATTTTAACATGTTGCATTTTAACATGATAAAATGTTACATTTTAAAATGTTACATCTTAATATTCTACATCTTATTATGTTGCATTTTAACATGATAAACTGTTACATTTTAGCATTTTACATTTTAATATGTTACATTTTAACATGTTATATTTTAACATGTTGCATTTTAACATGATAAAATGTTATATTTTAACATGTTACATTTAAAAATGTTACATTTTACGATGTTACATTTTAACATGTTACATTTTAGCATATTACGTTTTTACATGTTACATTTTAACATGATAAAATGTTACATTTTAACATGTTACATTTTAATATGTTACATTATAACATGTTGCATTTTAACATGTTACATTTTACGATGTTAAATTTTAGCATGTTACATTTTAGCATATTACATTTTAACATGTTACATTTTAACATGTTACATTTTAACATGTTACATTTAAAAATGTTACATTTTAACATGTTACATTTTAACATATTACATTTTAACATGTTACATTTTAACATAATACATTTTAATATGTTACATTTTAACATGTTGCATTTTAACATAATCAAATGTTTCATTTTAACATGTTACATTTTAATATGTTACATTTTAACAAGTTACATTTTAACATGTTACATTTAAAAATGTTACATTTTAACATGTTACATTTTAAAATGTTACATTTTAACATGTTACATTTTAAAATGTTACATTTTAACTTGTTACATTTTAAAATGTTACATTTTAACATTTTTTATTTTAAAATGTTACATTTTAACATGTTACAATTTTAACATGTTACATTTTAACATGTTACATTTTACGACGTTACATTTTAACATGTTACATTTTACAATGTTACATTTTAAAATGTTACATTTTAGGATGTTACATTTTAACATGTAACATTTTAACATATTACATTTTAACATGTTACATTTTAACTTGTTACTTTTTAATATGTTACATTTTAATATGTTACATTTTAACATGATAAAATGTTACATTTTAACATGTTACATTTTAAAATGTTACATTTTACGATGTTACATTTTATCATGTTACATTTTAACATATTACATTTTAACATGTTACTTTTTAACATAATACATTTTAATATGTTACATTTTAACATGTTATATTTTAATATGTTACATTTTAAAATGTTGCTTTTTAACATGATAAAATGTTACATTTTAGGATGTTACATTTTAACATGTTGCATTTTAACATGATAAAATGTTACATTTTACCATGTTACATTTTAAAATGTTACATTTTAGGATGTTACATTTTAACATGTTACATTTTAACATATTACATTTTAACATGTTACATTTTAACATAATACATTTTAATATGTTACATTTTAACATGTTGCATTTTAACATGATAAAATGTTACATTTTAACATGTTACATTTTAATGTGTTACATTTTAACATGTTACATTTTAGCATATTACATTTTAACATGATAAAATGTTACATTTTAACGTGTTACATTTTAATATGTTACATTTTAACATGTTACATTTTAACATGTTAAATTTTAATATGTTACATTTTAACATGTTGCATTTTAACATGATAAAATGTTACATTTTAACATGTTGCATTTTAACATATTAAAATGTTACATTTTAACACGTTACATTTAAAAATGTTACATTTAACGATGTTACATTTTAACATGTTACATTTTAGCATATTACATTTTAACGTGTTACATTTTAACATGTTACATTTTAATATGTTACATTTTAACATGTTGCATTTTAACATGATAAAATGTGAAATTTTAACATGTTACATTTTAAAATGTTACATTTTAACATGTTACATTTTAAAATGTTACATTTTAACATGTTACATTTTAAAATGTTACATTTTAACATGTTACATTTTAAAATGTTACATTTTAACATGTTACATTTTAACATGTTACATTTTACGACGTTACATTTTAACATGTAACATTTTAACATATTACATTTTAACATGTTACATTTTAACATGTTAAATTTTAATATGTTACATTTTAACATGTTGCATTTTAACATGATAAAATGTTACATTTTAACATGTTGCATTTTAACATAATAAAATGTTACATTTTAACACGTTACATTTAAAAATGTTACATTTTAGGATGTTACATTTTAACATGTTACATTTTAACATATTACATTTTAACATGTTACATTTTAACATAATACATTTTAATATGTTACATTTTACAATGTTACATTTTAATATGTTACATTTTAACATGTTGCATTTTAACATGATAAAATGTTACATTTAAACATGTTACATTTTAAAATGTTACATTTTAACATGTTACATTTTAAAATGTTACATTTTAACATGTTAGATTTAAAACGTTACATTTTAACATGTTACATTTTAAAATGTTACATTTTAAAATGTTACATTTTAACATGTTACATTTTAACATGTTACATTTTACGACGTTACATTTTAACATGTAACATTTTAACATATTACATTTTATCATGTTACATTTTAACATGTTACATTTTAAAATGTTACATTTTCAAATGTTACATTTTACGATGTTACATTTTAGCAAGTTACATTTTAGCATATTACATTTTAACGTGTTACATTTTACGACGTTACATTTTAACATGTAACATTTTAACATATTACATTTTAACATGTTACAATTTTAACATGTTACATTTTAACATGTTACATTTTACGACGTTACATTTTAACATGTTACATTTTACAATGTTACATTTTAAAATGTTACATTTTAGGATGTTACATTTTAACATGTAACATTTTAACATATTACATTTTAACATGTTACATTTTAACTTGTTACTTTTTAATATGTTACATTTTAATATGTTACATTTTAACATGATAAAATGTTACATTTTAACATGTTACATTTTAAAATGTTACATTTTACGATGTTACATTTTATCATGTTACATTTTAACATATTACATTTTAACATGTTACTTTTTAACATAATACATTTTAATATGTTACATTTTAACATGTTATATTTTAATATGTTACATTTTAAAATGTTGCTTTTTAACATGATAAAATGTTACATTTTAGGATGTTACATTTTAACATGTTGCATTTTAACATGATAAAATGTTACATTTTACCATGTTACATTTTAAAATGTTACATTTTAGGATGTTACATTTTAACATGTTACATTTTAACATATTACATTTTAACATGTTACATTTTAACATAATACATTTTAATATGTTACATTTTAACATGTTGCATTTTAACATGATAAAATGTTACATTTTAACATGTTACATTTTAATGTGTTACATTTTAACATGTTACATTTTAGCATATTACATTTTAACATGATAAAATGTTACATTTTAACGTGTTACATTTTAATATGTTACATTTTAACATGTTACATTTTAACATGTTAAATTTTAATATGTTACATTTTAACATGTTGCATTTTAACATGATAAAATGTTACATTTTAACATGTTGCATTTTAACATATTAAAATGTTACATTTTAACACGTTACATTTAAAAACGTTACATTTTACGATGTTACATTTTAACATGTTACATTTTAGCATATTACATTTTAACGTGTTACATTTTAACATGTTACATTTTAATATGTTACATTTTAACATGTTGCATTTTAACATGATAAAATGTGAAATTTTAACATGTTACATTTTAATATATTACATTTTAACATGTTACATTTTAATATGTTACATTTTAACATGTTGCATTTTAACATGATAAAATGTTACATTTTATCATGTTATATTTTAAAATGTTACATTTTAACATGTTACATTTTAAAATGTTACATTTTAACATGTTACATTTTAGCATATTACATTTTAACGTGTTACATTTTAATATGTTACATTTTAACATGTTGCATTTTAACATGATAAAATGTTACATTTAACATGTTACATTTTAAAATGTTACATTTTAACATGTTACATTTTAAAATGTTACATTTTAACATGTTACATTTTAAAATGTTACATTTTAACATGTTACATTTTAACATGTTACATTTTACGACGTTACATTTTAACATGTAACATTTTAACATATTACATTTTAACATGTTACATTTTAACATGTTAAATTTTAATATGTTACATTTTAACATGTTGCATTTTAACATGATAAAATGTTACATTTTAACATGTTGCATTTTAACATAATAAAATGTTACATTTTAACACGTTACATTTAAAAATGTTACATTTTAGGATGTTACATTTTAACATGTTACATTTTAACATATTACATTTTAACATGTTACATTTTAACATAATACATTTTAATATGTTACATTTTACAATGTTACATTTTAATATGTTACATTTTAACATGTTGCATTTTAACATGATAAAATGTTACATTTAAACATGTTACATTTTAAAATGTTACATTTTAACATGTTACATTTTAAAATGTTACATTTTAACATGTTACATTTTAAAATGTTACATTTTAACATGTTACATTTTAAAATGTTACATTTTAACATGTTACATTTTAACATGTTACATTTTACGACGTTACATTTTAACATGTAACATTTTAACATATTACATTTTAACATGTTACATTTTAACATGTTACATTTTAAAATGTTACATTTTCAAATGTTACATTTTACGATGTTACATTTTAGCAAGTTACATTTTAGCATATTACATTTTAACGTGTTACATTTTAACATGTTACATTTATGTTACATTTTAACATGTTGCATTTTAACATGATAAAATGTGAAATTTTAACATGTTACATTTTAATATATTACATTTTAACATGTTACATTTTAATATGTTGCATTTTAACATGATAAAATGTTACATTTTATCATGTTACATTGTAATATGTTACATTTTAACATGTTGCATTTTAACATGATAAAATGTTACATTTTAACATGTTACATTTTACAATGTTACATTTTACGATGTTACATTTTATCATGTTACATTTTAACATATTACATTTTAACATGTTACTTTTTAACATAATACATTTTAATATGTTACATTTTAACATGTTACATTTTAATATGTTACATTTTAAAATGTTGCATTTTAACATGATAAAATGTAACATTTACATGTTACATTTTAAAATGTTACATTTTAGGATGTTACATTTTAACATGTTGCATTTTAACATGATAAAATGTTACATTTTACCATGTTACATTTTAAAGTGTTACATTTTAGGATGTTACATTTTAACATGTTACATTTTAACATATTACATTTTAACATGTTACATTTTAACATAATACATTTTAATATGTTACATTTTAAAATGTTACATTTTAATATGTTACATTTTAACATGTTGCATTTTAACATGATAAAATGTTACATTTAACATGTTACATTTTAAAATGTTACATTTAAACATGTTACATTTTAAAATGTTACATTTTAACATGTTACATTTTAAAATGTTACATTTTAACATGTTACATTTTAAAATGTTACATTTTAACTTGTTACATTTTAAAATGTTACATTTTAACATGTTACATTTTAAAATGTTACATTTTAACATGTTACATTTTAACATGTTACATTTTAAAATGTTACATTTTAACATGTTACATTTTAACATGTTACATTTTACGACGTTACATTTTAACATGTAACATTTTAACATATTACATTTTAACATGTTACATTTTAACATGTTACATTTTAATATGTTACATTTTAACATGTTGCATTTTAACATGATAAAATGTTACATTTTAACATGTTACATTTTAACATGATAAAATGTTACATTTTAACATGTTGCATTTTAACATAATAAAATGTTACATTTTAACACGTTACATTTAAAAATGTTACATTTTACGATGTTACATTTTAACATGTTACATTTTAGCATATTACGTTTTTACATGTTACATTTTAACATGATAAAATGTTACATTTTAACATGTTACATTTTAATATGTTACATTATAACATGTTGCATTTTAACATGATAAAATGTTACATTTTAACATGTTTTATTTTAAAATGTTACATTTTACGATGTTACATTTTAGCATGTTACATTTTAGCATATTACATTTTAACATGTTACATTTTAACATGTTACATTTTAATATGTTACATTTTAACATGTTGCATTTTAACATGATAAAATGTTACATTTTAAAATGTTACATCTTAATATTCTACATCTTATTATGTTGCATTTTAACATGATAAACTGTTACATTTTAGCATGTTACATTTTAATATGTTACATTTTAACATGTTATATTTTAACATGTTGCATTTTAACATGATAAAATGTTATATTTTAACATGTTACATTTAAAAATGTTACATTTTACGATGTTACATTTTAACATGTTACATTTTAGCATATTACGTTTTTACATGTTACATTTTAACATGATAAAATGTTACATTTTAACATGTTACATTTTATTATGTTACATTATAACATGTTGCATTTTAACATGTTACATTTTACGATGTTAAATTTTAGCATGTTACATTTTAGCATATTACATTTTAACATGTTACATTTTAACATGTTACATTTAAAAATGTTACATTTAAAAATGTTACATTTTAGGATGTTACATTTTAACATGTTACATTTTAACATATTACATTTTAACATGTTACATTTTAACATAATACATTTTAATATGTTACATTTTAACATGTTGAATTTTAACATGATCAAATGTTTCATTTTAACATGTTACATTTTAATATGTTACATTTTAACAAGTTACATTTTAACATGTTACATTTAAAAATGTTACATTTTAACATGTTACATTTTAAAATGTTACATTTTAACATGTTACATTTTAAAATGTTACATTTTAACTTGTTACATTTTAAAATGTTACATTTTAACATTTTTTATTTTAAAATGTTACATTTTAACATGTTACAATTTTAACATGTTACATTTTAACATGTTACATTTTACGACGTTACATTTTAACATGTTACATTTTACAATGTTACATTTTAAAATGTTACATTTTAGGATGTTACATTTTAACATGTAACATTTTAACATATTACATTTTAACATGTTACATTTTAACTTGTTACATTTTAATATGTTACATTTTAATATGTTACATTTTAATATGTTACATTTTAACATGATAAAATGTTACATTTTAACATGTTACATTTTAAAATGTTACATTTTACGATGTTACATTTTAACATATTACATTTTAACATGTTACTTTTTAACATAATACATTTTAATATGTTACATTTTAACATGTTATATTTTAATATGTTACATTTTAAAATGTTGCTTTTTAACATGATAAAATGTTACATTTTAGGATGTTACATTTTAACATGTTGCATTTTAACATGATAAAATGTTACATTTTACCATGTTACATTTTAAAATGTTACATTTTAGGATGTTACATTTTAACATGTTACATTTTAACATATTACATTTTAACATGTTACATTTTAACATAATACATTTTAATATGTTACATTTTAACATGTTGCATTTTAACATGATAAAATGTTACATTTTAACATGTTACATTTTAATGTGTTACATTTTAACATGTTTCATTTTAGCATATTACATTTTAACATGATAAAATGTTACATTTTAACGTGTTACATTTTAATATGTTACATTTTAACATGTTACATTTTAACATGTTAAATTTTAATATGTTACATTTTAACATGTTGCATTTTAACATGATAAAATGTTACATTTTAACATGTTACATTTTAACATAATACATTTTAATATGTTACATTTTAACATGTTGCATTTTAACATGATAAAATGTTACATTTTAACATGTTACATTTTAATGTGTTACATTTTAACATGTTACATTTTAGCATATTACATTTTAACATGATAAAATGTTACATTTTAACGTGTTACATTTTAATATGTTACATTTTAACATGTTACATTTTAACATGTTAAATTTTAATATGTTACATTTTAACATGTTGCATTTTAACATGATAAAATGTTACATTTTAACATGTTGCATTTTAACATATTAAAATGTTACATTTTAACACGTTACATTTAAAAATGTTACATTTTACGATGTTACATTTTAACATGTTACATTTTAGCATATTACATTTTAACGTGTTACATTTTAACATGTTACATTTTAATATGTTACATTTTAACATGTTGCATTTTAACATGATAAAATGTGAAATTTTAACATGTTACATTTTAATATATTACATTTTAACATGTTACATTTTAATATGTTACATTTTAACATGTTGCATTTTAACATGATAAAATGTTACATTTTATCATGTTATATTTTAAAATGTTACATTTTAACATGTTACATTTTAAAATGTTACATTTTAACATGTTACATTTTAAAATGTTACATTTTAACATGTTACATTTTAACATGTTACATTTTACGACGTTACATTTTAACATGTAACATTTTAACATATTACATTTTAACATGTTACATTTTAACATGTTACATTTTAAAATGTTACATTTTCAAATGTTACATTTTACGATGTTACATTTTAGCAAGTTACATTTTAGCATATAACATTTTAACGTGTTACATTTTAACATGTTACATTTATGTTACATTTTAACATGTTGCATTTTAACATGATAAAATGTGAAATTTTAACATGTTACATTTTAATATATTACATTTTAACATGTTACATTTTAATATGTTACATTTTAACATGTTGCATTTTAACATGATAAAATGTTACATTTTATCATGTTACATTGTAATATGTTACATTTTAACATGTTGCATTTTAACATGATAAAATGTTACATTTTAACATGTTACATTTTACAATGTTACATTTTACGATGTTACATTTTATCATGTTACATTTTAACATATTACATTTTAACATGTTACTTTTTAACATAATACATTTTAATATGTTACATTTTAACATGTTACATTTTAATATGTTACATTTTAAAATGTTGCATTGTAACATGATAAAATGTAACATTTACATGTTACATTTTAAAATGTTACATTTTAGGATGTTACATTTTAACATGTTGCATTTTAACATGATAAAATGTTACATTTTACCATGTTACATTTTAAAGTGTTACATTTTAGGATGTTACATTTTAACATGTTACATTTTAACATATTACATTTTAAACATGTTACATTTTAACATAATACATTTTAATATGTTACATTTTAAAATGTTACATTTTAATATGTTACATTTTAACATGTTGCATTTTAACATGATAAAATGTTACATTTAACATGTTACATTTTAAAATGTTACATTTTAACTTGTTACATTTTAAAATGTTACATTTTAACATGTTACATTTTAAAATGTTACATTTTAACATGTTACATTTTAAAATGTTACATTTTAACATGTTACATTTTAAAATGTTACATTTTAACATGTTACATTTTAACATGTTACATTTTACGATGTTACATTTTAACATGTTACATTTTAGCATATTACGTTTTTACATGTTACATTTTAACATGATAAAATGTTACATTTTAACATGTTACATTTTAATATGTTACATTATAACATGTTGCATTTTAACATGATAAAATGTTACATTTTAACATGTTTTATTTTAAAATGTTACATTTTACGATGTTATTTTAGCATGTTACATTTTAGCATATTACATTTTAACATGTTACATTTTAACATGTTACATTTTAATATGTTACATTTTAACATGTTGCATTTTAACATGATAAAATGTTACATTTTAAAATGTTACATCTTAATATTCTACATCTTATTATGTTGCATTTTAACATGATAAACTGTTACATTTTAGCATGTTACATTTTAATATGTTACATTTTAACATGTTATATTTTAACATGTTGCATTTTAACATGATAAAATGTTATATTTTAACATGTTACATTTAAAAATGTTACATTTTACGATGTTACATTTTAACATGTTACATTTTAGCATATTACGTTTTTACATGTTACATTTTAACATGATAAAATGTTACATTTTAACATGTTACATTTTATTATGTTACATTATAACATGTTGCATTTTAACATGTTACATTTTACGATGTTAAATTTTAGCATGTTACATTTTAGCATATTACATTTTAACATGTTACATTTTGAACATGTTACATTTAAAAATGTTACATTTTAGGATGTTACATTTTAACATGTTACATTTTAACATATTACATTTTAACATGTTACATTTTAACATAATACATTTTAATATGTTACATTTTAACATGTTGAATTTTAACATGATCAAATGTTTCATTTTAACATGTTACATTTTAATATGTTACATTTTAACAAGTTACATTTTAACATGTTACATTTAAAAATGTTACATTTTAACATGTTACATTTTAAAATGTTACATTTTAACATGTTACATTTTAAAATGTTACATTTTAACTTGTTACATTTTAAAATGTTACATTTTAACATTTTTTATTTTAAAATGTTACATTTTAACATGTTACAATTTTAACATGTTACATTTTAACATGTTACATTTTACGACGTTACATTTTAACATGTTACATTTTACAATGTTACATTTTAAAATGTTACATTTTAGGATGTTACATTTTAACATGTAACATTTTAACATATTACATTTTAACATGTTACATTTTAACTTGTTACATTTTAATATGTTACATTTTAATATGTTACATTTTAACATGATAAAATGTTACATTTTAACATGTTACATTTTAAAATGTTACATTTTACGATGTTACATTTTATCATGTTACATTTTAACATATTACATTTTAACATGTTACTTTTTAACATAATACATTTTAATATGTTACATTTTAACATGTTATATTTTATTATGTTACATTTTAAAATGTTGCTTTTTAACATGATAAAATGTTACATTTTAGGATGTTACATTTTAACATGTTGCATTTTAACATGATAAAATGTTACATTTTACCATGTTACATTTTAAAATGTTACATTTTAGGATGTTACATTTTAACATGTTACATTTTAACATATTACATTTTAACATGTTACATTTTAACATAATACATTTTAATATGTTACATTTTAACATGTTGCATTTTAACATGATAAAATGTTACATTTTAACATGTTACATTTTAATGTGTTACATTTTAACATGTTACATTTTAGCATATTACATTTTAACATGATAAAATGTTACATTTTAACGTGTTACATTTTAATATGTTACATTTTAACATGTTACATTTTAACATGTTAAATTTTAATATGTTACATTTTAACATGTTGCATTTTAACATGATAAAATGTTACATTTTAACATGTTGCATTTTAACATATTAAAATGTTACATTTTAACACGTTACATTTAAAAATGTTACATTTTACGATGTTACATTTTAACATGTTACATTTTAGCATATTACATTTTAACGTGTTACATTTTAACATGTTACATTTTAATATGTTACATTTTAACATGTTGCATTTTAACATGATAAAATGTGAAATTTTAACATGTTACATTTTAATATATTACATTTTAACATGTTACATTTTAATATGTTACATTTTAACATGTTGCATTTTAACATGATAAAATGTTACATTTTATCATGTTATATTTTAAAATGTTACATTTTAACATGTTACATTTTAAAATGTTACATTTTAACATGTTACATTTTAGCATATTACATTTTAACATGATAAAAAGTTACATTTTAACGTGTTACATTTTAATATGTTACATTTTAACATGTTGCATTTTAACATGATAAAATGTTACATTTAACATGTTACATTTTAAAATGTTACATTTTAACATGTTACATTTTAAAATGTTACATTTTAACATGTTACATTTTAAAATGTTACATTTTAACATGTTACATTTTAAAATGTTACATTTTAACATGTTACATTTCAAAATGTTACATTTTAACATGTTACATTTTAACATGTTACATTTTACGACGTTACATTTTAACATGTAACATTTTAACATATTACATTTTAACATGTTACATTTTAACATGTTAAATTTTAATATGTTACATTTTAACATGTTGCATTTTAACATGATAAAATGTTACATTTTAACATGTTGCATTTTAACATAATAAAATGTTACATTTTAACACGTTACATTTAAAAATGTTACATTTTAGGATGTTACATTTTAACATGTTACATTTTAACATATTACATTTTAACATGTTACATTTTAACATAATACATTTTAATATGTTACATTTTAACATGTTACATTTTAATATGTTACATTTTAACATGTTGCATTTTAACATGATAAAATGTTACATTTAACATGTTACATTTTAAAATGTTACATTTAAACATGTTACATTTTAAAATGTTACATTTTAACATGTTACATTTTAAAATGTTACATTTAAACATGTTACATTTTAAAATGTTACATTTTAACATGTTACATTTTAAAATGTTACATTTTAACATGTTACATTTTAACATGTTACATTTTACGACGTTACATTTTAACATGTTACATTTTAACATGTTACATTTTAATATGTTACATTTAAACATGTTGCATTTTAACATGATAAAATGTTACATTTTAACATGTTACATTTTAACATGATAAAATGTTACATTTTAACATGTTGCATTTTAACATAATAAAATGTTACATTTTAACACGTTACATTTAAAAATGTTACATTTTACGATGTTACATTTTAACATGTTACATTTTAGCATATTACGTTTTTACATGTTACATTTTAACATGATAAAATGTTACATTTTAACATGTTACATTTTAATATGTTACATTATAACATGTTGCATTTTAACATGATAAAATGTTACATTTTAACATGTTTTATTTTAAAATGTTACATTTTACGATGTTACATTTTAGCATTTTACATTTTAGCATATTACATTTTAACATGTTACATTTTAACATGTTACATTTTAATATGTTACATTTTAACATGTTGCATTTTAACATGATAAAATGTTACATTTTAAAATGTTACATCTTAATATTCTACATCTTATTAAGTTGCATTTTAACATGATAAACTGTTACATTTTAGCATGTTACATTTTAATATGTTACATTTTAACATGTTATATTTTAACATGTTGCATTTTAACATGATAAAATGTTATATTTTAACATGTTACATTTAAAAATGTTACATTTAAACATGTTACATTTTAAAATGTTACATTTTAACATGTTACATTTTAAAATGTTACATTTTAACATGTTACATTTTAAAATGTTACATTTTAACTTGTTACATTTTAAAATGTTACATTTTAACATGTTACATTTTAAAATGTTACATTTTAACATGTTACATTTTAAAATGTTACATTTTAACATGTTACATTTTAAAATGTTACATTTTAACATGTTACATTTTAACATGTTACATTTTACGACGTTACATTTTAACATGTAACATTTTAACATATTACATTTTAACATGTTACATTTTAACATGTTACATTTTAATATGTTACATTTTAACATGTTGCATTTTAACATGATAAAATGTTACATTTTAACATGTTACATTTTAACATGATAAAATGTTACATTTTAACATGTTGCATTTTAACATAATAAAATGTTACATTTTAACACGTTACATTTAAAAATGTTACATTTTACGATGTTACATTTTAACATGTTACATTTTAGCATATTACGTTTTTACATGTTACATTTTAACATGATAAAATGTTACATTTTAACATGTTACATTTTAATATGTTACATTATAACATGTTGCATTTTAACATGATAAAATGTTACATTTTAACATGTTTTATTTTAAAATGTTACATTTTACGATGTTATTTTAGCATGTTACATTTTAGCATATTACATTTTAACATGTTACATTTTAACATGTTACATTTTAATATGTTACATTTTAACATGTTGCATTTTAACATGATAAAATGTTACATTTTAAAATGTTACATCTTAATATTCTACATCTTATTATGTTGCATTTTAACATGATAAACTGTTACATTTTAGCATGTTACATTTTAATATGTTACATTTTAACATGTTATATTTTATCATGTTAAATTTAACATGATAAAATGTTATATTTTAACATGTTACATTTAAAAATGTTACATTTTACGATGTTACATTTTAACATGTTACATTTTAGCATATTACGTTTTTACATGTTACATTTTAACATGATAAAATGTTACATTTTAACATGTTACATTTTATTATGTTACATTATAACATGTTGCATTTTAACATGTTACATTTTACGATGTTAAATTTTAGCATGTTACATTTTAGCATATTACATTTTAACATGTTACATTTTAACATGTTACATTTAAAAATGTTACATTTTAGGATGTTACATTTTAACATGTTACATTTTAACATAATACATTTTAATATGTTACATTTTAACATGTTGAATTTTAACATGATCAAATGTTTCATTTTAACATGTTACATTTTAATATGTTACATTTTAACAAGTTACATTTTAACATGTTACATTTAAAAATGTTACATTTTAACATGTTACATTTTAAAATGTTACATTTTAACATGTTACATTTTAAAATGTTACATTTTAACTTGTTACATTTTAAAATGTTACATTTTAACATTTTTTATTTTAAAATGTTACATTTTAACATGTTACAATTTTAACATGTTACATTTTAACATGTTACATTTTACGACGTTACATTTTAACATGTTACATTTTACAATGTTACATTTTAAAATGTTACATTTTAGGATGTTACATTTTAACATGTAACATTTTAACATATTACATTTTAACATGTTACATTTTAACTTGTTACATTTTAATATGTTACATTTTAATATGTTACATTTTAACATGATAAAATGTTACATTTTAACATGTTACATTTTAAAATGTTACATTTTACGATGTTACATTTTATCATGTTACATTTTAACATATTACATTTTAACATGTTACTTTTTAACATAATACATTTTAATATGTTACATTTTAACATGTTATATTTTATTATGTTACATTTTAAAATGTTGCTTTTTAACATGATAAAATGTTACATTTTAGGATGTTACATTTTAACATGTTGCATTTTAACATGATAAAATGTTACATTTTACCATGTTACATTTTAAAATGTTACATTTTAGGATGTTACATTTTAACATGTTACATTTTAACATATTACATTTTAACATGTTACATTTTAACATAATACATTTTAATATGTAACATTTTAACATGTTGCATTTTAACATGATAAAATGTTACATTTTAACATGTTACATTTTAATGTGTTACATTTTAACATGTTACATTTTAGCATATTACATTTTAACATGATAAAATGTTACATTTTAACGTGTTACATTTTAATATGTTACATTTTAACATGTTACATTTTAACATGTTAAATTTTAATATGTTACATTTAAACATGTTGCATTTTAACATGATAAAATGTTACATTTTAACATGTTGCATTTTAACATATTAAAATGTTACATTTTAACACGTTACATTTAAAAATGTTACATTTTACGATGTTACATTTTAACATGTTACATTTTAGCATATTACATTTTAACGTGTTACATTTTAACATGTTACATTTTAATATGTTACATTTTAACATGTTGCATTTTAACATGATAAAATGTGAAATTTTAACATGTTACATTTTAATATATTACATTTTAACATGTTACATTTTAATATGTTACATTTTAACATGTTGCATTTTAACATGATAAAATGTTACATTTTATCATGTTATATTTTAAAATGTTACATTTTAACATGTTACATTTTAAAATGTTACATTTTAACATGTTACATTTTAGCATATTACATTTTAACATGATAAAAAGTTACATTTTAACGTGTTACATTTTAATATGTTACATTTTAACATGTTGCATTTTAACATGATAAAATGTTACATTTAACATGTTACATTTTAAAATGTTACATTTTAACATGTTACATTTTAAAATGTTACATTTTAACATGTTACATTTTAAAATGTTACATTTTAACATGTTACATTTTAAAATGTTACATTTTAACATGTTACATTTTAAAATGTTACATTTTAACATGTTACATTTTAACATGTTACATTTTACGACGTTACATTTTAACATGTAACATTTTAACATATTACATTTTAACATGTTACATTTTAACATGTTAAATTTTAATATGTTACATTTTAACATGTTGCATTTTAACATGATAAAATGTTACATTTTAACATGTTGCATTTTAACATAATAAAATGTTACATTTTAACACGTTACATTTAAAAATGTTACATTTTAGGATGTTACATTTTAACATGTTACATTTTAACATATTACATTTTAACATGTTACATTTTAACATAATACATTTTAATATGTTACATTTTAACATGTTACATTTTAATATGTTACATTTTAACATATTGCATTTTAACATGATAAAATGTTACATTTAACATGTTACATTTTAAAATGTTACATTTAAACATGTTACATTTTAAAATGTTACATTTTAACATGTTACATTTTAAAATGTTACATTTAAACATGTTACATTTTAAAATGTTACATTTTAACATGTTACATTTTAAAATGTTACATTTTAACATGTTACATTTTAACATGTTACATTTTACGACGTTACATTTTAACATGTAACATTTTAACATATTACATTTTAACATGTTACATTTTAACATGTTACATTTTAATATGTTACATTTAAACATGTTGCATTTTAACATGATAAAATGTTACATTTTAACATGTTACATTTTAACATGATAAAATGTTACATTTTAACATGTTGCATTTTAACATAATAAAATGTTACATTTTAACACGTTACATTTAAAAATGTTACATTTTAAAATGTTACATTTAAACATGTTACATTTTAAAATGTTACATTTTAACATGTTACATTTTAACATGTTACATTTTAGCATATTACGTTTTTACATGTTACATTTTAACATGATAAAATGTTACATTTTAACATGTTACATTTTAATATGTTACATTATAACATGTTGCATTTTAACATGATAAAATGTTACATTTTAACATGTTTTATTTTAAAATGTTACATTTTACGATGTTACATTTTAGCATTTTACATTTTAGCATATTACATTTTAACATGTTACATTTTAACATGTTACATTTTAATATGTTACATTTTAACATGTTGCATTTTAACATGATAAAATGTTACATTTTAAAATGTTACATCTTAATATTCTACATCTTATTAAGTTGCATTTTAACATGATAAACTGTTACATTTTAGCATGTTACATTTTAATATGTTACATTTTAACATGTTATATTTTAACATGTTGCATTTTAACATGATAAAATGTTATATTTTAACATGTTACATTTAAAAATGTTACATTTTACGATGTTACATTTTAACATGTTACATTTTAGCATATTACGTTTTTACATGTTACATTTTAACATGATAAAATGTTACATTTTAACATGTTACATTTTAATATGTTACATTATAACATGTTGCATTTTAACATGTTACATTTTACGATGTTAAATTTTAGCATGTTACATTTTAGCATATTACATTTTAACATGTTACATTTTAACATGTTACATTTAAAAATGTTACATTTTAGGATGTTACATTTTAACATGTTACATTTTAACATATTACATTTTAACATGTTACATTTTAACATAATACATTTTAATAAGTTACATTTTAAAATGTTACATTTTAACTTGTTACATTTTAAAATGTTACATTTTAACATTTTTTATTTTAAAATGTTACATTTTAACATGTTACAATTTTAACATGTTACATTTTAACATGTTACATTTTACGACGTTACATTTTAACATGTTACATTTTACAATGTTACATTTTAAAATGTTACATTTTAGGATGTTACATTTTAACATGTAACATTTTAACATATTACATTTTAACATGTTACATTTTAACTTGTTACATTTTAATATGTTACATTTTAATATGTTATATTTTAATATGTTACATTTTAAAATGTTGCTTTTTAACATTATAAAATGTTACATTTTAGGATGTTACATTTTAACATGTTGCATTTTAACATGATAAAATGTTACATTTTACCATGTTACATTTTAAAATGTTACATTTTAGGATGTTACATTTTAACATGTTACATTTTAACATATTACATTTTAACATGTTACATTTTAACATAATACATTTTAATATGTTACATTTTAACATGTTGCATTTTAACATGATAAAATGTTACATTTTAACATGTTACATTTTAATGTGTTACATTTTAACATGTTACATTTTAGCATATTACATTTTAACATGATAAAATGTTACATTTTAACGTGTTACATTTTAATATGTTACATTTTAACATGTTACATTTTAACATGTTAAATTTTAATATGTTACATTTTAACATGTTGCATTTTAACATGATAAAATGTTACATTTTAACATGTTGCATTTTAACATATTAAAATGTTACATTTTAACACGTTACATTTAAAAATGTTACATTTTACGATGTTACATTTTAACATGTTACATTTTAGCATATTACATTTTAACGTGTTACATTTTAACATGTTACATTTTAATATGTTACATTTTAACATGTTGCATTTTAACATGATAAAATGTGAAATTTTAACATGTTACATTTTAATATATTACATTTTAACATGTTACATTTTAATATGTTACATTTTAACATGTTGCATTTTAACATGATAAAATGTTACATTTTATCATGTTATATTTTAAAATGTTACATTTTAACATGTTACATTTTAAAATGTTACATTTTAACATGTTACATTTTAGCATATTACATTTTAACATGATAAAAAGTTACATTTTAACGTGTTACATTTTAATATGTTACATTTTAACATGTTGCATTTTAACATGATAAAATGTTACATTTAACATGTTACATTTTAAAATGTTACATTTTAACATGTTACATTTTAAAATGTTACATTTTAACATGTTACATTTTAAAATGTTACATTTTAACATGTTACATTTTAAAATGTTACATTTTAACATGTTACATTGTAAAATGTTACATTTTAACATGTTACATTTTAACATGTTACATTTTACGACGTTACATTTTAACATGTAACATTTTAACATATTACATTTTAACATGTTACATTTTAACATGTTAAATTTTAATATGTTACATTTTAACATGTTGCATTTTAACATGATAAAATGTTACATTTCAACATGTTGCATTTTAACATAATAAAATGTTACATTTTAAAACGTTACATTTAAAAATGTTACATTTTAGGATGTTACATTTTAACATGTTACATTTTAACATATTACATTTTAACATGTTACATTTTAACATAATACATTTTAATATGTTACATTTTAACATGTTACATTTTAATATGTTACATTTTAACATGTTGCATTTTAACATGATAAAATGTTACATTTAACATGTAACATTTTAAAATGTTACATTTAAACATGTTACATTTTAAAATGTTACATTTTAACATGTTACATTTTAAAATGTTACATTTTAACATGTTACATTTTAAAATGTTACATTTTAACATATTACATTTTAACATGTTACATTTTACGACGTTACATTTTAACATGTAACATTTTAACATATTACATTTTAACATGTTACATTTTAACATGTTACATTTTAATATGTTACATTTAAACATGTTGCATTTTAACATGATAAAATGTTACATTTTAACATGTTACATTTTAACATGATAAAATGTTACATTTTAACATGTTGCATTTTAACATAATAAAATGTTACATTTTAACACGTTACATTTAAAAATGTTACATTTTACGATGTTACATTTTAACATATTACATTTTAGCATATTACGTTTTTACATGTTACATTTTAACATGATAAAATGTTACATTTTAACATGTTACATTTTAATATGTTACATTATAACAAGTTGCATTTTAACATGATAAAATGTTACATTTTAACATGTTTTATTTTAAAATGTTACATTTTACGATGTTACATTTTAGCATTTTACATTTTAGCATATTACATTTTAACATGTTACATTTTAACATGTTACATTTTAATATGTTACATTTTAACATGTTGCATTTTAACATGATAAAATGTTACATTTTAAAATGTTACATCTTAATATTCTACATCTTATTAAGTTGCATTTTAACATGATAAACTGTTACATTTTAGCATGTTACATTTTAATATGTTACATTTTAACATGTTATATTTTAACATGTTGCATTTTAACATGATAAAATGTTAAATTTATTATGTTACATTTAAAAATGTTACATTTTACGATGTTACATTTTAACATGTTACATTTTAGCATATTACGTTTTTACATGTTACATTTTAACATGATAAAATGTTACATTTTAACATGTTACATTTTAATATGTTACATTATAACATGTTGCATTTTAACATGTTACATTTTACGATGTTAAATTTTAGCATGTTACATTTTAGCATATTACATTTTAACATGTTACATTTTAACATGTTACATTTAAAAATGTTACATTTTAGGATGTTACATTTTAACATGTTACATTTTAACATATTACATTTTAACATGTTACATTTTAACATAATACATTTTAATATGTTACATTTTAAAATGTTACATTTTAACTTGTTACATTTTTAAATGTTACATTTTAACATTTTTTATTTTAAAATGTTACATTTTAACATGTTACAATTTTAACATGTTACATTTTAACATGTTACATTTTACGACGTTACATTTTAACATGTTACATTTTACAATGTTACATTTTAAAATGTTACATTTTAGGATGTTACATTTTAACATGTAACATTTTAACATATTACATTTTAACATGTTACATTTTAACTTGTTACATTTTAATATGTTACATTTTAATATGTTACATTTTAACATGATAAAATGTTACATTTTAACATGTTACATTTTAAAATGTTACATTTTAAAATGTTGCTTTTTAACATGATAAAATGTTACATTTTAGGATGTTACATTTTAACATGTTGCATTTTAACATGATAAAATGTTACATTTTACCATGTTACATTTTAAAATGTTACATTTTAGGATGTTACTTTTTAACATGTTACATTTTAACATATTACATTTTAACATGTTACAATTTTAACATGTTACATTTTAACATGTTACATTTTACGACGTTACATTTTAACATGTTACATTTTACAATGTTACATTTTAAAATGTTACATTTTAGGATGTTACATTTTAACATGTAACATTTTACCATATTACATTTTAACATGTTACATTTTAACTTGTTACATTTTAATATGTTACATTTTAATATGTTACATTTTAACATGATAAAATGTTACATTTTAACATGTTACATTTTAAAATGTTACATTTTAAAATGTTGCTTTTTAACATGATAAAATGTTACATTTTAGGATGTTACATTTTAACATGTTGCATTTTAACATGATAAAATGTTACATTTTATCATGTTACATTTTAACATATTACATTTTAACATGTTACTTTTTAACATAATACATTTTAATATGTTACATTTTAACATGTTATATTTTAATATGTTACATTTTAAAATGTTGCTTTTTAACATGATAAAATGTTACATTTTAGGATGTTACATTTTAACATGTTGCATTTTAACATGATAAAATGTTACATTTTACCATGTTACATTTTAGGATGTTACTTTTTAACATGTTACATTTTAACATATTACATTTTAACATGTTACATTTTAACATGATACATTTTAATATGTTACATTTTAACATGTTGCATTTTAACATGATAAAATGTTACATTTTAACATGTTGCATTTTAACATAATAAAATGTTACATTTTAACACGTTACATTTAAAAATGTTACATTTTACGATGTTACATTTTAACATGTTACATTTTAGCATATTACATTTTAACGTGTTACATTTTAACATGTTACATTTTAATATGTTACATTTTAACATGTTGCATTTTAACATGATAAAATGTTACATTTTATCATGTTACATTTTAAAATGTTACATTTTAACATGTTACATTTTAAAATGTTACATTTTAACATGTTACATTTTAAAATGTTACATTTTAACATGTTACATTTTAACGTGTTACATTTTAATATGTTACATTTTAACATGTTGCATTTTAACATGATAAAATGTTACATTTAACATGTTACATTTTAAAATGTTACATTTTAACATGTTACATTTTAAAATGTTACATTTTAACATGTTACATTTTAAAATGTTACATTTTAACATGTTACATTTTAAAATGTTACATTTTAACATGTTACATTTTAACATGTTACATTTTACGACGTTACATTTTAACATGTAACATTTTAACATATTACATTTTAACATGTTACATTTTTAACATGTTAAATTTTAATATGTTACATTTTAACATGTTGCATTTTAACATGATAAAATGTTACATTTTAACATGTTGCATTTTAACATAATAAAATGTTACATTTTAACACGTTACATTTAAAAATGTTACATTTTACGATGTTACATTTTAACATGTTACATTTTAGCATATTACGTTTTTACATGTTACATTTTAACATGATAAAATGTTACATTTTAACATGTTACATTTTAATATGTTACATTATAACATGTTGCATTTTAACATGTTACATTTTACGATGTTAAATTTTAGCATGTTACATTTTAGCATATTACATTTTAACATGTTACATTTTAGCATATTACATTTTAACATGTTACATTTTAACATGTTACATTTTAAAATGTTACATTTTAGGATGTTACATTTTAACATGTTACATTTTAACATATTACATTTTAACATGTTACATTTTAACATAATACATTTTAATATGTTACATTTTAACATGTTGCATCTTAACATGATCAAATGTTTCATTTTAACATGTTACATTTTAATATGTTACATTTTAACAAGTTACATTTTAACATTTTACATTTTAAAATGTTACATTTTAACATTTTTTATTTTAAAATGTTACATTTTAACTTGTTACATTTTAAAATGTTACATTTTAACATTTTTTATTTTAAAATGTTACATTTTAACATGTTACATTTTAAAATGTTACATTTTAACATGTTACATTTTACGACGTTACATTTTAACATGTAACATTTTAACATATTACATTTTAACATGTTACATTTTAACATGTTAAATTTTAATATGTTACATTTTAACATGTTGCATTTTAACATGATAAAATGTTACATTTTATCATGTTACATTTTAAAATGTTACATTTTAACATGTTACATTTTAGCATATTACATTTTAACATGATTAAATGTTACATTTTAACGTGTTACATTTTAATATGTAACATTTTAACATGTTGCATTTTAACATGATAAAATGTTACATTTAACATGTTACATTTTAAAATGTTACATTATAACATGTTACATTTTAAAATGTTACATTTTAACATATTACATTTTAAAATGTTACATTTTAACATGTTACATTTTAGCATATTACATTTTAACACGATAAAATGTTACATTTTAACGTGTTACATTTTAATATGTTACATTTTAACATGTTACATTTTAACATGTTAAATTTTAATATGTTACATTTTAACATGTTGCATTTTAACATGATAAAATGTTACATTTTAACATGTTGCATTTTAACATAATAAAATGTTACATTTTAACACGTTACATTTAAAAATGTTACATTTTACGATGTTACATTTTAACATGTTACATTTTAGCATATTACATTTTAACGTGTTACATTTTAACATGTTACATTTTAATATGTTACATTTTAACATGTTGCATTTTAACATGATAAAATGTTACATTTTATCATGTTACATTTTAAAATGTTACATTTTAACATGTTACATTTTAAAATGTTACATTTTAACATGTTACATTTTAAAATGTTACATTTTAACATGTTACATTTTAACGTGTTACATTTTAATATGTTACATTTTAACATGTTGCATTTTAACATGATAAAATGTTACATTTAACATGTTACATTTTAAAATGTTACATTTTAACATGTTACATTTTAAAATGTTACATTTTAACATGTTACATTTTAAAATGTTACATTTTAACATGTTACATTTTAAAATGTTACATTTTAACATGTTACATTTTAACATGTTACATTTTACGACGTTACATTTTAACATGTAACATTTTAACATATTACATTTTAACATGTTACATTTTTAACATGTTAAATTTTAATATGTTACATTTTAACATGTTGCATTTTAACATGATAAAATGTTACATTTTAACATGTTGCATTTTAACATAATAAAATGTTACATTTTAACACGTTACATTTAAAAATGTTACATTTTACGATGTTACATTTTAACATGTTACATTTTAGCATATTACGTTTTTACATGTTACATTTTAACATGATAAAATGTTACATTTTAACATGTTACATTTTAATATGTTACATTATATCTTGTTGCATTTTAACATGTTACATTTTACGATGTTAAATTTTAGCATGTTACATTTTAGCATATTACATTTTAACATGTTACATTTTAGCATATTACATTTTAACATGTTACATTTTAACATGTTACATTTTAAAATGTTACATTTTAGGATGTTACATTTTAACATGTTACATTTTAACATATTACATTTTAACATGTTACATTTTAACATAATACATTTTAATATGTTACATTTTAACATGTTGCATCTTAACATGATCAAATGTTTCATTTTAACATGTTACATTTTAATATGTTACATTTTAACAAGTTACATTTTAACATTTTACATTTTAAAATGTTACATTTTAACATTTTTTATTTTAAAATGTTACATTTTAACTTGTTACATTTTAAAATGTTACATTTTAACATTTTTTATTTTAAAATGTTACATTTTAACATGTTACATTTTAAAATGTTACATTTTAACATGTTACATTTTAACATGTTACATTTTACGACGTTACATTTTAACATGTAACATTTTAACATATTACATTTTAACATGTTACATTTTAACATGTTAAATTTTAATATGTTACATTTTAACATGTTGCATTTTAACATGATAAAATGTTACATTTTATCATGTTACATTTTAAAATGTTACATTTTAACATGTTACATTTTAGCATATTACATTTTAACATGATTAAATGTTACATTTTAACGTGTTACATTTTAATATGTAACATTTTAACATGTTGCATTTTAACATGATAAAATGTTACATTTAACATGTTACATTTTAAAATGTTACATTATAACATGTTACATTTTAAAATGTTACATTTTAACATATTACATTTTAAAATGTTACATTTTAACATGTTACATTTTAACATGTTACATTTTACGACGTTACATTTTAACATGTAACATTTTTACATATTACCTTTTAACATGTTACATTTTAACATGTTAAATTTTAATATGTTACATTTTAAAATGTTACATTTTAACATGTAACATTTTAAAATGTTACATTTTAACTTGTTACATTTTAAAATGTTACATTTTAACATTTTTTATTTTACAATGTTACATTTTAACATGTTACAATTTTAACATGTTACATTTTAACATGTTACATTTTACGACGTTACATTTTAACATGTTACATTTTACAATGTTACATTTTAAAATGTTACATTTTAGGATGTTACATTTTAACATGTAACATTTTAACATATTACATTTTAACATGTTACATTTTAACTTGTTACATTTTAATATTCTACATCTTAACATGTTGCATTTTAACACGATAAACTGTTACATTTTAGCATGTTACATTTTAATATGTTACATTTTAACATGTTACATTTTAACATGTTGCATTTTAACATGATAAAATGTTATATTTTAACATGTTACATTAAAAAATGTTACATTTTACGACGTTACATTTTAACATGTTACATTTTAGCATATTACGTTTTTACATGTTACATTTTAACATGATAAAATGTTACATTTTAAAATGTTACATTTTAATATGTTACATTATAACATGTTGCATTTCAACATGTTACATTTTACGAAGTTAAATTTTAGCATGTTACATTTTAGCATATTACATTTTAACATGTTACATTTTAACATGTTACATTTTTAAATGTTACTTTTTAGGATGTTACATTTTAACATGTTACATTTTAACATAATACATTTTAGCATATTACATTTTAACATGTTACATTTTTACATGTTACATTTTAAAATGTTACATTTTAAAATGTTAAATTTTAGGATGTTACATTTTAACATGTTACATTTTAGGATGTTACATTTTAACATGTTACATTTTAGGATGTTACATTTTAACATGTTACATTTTAACGTATTACATTTTAACATGTTACATTTTAACATAATACGTTTTAATATGTTACATTTTAACATGTTGCATTTTAATATGATAGAATGTTACATTTAAAATGTTACATTTTAAAATGTTACATTTTAACATGTTACATTTTAAAATGTTACATTTCAGGATGTTACATTTTAACATGTTACATTTTAACATGATAAAATGTTACATTTTAACATGTTACATTTTAAAATGTTACATTTTAGGATGTTACATTTTAACATGTTACATTTTAACGTATTACATTTTAACATGTTACATTTTAACATAATACATTTTAATATGTTACATTTTAACATGTTGCATTTTAACATGATAAAATGTTACATTTAACATGTTACATTTTAAAATGTTACATTTTAACATGTTACATTTTAAAATGTTACATTTTAACATTTTACATTTTAAAATGTTACATTTTAACATTTTACATTTTAAAATGTTACATATTAACGTGTTACATTTTAAAATGTTACATATTAACGTGTTACATTTTAAAATGTTACATTTTAACATGTTACATTTTAGCATATTACATTTTAACATGATAAAAAGTTACATTTTAACGTGTTACATTTTAATATGTTACATTTTAACATGTTGCATTTTAACATGATAAAATGTTACATTTAACATGTAACATTTTAAAATGTTACATTTTAACATGTTACATTTTAAAATGTTACATTTTAACATGTTACATTTTAAAATGTTACATTTTAACATGTTATATTTTAAAACGTTACATTTTAACATGTTACATTTTAACATGTTACATTTTACGACGTTACATTTTAACATGTAACATATTAACATATTACATTTTAACATGTTACATTTTAACATGTTAAATTTTAATATGTTACATTTTAACATGTTGCATTTTAACATGATAAAATGTTACATTTTAACATGTTGCATTTTAACATAATAAAATGTTACATTTTAACACGTTACATTTAAAAATGTTACATTTTACGATGTTACATTTTAACATGTTACATTTTAGCATATTACGTTTTTACATGTTACATTTTAACATGATAAAATGTTACATTTTAACATGTTACATTTTAATATGTTACATTATAACATGTTGCATTTTAACATGTTACATTTTACGATGTTAAATTTTAGCATGTTACATTTTAGCATATTACATTTTAACATGTTACATTTTAACATGTTACATTTTAAAATGTTACATTTTAGGATGTTACATTTTAACATGTTACATTTTAACATATTACATTTTAACATGTTACATTTTAACATAATACATTTTAATATGTTACATTTTAACATGTTGCATTTTAACATGATCAAATGTTTCATTTTAACATGTTACATTTTAATATGTTACATTTTAACAAGTTACATTTTAACATGTTACATTTTAAAATGTTACATTTTAACATTTTTTATTTTAAAATGTTACATTTTAACTTGTTACATTTTAAAATGTTACATTTTAACATTTTTTATTTTAAAATGTTACATTTTAACATGTTACATTTTAAAATGTTACATTTTAACATGTTACATTTTAAAATGTTACATTTTAACATGTTACATTTTAGCATATTACATTTTAACATGATAAAATGTTACATTTTAACGTGTTACATTTTAATATGTTACATTTTAACATGTTGCATTTTAACATGATAAAATGTTACATTTTATCATGTTACATTTTAAAATGTTACATTTTAACATGTTACATTTTAAAATGTTACATTTTAACATGTTACATTTTAACATGTTACATTTTAACATGTTACATTTTAACATGTTACATTTTACGACGTTACATTTTAACATGTAACATTTTAACATATTACATTTTAACATGTTACATTTTAACATGTTAAATTTTAATATGTTACATTTTAACATGTTACATTTTAAAATGTTACATTTTAACATGTTACATTTTAAAATGTTACATTTTAACTTGTTACATTTTAAAATGTTACATTTTAACATTTTTTATTTTAAAATGTTACATTTTAACATGTTACATTTTAACATGTTACATTTTACGACGTTACATTTTTACATTGTAAAATGTAACATGTTAAAATGTAACGTCGTAAAATGTAACATGTTAAAATGTAACATGTTAAAATGTAACATTTTAAAATAAAAAATGTTAAAATGTAACATTTTAAAATGTAACAAGTTAAAATGTAACATTTTAAAAAGTAACATGTTAAAATGTAACATTTTAAAATGTAACATGTTAAAATGTAACATATTAAAATTTAACATGTTAAAATGTAACATGTTAAAATGTAATATGTTAAAATGTTACATGTTAAAATGTAACGTCGTAAAATGTAACATGTTAAAATGTAACATGTTAAAATGTAACATTTTAAAATGTAACATGTTAAAATGTAACATTTTAAAATGTAACATGATAAAATGTAACATTTTATCATGTTAAAATGCAACATGTTAAAATGTAACATATTAAAATGTAACACGTTAAAATGTAACATTTTATCATGTTAAAATGTAATATGCTAAAATGTAACATGTTAAAATGTAACATTTTAAAATGTAACATGTTAAAATGTAACATTTTAAAATAAAAAATGTTAAAATGTAACATTTTAAAATGTAACAAGTTAAAATGTAACATTTTAAAATAAAAAATGTTAAAATGTAACATTTTAAAATGTAACATGTTAAAATGTAACTTGTTAAAATGTAACATATTAAAATGTAACATGTTAAAATGAAACATTTGATCATGTTAAAATGCAACATGTTAAAATGTAACATATTAAAATGTATTATGTTAAAATGTAACATGTTAAAATGTAATATGTTAAAATGTAACATGTTAAAATGTAACATCCTAAAATGTAACATTTTAAAATGTAACATGTTAAAATGTAACATGTTAAAATGTAATATGCTAAAATGTAACATGCTAAAATTTAACATCGTAAAATGTAACATGTTAAAATGCAACATGTTATAATGTAACATATTAAAATGTAACATGTTAAAATGTAACATTTTATCATGTTAAAATGTAACATGTAAAAACGTAATATGCTAAAATGTAACATGTTAAAATGTAACATCGTAAAATGTAACATTTTTAAATGTAACGTGTTAAAATGTAACATTTTATTATGTTAAAATGCAACATGTTAAAATGTAACATTTTATCATGTTAAAATGCAACATGTTAAAATGTAACATATTAAAATTTAACATGTTAAAATGTAACATGTTAAAATGTAATATGTTAATATGTAACGTTTTAAAATATAACATGTTAAAATGTAACATTTTAAAATGTAACATGTTAAAATGTAACATTTTAAAATGTAACATGTTAAAATGTAACATTTTAAAATGTAACATGTTAAATGTAACATTTTATCATGTTAAAATGCAACATGTTAAAATGTAACATATTAAAATGTAACACGTTAAAATGTAACTTTTTATCATGTTAAAATGTAATATGCTAAAATGTAACATGTTAAAATGTAACATTTTAAAATGTAACACGTTAATATGTAACATTTTAAAATGTAAAATGTTAAAATGTAACATTTTAAAATGTAAAATGTTAAAATGTAACATTTTAAAATGTAACATGTTAAAATGTAACATTTTAAAATGTAACATGTTAAATGTAACATTTTATCATGTTAAAATGCAACATGTTAAAATGTAACATATTAAAATGTATTATGTTAAAATGTAACATGTTAAAATGTAATACGTTAAAATGTAACATGTTAAAATGTAACATCCTAAAATGTAACATTATAAAATGTAACATGTTAAAATGTAACATTTTATCATGTTAAAATGTAACATGTTAAAATGTAACATCCTGAAATGTAACATTTTAAAATGTAACATGTTAAAATGTAACATTTTAAAATGTAACATTTTAAATGTAACATTCTATCATATTAAAATGCAACATGTTAAAATGTAACATATTAAAACGTATTATGTTAAAATGTAACATGTTAAAATGTAATACGTTATAATGTAACATGTTAAAATGTAACATCCTAAAATGTAACATGTTAAAATGTAACATCCTAAAATGTAACATGTTAAAATGTAACATCCTAAAATGTAACATTTTAAAATGTAACATTTTAAAATGTAACATGTAAAAATGTAACATGTTAAAATGTAATATGCTAAAATGTATTATGTTAAAATGTAACATGTTAAAATGTAACATCCTAAAAAGTAACATTTAAAAATGTAACATGTTAAAATGTAACATGTTAAAATGTAATATGCTAAAATGTAACATGCTAAAATTTAACATCGTAAAATGTAACATGTTGAAATGCAACATGTTATAATGTAACATATTAAAATGTAACATTTTAAAATGTAACATTTTATCATGTTAAAATGTAACATGTAAAAACGTAATATGCTAAAATGTAACATGTTAAAATGTAACGTCGTAAAATGTAACATTTTTTAATGTAACATGTTAAAATATAACATTTTATCATGTTAAAATGCAACATGTTAAAATGTAACATGTTAAAATGTAACATATTAAAATGTAACATGCTAAAATGTAACAGTTTATCGTGTTAAAATGCAACATGTTAAGATGTAGAATATTAAAATGTAACAAGTTAAAATGTAACATGTTAAAATGTAATATGTTAAAATGTTACATGTTAAAATGTAACATCCTAAAATGTAACATTTTAAAATGTAACATTGTAAAATGTAACATGTTAAAATGTAACGTCGTAAAATGTAACATGTTAAAATGTAACATGTTAAAATTGTAACATGTTAAAATGTAACATTGTAAAATAAAAAATGTTAAAATGTAACATTTTAAAATGTAACAAGTTAAAATGTAACATTTTAAAATGTTACATGTTAAAATGTAACATTTTAAAATGTAACATATTAAAATTTAACATGTTAAAATGTAACATGTTAAAAGGTAATATGTTAAAATGTTACATGTTAAAATGTAACGTCGTAAAATGTAACATGTTAAAATGTAACATGTTAAAATGTAACATTTTAAAATGTAATATGTTAAAATGTAACATTTTAAAATGTAACATGTTATAATGTAACATTTTAAAATGTAATATGTTAAATGTAACATTTTATCATGTTAAAATGCAACATGTTAAAATGTAACATATTAAAATGTAACACGTTAAAATGTAACATTTTATCATGTTAAAATGTAATATGCTAAAATGTAACATGTTAAAATGTAACATTTTAAAATGTTACATGTTAAAATGTAACATTTTAAAATGTAACATGATAAAATGTAACATTTTATCATGTTAAAATGCAACATGTTAAAATGTAACATATTAAAATTTAACATGTTAAAATGTAACATGTTAAAATGTAATATGTTAAAATGTTACATGTTAAAATTGAACGTCGTAAAATGTAACATGTTAAAATGTAACATGTTAAAATGTAACATTTTAAAATGTAACATGTTAAAATGTAACATTTTAAAATAAAAAATGTTAAAATGTAACATTTTAAAATGTAACAAGTTAAAATGTAACATTTTAAAATAAAAAATGTTAAAATGTAACATTTTAAAATGTAAAATGTTAAAATGTAACTTGTTAAAATGTAACATATTAAAATGTAACATGTTAAAATGAAACATTTGATCATGTTAAGATGCAACATGTTAAAATGTAACATATTAAAATGTATTATGTTAAAATGTAACATGTTAAAATGTAATATGTTAAAATGTAACATGTTAAAATGTAACATCCTAAAATGTAACATTTTAAAATGTAACATGTTAAAATGTAACATGTTAAAATGTAATATGCTAAAATGTAACATGTTAAAATGTAATATGCTAAAATGTAACATGCTAAAATTTAACATCGTAAAATGTAACATGTTAAAATGCAACATGTTATAATGTAACATATTAAAATGTAACATGTTAAAATGTAACATTTTATCATGTTAAAATGTAACATGTAAAAACGTAATATGCTAAAATGTAACATGTTAAAATGTAACATCGTAAAATGTAACATTTTTAAATGTAACATGTTAAAATGTAACATTTTATTATGTTAAAATGCAACATGTTAAAATGTAACATTTTATCATGTTAAAATGCAACATGTTAAAATGTAACATATTAAAATTTAACATGTTAAAAATGTAACATGTTAAAATGTAATATGTTAAAATGTTACATGTTAAAATGTAACGTCGTAAAATGTAACATGTTAAAATGTAACATGTTAAAATGTAACATTTTAAAATGTAACATGTTAAAATGTAACATTTTAAAATGTAACATGTTAAATGTAACATTTTATCATGTTAAAATGCAACATGTTAAAATGTAACATATTAAAATGTAACACGTTAAAATGTAACATGTTAAAATGTAACATTTTAAAATGTAACATGTTAAAATGTAACATTTTAAAATGTAACATGTTAAAATGTAACATTTTAAAATGTAACATGTTAAAATGTAACATTTTAAAATGTAACATGATAAAATGTAACATTTTATCATGTTAAAATGCAACATGTTAAAATGTAACATATTAAAATGTAACATGTTAAAATGTAATATATTAAAATGTAACATGTTAAAATTTCACATTTTATCATGTTAAAATGCAACATGTTAAAATGTAACATATTAAAATGTAACATGTTAAAATGTAACACGTTAAAATGTAATATGCTAAAATGTAACATGTTAAAATGTAACATCGTAAAATGTAACATTTTTAAATGTAACGTGTTAAAATGTAACATTTTATTATGTTAAAATGCAACATGTTAAAATGTAACATTTTATCATGTTAAAATGCAACATGTTAAAATGTAACATATTAAAATTTAACATGTTAAAATGTAACATGTTAAAATGTAACATATTAAAATGTAACACGTTAAAATGTAACATTTTATCATGTTAAAATGTAATATGCTAAAATGTAACATGTTAAAATGTAACACATTAAAATGTAACATGTTAAAATGTAACATTTTATCATGTTAAAATGCAACATGTTAAAATGTAACATATTAAAATGTATTATGTTAAAATGTAACATGTTAAAATGTAATATGTTAAAATGTAACATGTTAAAAAGTAACATCCTAAAATGTAACATTTTAAAATGTAACATGGTAAAATGTAACATTTTATCATGTTAAAATGCAACATGTTAAAATGTAACATCCTAAAATGTAACATTTTATCATGTTAAAAAGCAACATTTTAAAATGTAACATATTAAAATATAACATGTTAAAATGTAACATATTAAAATGTATTATGTTAAAAAGTAACATGTTAAAATGTAATATGTTAAAATGTAACATGATAAAATGTAACATCGTAAAATGTAACATTTTAAAATGTAACATGTTAAAATGTAACATTTTATCATGTTAAAATGTAACATATTAAAATGTAACATATTAAAATGTAACAAGTTAAAATGTAACATGTTAAAATGTAATATGTTAAAATGTTACATGTTAAAATGTAACATCCTAAAATGTAACATTTTAAAATGTAACATTGTAAAATGTAACATGTTAAAATGTAACGTCGTAAAATGTAACATGTTAAAATGTAACATGTTAAAATGTAACATTTTAAAATAAAAAATGTTAAAATGTAACATTTTAAAATGTAACAAGTTAAAATGTAACATTTTAAAATGTAACATGTTAAAATGTAACATTTTAAAATGTAACATGTTAAAATGTAACATATTAAAATTTAACATGTTAAAATGTAACATGTTAAAATGTAATATGTTAAAATGTTACATGTTAAAATGTAACGTTGTAAAATGTAACATGTTAAAATGTAACATGTTAAAATGTAACATTTTAAAATGTAACATGTTAAAATGTAACATTTTAAAATGTAACATGTTAAAATGTAACATTTTAAAATGTAACATGATAAAATGTAACATTTTAT
This sequence comes from Macrosteles quadrilineatus, assembly GCF_028750875.1. Lineage (NCBI taxonomy): Eukaryota > Metazoa > Arthropoda > Insecta > Hemiptera > Cicadellidae > Macrosteles > Macrosteles quadrilineatus. Next base: position 230,016 of record NW_026542679.1, on the reverse strand, counting down.
CATGTTAAAATGCAACATGTTAAAATGTAACATATTAAAATGTAACACGTTAAAATGTAACATTTTATCATGTTAAAATGTAATATGCTAAAATGTAACATGTTAAAATGTAACATTTTAAAATGTAACATGTTAAAATGTAACATTTTAAAATAAAAAATGTTAAAATGTAACATTTTAAAATGTAACAAGTTAAAATGTAACATTTTAAAATAAAAAATGTTAAAATGTAACATTTTAAAATGTAACATGTTAAAATGTAACTTGTTAAAATGTAACATATTAAAATGTAACATGTTAAAATGAAACATTTGATCATGTTAAAATGCAACATGTTAAAATGTAACATATTAAAATGTATTATGTTAAAATGTAACATGTTAAAATGTAATATGTTAAAATGTAACATGTTAAAATGTAACATCCTAAAATGTAACATTTTAAAATGTAACATGTTAAAATGTAACATGTTAAAATGTAATATGCTAAAATGTAACATGCTAAAATTTAACATCGTAAAATGTAACATGTTAAAATGCAACATGTTATAATGTAACATATTAAAATGTAACATGTTAAAATGTAACATTTTATCATGTTAAAATGTAACATGTAAAAACGTAATATGCTAAAATGTAACATGTTAAAATGTAACATCGTAAAATGTAACATTTTTAAATGTAACGTGTTAAAATGTAACATTTTATTATGTTAAAATGCAACATGTTAAAATGTAACATTTTATCATGTTAAAATGCAACATGTTAAAATGTAACATATTAAAATGTAACATGTTAAAATGTAACATGTTAAAATGTAATATGTTAATATGTTACATGTTAAAATGTAACGTCGTAAAATGTAACATGTTAAAATGTAACATGTTAAAATGTAACGTTTTAAAATATAACATGTTAAAATGTAACATTTTAAAATGTAACATGTTAAAATGTAACATTTTAAAATGTAACATGTTAAATGTAACATTTTAAAATGTAACATATTAAAATTTAACATGTTAAAATGTAACATGTTAAAAGGTAATATGTTAAAATGTTACATGTTAAAATGTAACGTCGTAAAATGTAACATGTTAAAATGTAACATGTTAAAATGTAACATTTTAAAATGTAATATGTTAAAATGTAACATTTTAAAATGTAACATGTTATAATGTAACATTTTAAAATGTAACATGTTAAATGTAACATTTTATCATGTTAAAATGCAACATGTTAAAATGTAACATATTAAAATGTAACACGTTAAAATGTAACATTTTATCATGTTAAAATGTAATATGCTAAAATGTAACATGTTAAAATGTAACATTTTAAAATGTTACATGTTAAAATGTAACATTTTAAAATGTAACATGATAAAATGTAACATTTTATCATGTTAAAATGCAACATGTTAAAATGTAACATATTAAAATTTAACATGTTAAAATGTAACATGTTAAAATGTAATATGTTAAAATGTTACATGTTAAAATGTAACGTCGTAAAATGTAACATGTTAAAATGTAACATGTTAAAATGTAACATGTTAAAATGTAACATGTTAAAATGTAACATTTTAAAATGTAACATGTTAAAATGTAACATTTTAAAATAAAAAATGTTAAAATGTAACATTTTAAAATGTAACAAGTTAAAATGTAACATTTTAAAATAAAAAATGTTAAAATGTAACATTTTAAAATGTAAAATGTTAAAATGTAACTTGTTAAAATGTAACATATTAAAATGTAACATGTTAAAATGAAACATTTGATCATGTTAAGATGCAACATGTTAAAATGTAACATATTAAAATGTATTATGTTAAAATGTAACATGTTAAAATGTAATATGTTAAAATGTAACATGTTAAAATGTAACATCCTAAAATGTAACATTTTAAAATGTAACATGTTAAAATGTAACATGTTAAAATGTAATATGCTAAAATGTAACATGTTAAAATGTAATATTCTAAAATGTAACATGCTAAAATTTAACATCGTAAAATGTAACATGTTAAAATGCAACATGTTATAATGTAACATATTAAAATGTAACATGTTAAAATGTAACATTTTATCATGTTAAAATGTAACATGTAAAAACGTAATATGCTAAAATGTAACATGTTAAAATGTAACATCGTAAAATGTAACATTTTTAAATGTAACGTGTTAAAATGTAACATTTTATTATGTTAAAATGCAACATGTTAAAATGTAACATTTTATCATGTTAAAATGCAACATGTTAAAATGTAACATATTAAAATTTAACATGTTAAAAATGTAACATGTTAAAATGTAATATGTTAAAATGTTACATGTTAAAATGTAACGTCGTAAAATGTAACATGTTAAAATGTAACATGTTAAAATGTAACATTTTAAAATGTAACATGTTAAAATGTAACATTTTAAAATGTAACATGTTAAAATGTAACATTTTAAAATGTAACATGTTAAAATGTAACATTTTAAAATGTAACATGTTAAATGTAACATTTTATCATGTTAAAATGCAACATGTTAAAATGTAACATATTAAAATGTAACACGTTAAAATGTAACATGTTAAAATGTAACATTTTAAAATGTAACATGTTAAAATGTAACATTTTAAAATGTAACATGTTAAAATGTAACATTTTAAAATGTAACATGATAAAATGTAACATTTTATCATGTTAAAATGCAACATGTTAAAATGTAACATATTAAAATGTAACATGTTAAAATGTAATATATTAAAATGTAACATGTTAAAATTTCACATTTTATCATGTTAAAATGCAACATGTTAAAATGTAACATATTAAAATGTAACATGTTAAAATGTAACACGTTAAAATGTAATATGCTAAAATGTAACATGTTAAAATGTAACATCGTAAAATGTAACATTTTTAAATGTAACGTGTTAAAATGTAACATTTTATTATGTTAAAATGCAACATGTTAAAATGTAACATTTTATCATGTTAAAATGCAACATGTTAAAATGTAACATATTAAAATTTAACATGTTAAAATGTAACATGTTAAAATGTAACATATTAAAATGTAACACGTTAAAATGTAACATTTTATCATGTTAAAATGTAATATGCTAAAATGTAACATGTTAAAATGTAACACATTAAAATGTAACATGTTAAAATGTAACATTTTATCATGTTAAAATGCAACATGTTAAAATGTAACATATTAAAATGTATTATGTTAAAATGTAACATGTTAAAATGTAATATGTTAAAATGTAACATGTTAAAAAGTAACATCCTAAAATGTAACATTTTAAAATGTAACATGGTAAAATGTAACATTTTATTATGTTAAAATGCAACATGTTAAAATGTAACATCCTAAAATGTAACATTTTATCATGTTAAAAAGCAACATTTTAAAATGTAACATATTAAAATATAACATGTTAAAATGTAACATATTAAAATGTATTATGTTAAAAAGTAACATGTTAAAATGTAATATGTTAAAATGTAACATGATAAAATGTAACATCGTAAAATGTAACATTTTAAAATGTAACATGTTAAAATGTAACATTTTATCATGTTAAAATGTAACATATTAAAATGTAACATATTAAAATGTAACAAGTTAAAATGTAACATGTTAAAATGTAATATGTTAAAATGTTACATGTTAAAATGTAACATCCTAAAATGTAACATTTTAAAATGTAACATTGTAAAATGTAACATGTTAAAATGTAACGTCGTAAAATGTAACATGTTAAAATGTAACATGTTAAAATTGTAACATGTTAAAATGTAACATTTTAAAATAAAAAATGTTAAAATGTAACATTTTAAAATGTAACAAGTTAAAATGTAACATTTTAAAATGTAACATATTAAAATGTATTATGTTAAAATGTAACATGTTAAAATGTAATATGTTAAAATGTAACATGTTAAAATGTAACATCCTAAAATGTAACATTTTTAAATGTAACATGTTAAAATGTAACATGTTAAAATGTAATATGCTAAAATGTAACATGCTGAAATTTAACATCGTAAAATGTAACATGTTAAAATGCAACATGTTATAATGTAACATATTAAAATGTAACATGTTAAAATGTAACATTTTATCATGTTAAAATGTAACATGTAAAAACGTAATATGCTAAAATGTAACATGTTAAAATGTAACATCGTAAAATGTAACATTTTTAAATGTAACATGTTAAAATATAACATTTTATCATGTTAAAATGCAACATGTTAAAATATAACATGTTAAAATGTAACATATTAAAATGTAACATGCTAAAATGTAACAGTTTATCATGTTAAAATGCAACTTAATAAGATGTAGAATATTAAGATGTAACATTTTAAAATGTAACATTTTATCATGTTAAAATGCAACATGTTAAAATGTAACATATTAAAATGTAACATGTTAAAATGTAACATGTTAAAATGTAATATGCTAAAATGTAAAATGCTAAAATGTAACATCGTAAAATGTAACATTTTAAAATAAAACATGTTAAAATGTAACATTTTATCATGTTAAAATGCAACTTGTTATAATGTAACATATTAAAATGTAACATTTTATCATGTTAAAATGTAACATGTAAAAACGTAATATGCTAAAATGTAACATGTTAAAATGTAACATCGTAAAATGTAACATTTTTAAATGAACGTGTTAAAATGTAACATTTTATTATGTTAAAATGCAACATGTTAAAATGTAACATTTTATCATGTTAAAATGTAACATGTTAAAATGTAACATTTTATCATGTTAAAATGCAACATGTTTAAATGTAACATATTAAAATGTAACATGTTAAAATGTAACATGTTAAAATGTAATATGTTAAAATGTTACATGTTAAAATGTAACGTCGTAAAATGTAACATGTTAAAATGTAATATGTTAAAATGTAACATTTTAAAATGTAACATGTTAAAATGTAACATTTTAAAATGTAACATGTTAAAATGTAACATTTTAAAATGTAACATGTTTAAATGTAACATTTTAAAATGTTACATGTTAAATGTAACATTTTATCATGTTAAAATGCAACATGTTAAAATGTAACATATTAAAATGTAACATGTTAAAATGTAACATATTAAAATGTATTATGTTAAAATGTAACATGTTAAAATGTAATATGTTAAAATGTAACATGTTAAAATGTAACATCCTAAAATGTAACATTTTTAAATGTAACGTTTTAAAATGTAACATTTTATTATGTTAAAATGCAACATGTTAAAATGTAACATTTTATCATGTTAAAATGCAACATGTTAAAATGTAACATATTAAAATTTAACATGTTAAAATGTAACATGTTAAAATGTAATATGTTAAAATGTTACATGTTAAAATGTAACGTCGTAAAATGTAACATGTTAAAATGTAACATGTTAAAATGTAACATTTTAAAATGTAACATGTTAAAATGTAACATTTTAAAATGTAACATGTTAAAATGTAACATTTTAAAATGTAACATGTTAAAATGTAACATTTTAAAATGTAACATGTTAAAATGTAACATTTTAAAATGTAACATGTTAAATGTAACATTTTATCATGTTAAAATGCAACATGTTAAAATGTAACATATTAAAATGTAACACGTTAAAATGTAACTTTTTATCATGTTAAATTGTAATATGCTAAAATGTAACATGTTAAAATGTAACATTTTAAAATGTAACATGTTAAAATGTAACATTTTAAAATATAACATGATAAAATGTAACATTTTATCATGTTAAAATGCAACATGTTAAAATGTAACATATTAAAATGTAACATGTTAAAATGTAATATATTAAAATGTAACATGTTAAAATTTCACATTTTATCATGTTAAAATGCAACATGTTAAAATGTAACATATTAAAATGTAACATGTTAAAATGTAACACGTTAAAATAAAATATGCTAAAATGTAACATGTTAAAATGTAACATCGTAAAATGTAACATTTTTAAATGTAACGTGTTAAAATGTAACATTTTAATATGTTAAAATGCAACATGTTAAAATGTAACATTTTATCATGTTAAAATGCAACATGTTAAAATGTAACATATTAAAATTTAAAATGTTAAAATGTAACATGTTAAAATGTAACATATTAAAATGTAACACGTTAAAATGTAACATTTTATCATGTTAAAATGTAATATGCTAAAATGTAACATGTTAAAATGTAACACATTAAAATGTAACATGTTAAAATGTAACATTTTATCATTCTAAAATGCAACATGTTAAAATGTAACATATTAAAATGTATTATGTTAAAATGTAACATGTTAAAATGTAATATGTTAAAATGTAACATGTTAAAATGTAACATCCTAAAATGTAACATTTTAAAATGTAACATGGTAAAATGTAACATTTTATCATGTTAAAATGCAACATGTTAAAATGTAACATCCTAAAATGTAACATTTTATCATGTTAAAAAGCAACATTTTAAAATGTAACATATTAAAATATAACATATTAAAATGTAACATATTAAAATGTAACAAGTTAAAATGTAACATGTTAAAATGTAATATGTTAAAATGTTACATGTTAAAATGTAACATCCTAAAATGTAACATTTTAAAATGTAACATTGTAAAATGTAACATGTTAAAATGTAACGTCGTAAAATGTAACATGTTAAAATGTAACATTTTAAAATGTAACATATTAAAATGTATTATGTTAAAATGTAACATGTTAAAATGTAATATGTTAAAATGTAACATGTTAAAATGTAACATCCTAAAATGTAACATTTTTAAATGTAACATGTTAAAATGTAACATGTTAAAATGTAATATGCTAAAATGTAACATGCTAAAATTTAACATCGTAAAATGTAACATGTTAAAATGCAACATGTTATAATGTAACATATTAAAATGTAACATGTTAAAATGTAACATTTTATCATGTTAAAATGTAACATGTAAAAACGTAATATGCTAAAATGTAACATGTTAAAATGTAACATCGTAAAATGTAACATTTTTAAATGTAACATGTTAAAATATAACATTTTATCATGTTAAAATGCAACATGTTAAAATATAACATGTTAAAATGTAACATATTAAAATGTAACATGCTAAAATGTAACAGTTTATCATGTTAAAATGCAACTTAATAAGATGTAGAATATTAAGATGTAACATTTTAAAATGTAACATTTTATCATGTTAAAATGCAACATGTTAAAATGTAACATATTAAAATGTAACATGTTAAAATGTAACATGTTAAAATGTAATATGCTAAAATGTAAAATGCTAAAATGTAACATCGTAAAATGTAACATTTTAAAATAAAACATGTTAAAATGTAACATTTTATCATGTTAAAATGCAACATGTTATAATGTAACATATTAAAATGTAACATGTTAAAATGTAACATTTTATCATGTTAAAATGTAACATGTAAAAACGTAATATGCTAAAATGTAACATGTTAAAATGTAACATCGTAAAATGTAACATTTTTAAATGTAACGTGTTAAAATGTAACATTTTATTATGTTAAAATGCAACATGTTAAAATGTAACATTTTATCATGTTAAAATGTAACATGTTAAAATGTAACATTTTATCATGTTAAAATGCAACATGTTTAAATGTAACATATTAAAATGTAACATGTTAAAATGTAACATGTTAAAATGTAATATGTTAAAATGTTACATGTTAAAATGTAACGTCGTAAAATGTAACATGTTATAATGTAACATATTAAAATGTAACATGTTAAAATGTAACATTTTATCATGTTAAAATGTAACATGTAAAAACGTAATATGCTAAAATGTAACATGTTAAAATGTAACATCGTAAAATGTAACATTTTTAAATGTAACGTGTTAAAATGTAACATTTTATTATGTTAAAATGCAACATGTTAAAATGTAACATTTTATCATGTTAAAATGTAACATGTTAAAATGTAACATTTTATCATGTTAAAATGCAACATGTTTAAATGTAACATATTAAAATGTAACATTTTAAAATGTAACATGTTAAAATGTAACATTTTAAAATGTAACATGTTTAAATGTAACATTTTAAAATGTAACATGTTAAAATGTAACATTTTAAAATGTAACATGTTTAAATGTAACATTTTAAAATGTAACATGTTAAATGTAACATTTTATCATGTTAAAATGCAACATGTTAAAATGTAACATATTAAAATGTAACATGTTAAAATGTAACATATTAAAATGTATTATGTTAAAATGTAACATGTTAAAATGTAATATGTTAAAATGTAACATGTTAAAATGTAACATCCTAAAATGTAACATTTTTAAATGTAACGTGTTAAAATGTAACATTTTATTATGTTAAAATGCAACATGTTAAAATGTACCATTTTATCATGTTAAAATGCAACATGTTAAAATGTAACATATTAAAATTTAACATGTTAAAATGTAACATGTTAAAATGTAATATGTTAAAATGTTACATGTTAAAATGTAACGTCGTAAAATGTAACATGTTAAAATGTAACATGTTAAAATGTAACATTTTAAAATGTAACATGTTAAAATGTAACATTTTAAAATGTAACATGTTAAAATGTAACATTTTAAAATGTAACATGTTAAAATGTAACATTTTAAAATGTAACATGTTAAAATGTAACATTTTAAAATGTAACATGTTAAATGTAACATTTTATCATGTTAAAATGCAACATGTTAAAATGTAACATATTAAAATGTAACACGTTAAAATGTAACTTTTTATCATGTTAAAATGTAATATGCTAAAATGTAACATGTTAAAATGTAACATTTTAAAATGTAACATGTTAAAATGTAACATTTTAAAATATAACATGATAAAATGTAACATTTTATCATGTTAAAATGCAACATGTTAAAATGTAACATATTAAAATGTAACATGTTAAAATGTAATATATTAAAATGTAACATGTTAAAATTTCACATTTTATCATGTTAAAATGCAACATGTTAAAATGTAACATATTAAAATGTAACATGTTAAAATGTAACACGTTAAAATGTAATATGCTAAAATGTAACATGTTAAAATGTAACATCGTAAAATGTAACATTTTTAAATGTAACGTGTTAAAATGTAACATTTTAATATGTTAAAATGCAACATGTTAAAATGTAACATTTTATCATGTTAAAATGCAACATGTTAAAATGTAACATATTAAAATTTAACATGTTAAAATGTAACATGTTAAAATGTAACATATTAAAATGTAACACGTTAAAATGTAACATTTTATCATGTTAAAATGTAATATGCTAAAATGTAACATCGTAAAATGTAACATTTTAAAATAAAACATGTTAAAATGTAACATTTTATCATGTTAAAATGCAACATGTTAAAATGTAACATATTAAAATGTAACATATTAAAATGTAACATGTTAAAATGTAACATGTTAAAATGTAATATGCTAAAATGTAACATGCTAAAATGTAACATCGTAAAATGTAACATTTTAAAATAAAACATGTTAAAATGTAACATTTTATCATGTTAAAATGCAACATGTTATAATGTAACATATTAAAATGTAACATGTTAAAATGTAACATTTTATCATGTTAAAATGTAACATGTAAAAACGTAATATGCTAAAATGTAACATGTTAAAATGTAACATCGTAAAATGTAACATTTTTAAATGTAACGTGTTAAAATGTAACATTTTATTATGTTAAAATGCAACATGTTAAAATGTAACATTTTATCATGTTAAAATGTAACATGTTAAAATGTAACATTTTATCATGTTAAAATGCAACATGTTAAAATGTAACATATTAAAATGTAACATGTTAAAATGTAACATGTTAAAATGTAATATGTTAAAATGTTACATGTTAAAATGTAACGTCGTAAAATGTAACATGTTAAAATGTAACATTTTAAAATGTAACATGTAAAAATGTAACATTTTAAAATGTAACATGTTAAAATGTAACATTTTAAAATGTAACATGTGAAAATGTAACATTTTAAAATGTAACAAGTTAAAATGTAACATTTTAAAATGTAACATGTTAAAATGTAACATTTTAAAATGTAACATGTTAAAATGTAACATTTTAAAATGTAACATGTTTAAATGTAACATTTTAAAATTTAACATGTTAAATGTAACATTTTATCATGTTAAAATGCAACATGTTAAAATGTAACATATTAAAATGTAACATTTTAAAATGTAACATATTAAAATGTATTATGTTAAAATGTAACATGTTAAAATGTAATATGTTAAAATGTAATATGTTAAAATGTAACATTTTAAAATGTAACATGTAAATGTTACATTTTATCATGTTACAATGCAACATTTTAAAATGTAACATATTAAAATGTAACATGTTAAAATGTAACATATTAAAATGTATTATGTTAAAAAGTAACATGTTAAAATGTAATATGTTAAAATGTAACATGATAAAATGTAACATCGTAAAATGTAACATTGTAAAATGTAACATGTTAAAATGTAACATTTTATCATGTTAAAATGCAACATGTTAAAATGTAACATATTACAATGTAACATGATAAAATGTAACATTTTATCATGTTAAAATGCAACATGTTAAAATGTAACATATTAAAATGTAACATGTTAAAATGTAATATATTAAAATGTAACATGTTAAAATTTCACATTTTATCATGTTAAAATGCAACATGTTAAAATGTAACATAAATGTAACATGTTAAAATGTAACACGTTAAAATGTAATATGCTAAAATGTAACTTGCTAAAATGTAACATCGTAAAATGTAACATTTGAAAATGTAACATTTTAAAATGTAACATGTTAAAATGTAACATGTTAAAATGTAATATGTTAAAATGTTACATGTTAAAATGTAACGTCGTAAAATGTAACATGTTAAAATGTAACATGTAAATATGTAACATTTTAAAATGTAACATGTTAAAATGTAACATTTTAAAATGTAACATGTTAAAATGTAACATTTTAAAATGTAACATGTTAAAATGTAACATTTTAAAATGTAACATGTTTAAATGTAACATTTTATCATGTTAAAATGCAACATGTTAAAATGTAACATATTAAAATGTAACATGTTAAAATGTAACATATTAAAATGTATTATGTTAAAATGTAACATGTTAAAATGTAATATGTTAAAATGTAACATGTTAAAATGTAACATCCTAAAATGTAACATTTTTAAATGTAAAGTGTTAAAATGTAACATTTTATTATGTTAAAATGCAACATGTTAAAATGTAACATTTTATCATGTTAAAATGCAACATGTTAAAATGTAACATATTAAAATTTAACATGTTAAAATGTAACTTGTTAAAATGTAATATGTTAAAATGTTACATGTTAAAATGTAACGTCGTAAAATGTAACATGTTAAAATGTAACATGTTAAAATGTAACATTTTAAAATGTAACATGTTAAAATGTAACATTTTAAAATGTAACATGTTAAAATGTAACATTTTAAAATGTAACATGTTAAAATGTAACATTTTAAAATGTAACATGTTAAATGTAACATTTTATCATGTTAAAATGCAACATGTTAAAATGTAACATATTAAAATGTAACACGTTAAAATGTAACTTTTTATCATGTTAAAATGTAATATGCTAAAATGTAACATGTTAAAATGTAACATTTTAAAATGTAACATGTTAAAATGTAACATTTTAAAATATAACATGATAAAATGTAACATTTTATCATGTTAAAATGCAACATGTTAAAATGTAACATATTAAAATGTAACATGTTAAAATGTAATATATTAAAATGTAACATGTTAAAATTTCACATTTTATCATGTTAAAATGCAACATGTTAAAATGTAACATATTAAAATGTAACATGTTAAAATGTAACACGTTAAAATGTAATATGCTAAAATGTAACATGTTAAAATGTAACATCGTAAAATGTAACATTTTTAAATGTAACGTGTTAAAATGTAACATTTTAATATGTTAAAATGCAACATGTTAAAATGTAACATTTTATCATGTTAAAATGCAACATGTTAAAATGTAACATATTAAAATTTAACATGTTAAAATGTAACATGTTAAAATGTAACATATTAAAATGTAACACGTTAAAATGTAACATTTTATCATGTTAAAATGTAATATGCTAAAATGTAACATGTTAAAATGTAACACATTAAAATGTAACATGTTAAAATGTAACATTTTATCATGTTAAAATGCAACATGTTAAAATGTAACATATTAAAATGTATTATGTTAAAATGTAACATGTTAAAATGTAATATGTTAAAATGTAACATGTTAAAATGTAACATCCTAAAATGTAACATTTTAAAATGTAACATGGTAAAATGTAACATTTTATCATGTTAAAATGCAACATGTTAAAATGTAACATCCTAAAATGTAACATTTTATCATGTTAAAAAGCAACATTTTAAAATGTAACATATTAAAATATAACATGTTAAAATGTAACATATTAAAATGTATTATGTTAAAAAGTAACATGTTAAAATGTAATATGTTAAAATGTAACATGATAAAATGTAACATCGTAAAATGTAACATTTTAAAATGTAACATGTTAAAATGTAACATTTTATCATGTTAAAATGTAACATATTAAAATGTAACATATTAAAATGTAACATGTTAAAATGTAATATGTTAAAATGTTACATGTTAAAATGTAACATCCTAAAATGTAACATTTTAAAATGTAACATTGTAAAATGTAACATGTTAAAATGTAACGTCGTAAAATGTAACATGTTAAAATGTAACATGTTAAAATTGTAACATGTTAAAATGTAACATTTTAAAATAAAAAATGTTAAAATGTAACATTTTAAAATGTAACAAGTTAAAATGTAACATTTTAAAATGTAACATGTTAAAATGTAACATTTTAAAATGTAACATGTTAAAATGTAACATTTTTAAATGTAACATGTTAAAATGTAACTTGTTAAAATGAAACATTTGATCATGTTAAAATTCAACATGTTAAAATGTAACATATTAAAATGTATTATGTTAAAATGTAACATGTTAAAATGTAATATGTTAAAATGTAACATGTTAAAATGTAACATCCTAAAATGTAACATTTTTAAATGTAACATGTTAAAATGTAACATGTTAAAATGTAATATGCTAAAATGTAACATGCTAAAATTTAACATCGTAAAATGTAACATGTTAAAATGCAACATGTTATAATGTAACATAATAAAATGTAACATGTTAAAATGTAACATTTTATCATGTTAAAATGTAACATGTAAAAACGTAATATGCTAAAATGTAACATGTTAAAATGTAACATCGTAAAATGTAACATTTTTAAATGTAACATGTTAAAATATAACATTTTATCATGTTAAAATGCAACATGTTAAAATATAACATGTTAAAATGTAACATATTAAAATGTAACATGCTAAAATGTAACAGTTTATCATGTTAAAATGCAACATAATAAGATGTAGAATATTAAGATGTAACATTTTAAAATGTAACATTTTATCATGTTAAAATGCAACATGTTAAAATGTAACATATTAAAATGTAACATGTTAAAATGTAATATGCTAAAATGTAACATGCTAAAATGTAACATCGTAAAATGTAACATTTTAAAATAAAACATGTTAAAATGTAACATTTTATCATGTTAAAATGCAACATGTTATAATGTAACATATTAAAATGTAACATGTTAAAATGTAACATTTTATCATGTTAAAATGTAACATGTAAAAACGTAATATGCTAAAATGTAACATGTTAAAATGTAACATCGTAAAATGTAACATTTTTAAATATAACGTGTTAAAATGTAACATTTTATCATGTTAAAATGCAACATGTTAAAATGTAACATTTTATCATGTTAAAATGTAACATGTTAAAATGTAACATTTTATCATGTTAAAATGCAACATGTTAAAATGTAACATATTAAAATGTAACATGTTAAAATGTAACATGTTAAAATGTAATATGTTAAAATGTTACATGTTAAAATGTAACGTCGTAAAATGTAACATGTTAAAATGTATCATGTTAAAATGTAACATTTTAAAATGTAACATGTTAAAATGTAACATTTTAAAATGTAACATGTTAAAATGTAACATTTTAAAATGTAACATGTTAAAATGTAACATTTTAAAATGTAACAAGTTAAAATGTAACATTTTAAAATGTAACATGTTAAAATGTAACATTTTAAAATGTAACATGTTAAAATGTAACATTTTAAAATGTAACATGTTTAAATGTAACATTTTAAAATGTAACATGTTAAATGTAACATTTTATCATGTTAAAATGCAACATGTTAAAATGTAACATATTAAAATGTAACATTTTAAAATGTAACATATTAAAATGTATTATGTTAAAATGTAACATGTTAAAATGTAATATGTTAAAATGTAACATGTTAAAATGTAACATCCTAAAATGTAACACTTTAAAATGTAACATGGTAAAATGTAACATTTTATCATGTTAAAATGCAACATGTTAAAATGTAACATCCTAAAATGTAACATTTTAAAATGTAACATGTAAATGTTACATTTTATCATGTTAAAATGCAACATTTTAAAATGTAACATATTAAAATGTAACATGTTAAAATGTAACATATTAAAATGTATTATGTTAAAAAGTAACATGTTAAAATGTAATATGTTAAAATGTAACATGATAAAATGTAACATCGTAAAATGTAACATTGTAAAATGTAACATGTTAAAATGTAACATTTTATCATGTTAAAATGCAACATGTTAAAATGTAACATATTACAATGTAACATGATAAAATGTAACATTTTATCATGTTAAAATGCAACATATTAAAATGTAACATGTTAAAATGTAATATATTAAAATGTAACATGTTAAAATTTCACATTTTATCATGTTAAAATGCAACATGTTAAAATGTAACATAAATGTAACATGTTAAAATGTAACACGTTAAAATGTAATATGCTAAAATGTAACTTGCTAAAATGTAACATCGTCAAATGTAACATTTGAAAATGTAACATTTTAAAATGTAACATGTTAAAATGTAACATGTTAAAATGTAATATGTTAAAATGTTACATGTTAAAATGTAACGTCGTAAAATGTAACATGTTAAAATGTAACATGTTAAAATGTAACATTTTAAAATGTAACATGTTAAAATGTAACATTTTAAAATGTAACATGTTAAAATGTAACATTTTAAAATGTAACATGTTAAAATGTAACATTTTAAAATGTAACATGTTTAAATGTAACATTTTATCATGTTAAAATGCAACATGTTAAAATGTTACATATTAAAATGTAACATTGTAAAATGTAACATATTAAAATGTATTATGTTAAAATGTAACATGTTAAAATGTAATATGTTAAAATGTAACATGTTAAAATGTAACATCCTAAAATGTAACATTTTTAAATGTAACGTGTTAAAATGTAACATTTTATTATGTTAAAATGCAACATGTTAAAATGTAACATTTTATCATGTTAAAATGCAACATGTTAAAATGTAACATATTAAAATTTAACATGTTAAAATGTAACATGTTAAAATGTAATATGTTAAAATGTTACATGTTAAAATGTAACGTCGTAAAATGTAACATGTTAAAATGTAACATGTTAAAATGTAACATTTTAAAATGTAACATGTTAAAATGTAACATTTTAAAATGTAACATGTTAAAATGTAACATTTTAAAATGTAACATGTTAAAATGTAACATTTTAAAATGTAACATGTTAAAATGTAACATTTTAAAATGTAACATGTTAAAATGTAACATTTTAAAATGTAACATGTTAAATGTAACATTTTATCATGTTAAAATGCAACATGTTAAAATGTAACATATTAAAATGTAACACGTTAAAATGTAATATGCTAAAATGTAACATGTTAAAATGTAACATTTTAAAATGTAACATGTTAAAATGTAACATTTTAAAATATAACATGATAAAATGTAACATTTTATCATGTTAAAATGCAACATGTTAAAATGTAACATATTAAAATGTAACATGTTAAAATGTAATATATTAAAATGTAACATGTTAAAATTTCACATTTTATCATGTTAAAATGCAACATGTTAAAATGTAACATATAAAAATGTAACATGTTAAAATGTAACACGTTAAAATGTAATATGCTAAAATGTAACATGTTAAAATGTAACATCGTAAAATGTAACATTTTTAAATGTAACGTGTTAAAATGTAACATTTTAATATGTTAAAATGCAACATGTTAAAATGTAACATTTTATCATGTTAAAATGCAACATGTTAAAATGTAACATATTAAAATTTAACATGTTAAAATGTAACATGTTAAAATGTAACATATTAAAATGTAACACGTTAAAATGTAACATTTTATCATGTTAAAATGTAATATGCTAAAATGTAACATGTTAAAATGTAACACATTAAAATGTAACATGTTAAAATGTAACATTTTATCATGTTAAAATGCAACATGTTAAAATGTAACATATTAAAATGTATTATGTTAAAATGTAACATGTTAAAATGTAATATGTTAAAATGTAACATGTTAAAATGTAACATCCTAAAATGTAACATTTTAAAATGTAACATGGTAAAATGTAACATTTTATCATGTTAAAATGCAACATGTTAAAATGTAACATCCTAAAATGTAACATTTTATCATGTTAAAAAGCAACATTTTAAAATGTAACATATTAAAATATAACATGTTAAAATGTAACATAATAAAATGTATTATGTTAAAAAGTAACATGTTAAAATGTAATATGTTAAAATGTAACATGATAAAATGTAACATCGTAAAATGTAACATTTTAAAATGTAACATGTTAAAATGTAACATTTTATCATGTTATAATGTAACATATTAAAATGTAACATATTAAAAAGTAACAAGTTAAAATGTAACATGTTAAAATGTAATATGTTAAAATGTTACATGTTAAAATGTAACATCCTAAAATGTAACATTTTAAAATGTAACATGTTAAAATGTAACGTCGTAAAATGTAACATGTTAAAATGTAACATGTTAAAATTGTAACATGTTAAAATGTAATATGTTAAAATGTTACATGTTAAAATGTAACGTCGTAAAATGTAACACGTTAAAATGTAATATGCTAAAATGTAACTTGCTAAAATGTAACATCGTAAAATGTAACATTTGAAAATGTAACATTTTAAAATGTAACATGTTAAAATGTAACATGATAAAATGTAATATGTTAAAATGTTACATGTTAAAATGTAACGTCGTAAAATGTAACATGTTAAAATGTAACATGTTAAAATGTAACATTTTAAAATGTAACATGTTAAAATGTAACATTTTAAAATGTAACATGTTAAAATGTAACATTTTAAAATGTAACATGTTAAAATGTAACATTTTAAAATGTAACATGTTTAAATGTAACATTTTATCATGTTAAAATGCAACATGTTAAAATGTAACATATTAAAATGTAACATTGTAAAATGTAACATATTAAAATGTATTATGTTAAAATGTAACATGTTAAAATGTAATATGTTAAAATGTAACATGTTAAAATGTAACATCCTAAAATGTAACATTTTTAAATGTAACGTGTTAAAATGTAACATTTTATTATGTTAAAATGCAACATGTTAAAATGTAACATTTTATCATGTTAAAATGCAACATGTTAAAATGTAACATATTAAAATTTAACATGTTAAAATGTAACATGTTAAAATGTAATATGTTAAAATGTTACATGTTAAAATGTAACGTCGTAAAATGTAACATGTTAAAATGTAACATGTTAAAATGTAACATTTTAAAATGTAACATGTTAAAATGTAACATTTTAAAATGTAACATGTTAAAATGTAACATTTTAAAATGTAACATGTTAAAATGTAACATTTTAAAATGTAACATGTTAAAATGTAACATTTTAAAATGTAACATGTTAAATGTAACATTTTATCATGTTAAAATGCAACATGTTAAAATGTAACATATTAAAATGTAACACGTTAAAATGTAATATGCTAAAATGTAACATGTTAAAATGTAACATTTTAAAATGTAACATGTTAAAATGTAACATTTTAAAATATAACATGATAAAATGTAACATTTTATCATGTTAAAATGCAACATGTTAAAATGTAACATATTAAAATGTAACATGTTAAAATGTAATATATTAAAATGTAACATGTTAAAATTTCACATTTTATCATGTTAAAATGCAACATGTTAAAATGTAACATATTAAAATGTAACACGTTAAAATGTAATATGCTAAAATGTAACATGTTAAAATGTAACATCGTAAAATGTAACATTTTTAAATGTAACGTGTTAAAATGTAACATTTTAATATGTTAAAATGCAACATGTTAAAATGTAACATTTTATCATGTTAAAATGCAACATGTTAAAATGTAACATATTAAAATTTAACATGTTAAAATGTAACATGTTAAAATGTAACATATTAAAATGTAACACGTTAAAATGTAACATTTTATCATGTTAAAATGTAATATGCTAAAATGTAACATGTTAAAATGTAACACATTAAAATGTAACATGTTAAAATGTAACATTTTATCATGTTAAAATGCAACATGTTAAAATGTAACATATTAAAATGTATTATGTTAAAATGTAACATGTTAAAATGTAATATGTTAAAATGTAACATGTTAAAATGTAACATCCTAAAATGTAACATTTTAAAATGTAACATGGTAAAATGTAACATTTTATCATGTTAAAATGCAACATGTTAAAATGTAACATCCTAAAATGTAACATTTTATCATGTTAAAAAGCAACATTTTAAAATGTAACATATTAAAATATAACATGTTAAAATGTAACATATTAAAATGTATTATGTTAAAAAGTAACATGTTAAAATGTAATATGTTAAAATGTAACATGATAAAATGTAACATCGTAAAATGTAACATTTTAAAATGTAACATGTTAAAATGTAACATTTTATCATGTTAAAATGTAACATATTAAAATGTAACATATTAAAAAGTAACAAGTTAAAATGTAACATGTTAAAATGTAATATGTTAAAATGTTACATGTTAAAATGTAACATCCTAAAATGTAACATTTTAAAATGTAACATTGTAAAATGTAACATGTTAAAATGTAACGTCGTAAAATGTAACATGTTAAAATGTAACATGTTAAAATTGTAACATGTTAAAATGTAACATTTTAAAATAAAAAATGTTAAAATGTAACATTTTAAAATGTAACAAGTTAAAATGTAACATTTTAAAATGTAACATGTTAAAATGTAACATTTTAAAATGTAACATGTTAAAATGTAACATTTTTAAATGTAACATGTTAAAATGTAACTTGTTAAAATGTAACATATTAAAATGTAACATGTTAAAATGAAACATTTGATCATGTTAAAATGCAACATGTTAAAATGTAACATATTAAAATGTATTATGTTAAAATGTAACATGTTAAAATGTAATATGTTAAAATGTAACATGTTAAAATGTAACATTTTTAAATCTAACATGTTAAAATGTAACATGTTAAAATGTAACATGTTAAAATGTAATATGCTAAAATGTAACATGCTAAAATTTAACATCGTAAAATGTAACATGTTAAAATGCAACATGTTATAATGTAACATATTAAAATGTAACATGTTAAAATGTAACATTTTATCATGTTAAAATGTAACATGTAAAAACGTAATATGCTAAAATGTAACATGTTAAAATGTAACATCGTAAAATGTAACATTTTTAAATGTAACATGTTAAAATATAACATTTTATCATGTTAAAATGCAACATGTTAAAATATAACATGTTAAAATGTAACATATTAAAATGTAAAATGCTAAAATGTAACAGTTTATCATGTTAAAATGCAACATAATAAGATGTAGAATATTAAGATGTAACATTTTATCATGTTAAAATGCAACATGTTAAAATGTAACATAATAAAATGTAACATGTTAAAATGTAACATGTTAAAATGTAATATGCTAAAATGTAACATGCTAAAATGTAACATCGTAAAATGTAACATTTTAAAATAAAACATGTTAAAATGTAACATTTTATCATGTTAAAATGCAACATGTTATAATGTAACATATTAAAATGTAACATGTTAAAATGTAACATTTTATCATGTTAAAATGTAACATGTAAAAACGTAATATGCTAAAATGTAACATGTTAAAATGTAACATCGTAAAATGTAACATTTTTAAATGTAACGTGTTAAAATGTAACATTTTATTATGTTAAAATGCAACATGTTAAAATGTAACATTTTATCATGTTAAAATGTAACATGTTAAAATGTAACATTTTATCATGTTAAAATGCAACATGTTAAAATGTAACATATTAAAATGTAACATGTTAAAATGTAACATGTTAAAATGTGATATGTTAAAATGTTACATGTTAAAATGTAACGTCGTAAAATGTAACATGTTAAAATGTAACATGTTAAAATGTAACATTTTAAAATGTAACATGTTAAAATGTAACATTTTAAAATGTAACATGTTAAAATGTAACATTTTAAAATGTAACATGTTAAAAATGTAACATTTTAAAATGTAACAAGTTAAAATGTAACATTTTAAAATGTAACATGTTAAAATGTAACATTTTAAAATGTAACATGTTAAAATGTAACATTTTAAAATGTAACATGTTTAAATGTAACATTTTAAAATGTAACATGTTAAATGTAACATTTTATCATGTTAAAATGCAACATGTTAAAATGTAACATATTAAAATGTAACATGTTAAAATGTAACATATTAAAATGTATTATGTTAAAATGTAACATGTTAAAATGTAATATGTTAAAATGTAACATGTTAAAATGTAACATCCTAAAATGTAACACTTTAAAATGTAACATGGTAAAATGTAACATTTTATCATGTTAAAATGCAACATGTTAAAATGTAACATCCTAAAATGTAACATATTAAAATGTAACATGTTAAAATGTAACATATTAAAATGTATTATGTTAAAAATTAACATGTTAAATTGTAATATGTTAAAATGTAACATGATAAAATGTAACATCGTAAAATGTAACATTGTAAAATGTAACATGTTAAAATGTAACATATTACAATGTAACATGATAAAATGTAACATTTTATCATGTTAAAATGCAACATGTTAAAATGTAACATATTAAAATGTAACATGTTAAAATGTAATATATTAAAATGTTACATGTTAAAATTTCACATTTTATCATGTCAAATGCAACATGTTAAAATGTGACATAAATGTAACATGTTAAAATGTAACACGTTAAAATGTAATATGCTAAAATGTAACTTGCTAAAATGTAACATCGTAAAATGTAACATTTGAAAATGTAACATTTTAAAATGTAACATGTTAAAATGTAACATTTTATCATGTTAAAATGCAACATGTTAAAATGTAACATTTTATCATGTTAAAATGCAACATGTTAAAATGTAACATATTAAAATGTAACATTTTATCATGTTAAAATGCAACATGTTGAAATGTAACATATTAAAATGTAACATGTTAATATGTAACATTTTATCATGTTAAAATGCAACATGTTAAAATGTAACATATTAAAATGTAACATGTTAAAATGTAACATTTTATCATGTTAAAATGCAACATGTTAAAATGTAACATATTAAAATGTAACATGTTAAAATGTAACATGTTAAAATGTAACATGTTAAAAATGTAACATGTTAAAATGTAATATGTTAAAATGTTACATGTTAAAATGTAACATCCTAAAATGTAACATTTTAAAATGTAACATTGTAAAATGTAACATGTTAAAATGTAACATTTTAAAATGTAAAATGTTAAAATGTTACATGTTAAAATGTAACGTCGTAAAATGTAACATGTTAAAATGTAACATGTTAAAATGTAACATTTTAAAATGTAACATGTTAAAATGTAACATTTTAAAATGTAACATGTTAAAATGTAACATTTTAAAATGTAACATGTTATAATGTAACATTTTAAAATGTAACATGTTAAATGTAACATTTTATCATGTTAAAATGCAACATGTTAAAATGTAACATATTAAAATGTAACACGTTAAAATGTAACATTTTATCATGTTAAAATGTAATATGCTAAAATGTAACATGTTAAAATGTAACATTTTAAAATGTAACATGTTAAAATGTAACATGTTAAAATGTAACATTTTAAAATAAAAAATGTTAAAATGTAACATTTTAAAATAAAAAATGTTAAAATGTAACATTTTAAAATGTAACAAGTTAAAATGTAACATTTTAAAAAAAAAAATGTTAAAATGTAACATTTTAAAATGTAACATGTTAAAATGTAACATATTAAAATGTATTATGTTAAAAATTAACATGTTAAAATGTAATATGTTAAAATGTAACATGATAAAATGTAACATCGTAAAATGTAACATTGTAAAATGTAACAT
This sequence comes from Macrosteles quadrilineatus, assembly GCF_028750875.1. Classification (NCBI taxonomy): domain Eukaryota; kingdom Metazoa; phylum Arthropoda; class Insecta; order Hemiptera; family Cicadellidae; genus Macrosteles; species Macrosteles quadrilineatus. Next base: position 207,333 of record NW_026542679.1, on the reverse strand, counting down.
GTTAAAATGTAACATTTTATCATGTTAAAATGCAACATGTTAAAATGTAACATATTACAATGTAACATGATAAAATGTAACATTTTATCATGTTAAAATGCAACATGTTTAAATTTAACATATTAAAATGTAACATGTTAAAATGTAATATATTAAAATGTTACATGTTAAAATTTCACATTTTATCATGTTAAATGCAACATGTTAAAATGTGACATAAATGTAACATGTTAAAATGTAACACGTTAAAATGTAATATGCTAAAATGTAACTTGCTAAAATGTAACATCGTAAAATGTAACATTTGAAAATGTAACATTTTAAAATGTAACATGTTAAAATGTAACATTTTATCATGTTAAAATGCAACATGTTAAAATGTAACATTTTATCATGTTAAAATGCAACATGTTAAAATGTAACATATTAAAATGTAACATTTTATCATGTTAAAATGCAACATGTTGAAATGTAACATATTAAAATGTAACATGTTAATATGTAACATTTTATCATGTTAAAATGCAACATGTTAAAATGTAACATATTAAAATGTAACATGTTAAAATGTAACATTTTATCATGTTAAAATGCAACATGTTAAAATGTAACATATTAAAATGTAACATGTTAAAATGTAACATGTTAAAATGTAACATGTTAAAAATGTAACATGTTAAAATGTAATATGTTAAAATGTTACATGTTAAAATGTAACATCCTAAAATGTAACATTTTAAAATGTAACATTGTAAAATGTAACATGTTAAAATGTAACATTTTAAAATGTAAAATGTTAAAATGTTACATGTTAAAATGTAACGTCGTAAAATGTAACATGTTAAAATGTAACATGTTAAAATGTAACATTTTAAAATGTAACATGTTAAAATGTAACATTTTAAAATGTAACATGTTAAAATGTAACATTTTAAAATGTAACATGTTATAATGTAACATTTTAAAATGTAACATGTTAAATGTAACATTTTATCATGTTAAAATGCAACATGTTAAAATGTAACATATTAAAATGTAACACGTTAAAATGTAACATTTTATCATGTTAAAATTTAATATGCTAAAATGTAACATGTTAAAATGTAACATTTTAAAATGTAACATGTTAAAATGTAACATGTTAAAATGTAACATTTTAAAATAAAAAATGTTAAAATGTTACATTTTAAAATGTAACAAGTTAAAATGTAACATTTTAAAATAAAAAATGTTAAAATGTAACATTTTAAAATGTAACATGTTAAAATGTAACTTGTTAAAATGTAACATATTAAAATGTAACATGTTAAAATGAAACATTTGATCATGTTAAGATGCAACATGTTAAAATGTAACATATTAAAATGTATTATGTTAAAATGTAACATGTTAAAATGTAATATGTTAAAATGTATCATGTTAAAATGTAACATCCTAAAATGTAACATTTTAAAATGTAACATGTTAAAATGTAACATGTTAAAATGTAATATGCTAAAATGTAACATGCTAAAATTTAACATCGTAAAATGTAACATGTTAAAATGCAACATGTTATAATGTAACATATTAAAATGTAACATGTTAAAATGTAACATTTTATCATGTTAAAATGTAACATGTAAAAACGTAATATGCTAAAATGTAACATGTTAAAATGTAACATCGTAAAATGTAACATGTTAAAATGTAACATGTTAAAATGTAATATGTTAAAATGTTACATGTTAAAATGTAACGTCGTAAAATGTAACATTTTAAAATGTAACATGTTAAAATGTAACATTTTAAAATGTAACAAGTTAAAATGTAACATTTTAAAATGTAACATGTTAAAATGTAACATTTTAAAATGTAACATGTTAAAATGTAACATTTTAAAATGTAACATGTTTAAATGTAACATTTTAAAATGTAACATGTTAAATGTAACATTTTATCATGTTAAAATGCAACATGTTAAAATGTAACATATTAAAATGTAACATGTTAAAATGTAACATATTAAAATGTATTATGTTAAAATGTAACATGTTAAAATGTAATATGTTAAAATGTAACATGTTAAAATGTAACATCCTAAAATGTAACACTTTAAAATGTAACATGGTAAAATGTAACATTTTATCATGTTAAAATGCAACATGTTAAAATGTAACATCCTAAAATGTAACATTTTAAAATGTAACATGTAAATGTTACATTTTATCATGTTAAAATGCAACATTTTAAAATGTAACATATTAAAATGTAACATGTTAAAATGTAACATATTAAAATGTATTATGTTAAAAAGTAACATGTTAAAATGTAATATGTTAAAATGTAACATGATAAAATGTAACATCGTAAAATGTAACATTGTAAAATGTAACATGTTAAAATGTAACATTTTATCATGTTAAAATGCAACATGTTAAAATGTAACATATTACAATGTAACATGATAAAATGTAACATTTTATCATGTTAAAATGCAACATGTTAAAATGTAACATATTAAAATGTAACATGTTAAAATGTAATATATTAAAATGTAACATGTTAAAATTTCACATTTTATCATGTTAAAATGCAACATGTTAAAATGTAACATAAATGTAACATGTTAAAATGTAACACGTTAAAATGTAATATACTAAAATGTAACTTGCTAAAATGTAACATCGTAAAATGTAACATTTGAAAATGTAACATTTTAAAATGTAACATGTTAAAATGTAACATTTTATCATGTTAAAATGCAACATGTTAAAATGTAACATTTTATCATGTTAAAATGCAACATGTTAAAATGTAACATATTAAAATGTAACATTTTATCATGTTAAAATGCAACATGTTGAAATGTAACATATTAAAATGTAACATGTTAATATGTAACATTTTATCATGTTAAAATGCAACATGTTAAAATGTAACATATTAAAATGTAACATGTTAAAATGTAACATTTTATCATGTTAAAATGCAACATGTTAAAATGTAACATATTAAAATGTAACATGTTAAAATGTAACATGTTAAAATGTAACATGTTAAAAATGTAACATGTTAAAATGTAATATGTTAAAATGTTACATGTTAAAATGTAACATCCTAAAATGTAACATTTTAAAATGTAACATCCTAAAATGTAACATTTTAAAATGTAACATTGTAAAATGTAACATGTTAAAATGTAACATTTTAAAATGTAAAATGTTAAAATGTTACATGTTAAAATGTAACGTCGTAAAATGTAACATGTTAAAATGTAACATGTTAAAATGTAACATTTTAAAATGTAACATGTTAAAATGTAACATTTTAAAATGTAACATGTTAAAATGTAACATTTTAAAATGTAACATGTTATAATGTAACATTTTAAAATGTAACATGTTAAATGTAACATTTTATCATGTTAAAATGCAACATGTTAAAATGTAACATATTAAAATGTAACACGTTAAAATGTAACATTTTATCATGTTAAAATGTAATATGCTAAAATGTAACATGTTAAAATGTAACATTTTAAAATGTAACATGTTAAAATGTAACATTTTAAAATGTAACATGATAAAATGTAACATTTTATCATGTTAAAATGCAACATGTTAACATTTTAAAATGTAACATTTTAAAATGTAACATGTTAAAATGTAACATTTTAAAATGTAACATGTTAAAATGTAACATTTTAAAATGTAACATGTTAAATGTAACATTTTATCATGTTAAAATGCAACATGTTAAAATGTAACATATTAAAATGTAACACGTTAAAATGTAACATTTTATCATGTTAAAATGCAACATGTTAAAATGTAACATATTAAAATTTAACATGTTAAAATGTAACATGTTAAAATGTAATATGTTAAAATGTTACATGTTAAAATGTAACGTCGTAAAATGTAACATTTTAAAATGTAACATGTTCAAATGTAACATTTTAAAATGTAACATGTTAAAATGTAACATTTTAAAATGTAACATGATAAAATGTAACATTTTAAAATGTAACATGTTAAAATGTAACATTTTAAAATGTAACATGATAAAATGTAACATTTTATCATGTTAAAATGCAACATGTTAAAATGTAACATATTAAAATGTAACATGTTAAAATGTAATATATTAAAATGTAACATGTTAAAATTTCACATTTTATCATGTTAAAATGCAACATGTTAAAATGTAACATATTAAAATGTAACATGTTAAAATGTAACACGTTAAAATGTAATATGCTAAAATGTAACATGTTAAAATGTAACATCGTAAAATGTAACATTTTTAAATGTAACGTGTTAAAATGTAACATTTTATTATGTTAAAATGCAACATGTTAAAATGTAACATTTTATCATGTTAAAATGCAACATGTTAAAATGTAACATATTAAAATTTAACATGTTAAAATGTAACATGTTAAAATGTAACATATTAAAATGTAACACGTTAAAATGTAACATTTTATCATGTTAAAATGTAATATGCTAAAATGTAACATGTTAAAATGTAACACATTAAAATGTAACATGTTAAAATGTAACATTTTATCATGTTAAAATGCAACATGTTAAAATGTAACATATTAAAATGTATTATGTTAAAATGTAACATGTTAAAATGTAATATGTTAAAATGTAACATGTTAAAATGTAACATCCTAAAATGTAACATTTTAAAATGTAACATGGTAAAATGTAACATTTTATCATGTTAAAAAGCAACATTTTAAAATGTAACATATTAAAATATAACATGTTAAAATGTAACATATTAAAATGTATTATGTTAAAAAGTAACATGTTAAAATGTAATATGTTAAAATGTAACATGATAAAATGTAACATCGTAAAATGTAACATTTTAAAATGTAACATGTTAAAATGTAACATTTTATCTTGTTAAAATGTAACATATTAAAATGTAACATATTAAAATGTAACAAGTTAAAATGTAACATGTTAAAATGTAATATGTTAAAATGTTACATGTTAAAATGTAACGTCGTAAAATGTAACATGTTAAAATGTAACATGTTAAAATTGTAACATGTTAAAATGTAACATTTTAAAATAAAAAATGCTAAAATGTAACATTTTAAAATGTAACAAGTTAAAATGTAACATTTTAAAATGTAACATGTTAAAATGTAACATTTTAAAATGTATCATGTTAAAATGTAACATTTTTAAATGTAACATGTTAAAATGTAACTTGTTAAAATGTAACATATTAAAATGTAACATGTTAAAATGAAACATTTGATCATGTTAAAATGCAACATGTTAAAATGTAACATATTAAAATGTATTATGTTAAAATGTAACATGTTAAAATGTAATATGTTAAAATGTAACATGTTAAAATGTAACATCCTAAAATGTAACATTTTAAAATGTATTATGTTAAAAAGTAACATGTTAAAATGTAATATGTTAAAATGTAACATGATAAAATGTAACATCGTAAAATGTAACATATTAAAATGTAACATATTAAAATGTAACAAGTTAAAATGTAACATGTTAAAATGTAATATGTTAAAATGTTACATGTTAAAATGTAACGTCGTAAAATGTAACATGTTAAAATGTAACATGTTAAAATTGTAACATGTTAAAATGTAACATTTTAAAATAAAAAATGTTAAAATGTAACATTTTAAAATGTAACAAGTTAAAATGTAACATTTTAAAATGTAACATGTTAAAATGTAACATTTTAAAATGTATCATGTTAAAATGTAACATTTTTAAATGTAACATGTTAAAATGTAACTTGTTAAAATGTAACATATTAATTTGTAACATGTTAAAATGAAACATTTGATCATGTTAAAATGCAACATGTTAAAATGTAACATATTAAAATTTAACATGTTAAAATGTAACATGTTAAAATGTAATATGTTAAAATGTTACATGTTAAAATGTAACGTCGTAAAATGTAACATGTTAAAATGTAACATGTTAAAATGTAACATTTTAACATGTAACATGTTAAAATGTAACATTTTAAAATGTAACATGTTAAAATGTAACATTTTAAAATGTAACATGTTAAAATGTAACATTTTAAAATGTAACATGATAAAATGTAACATTTTATCATGTTAAAATGCAACATGTTAAAATGTAACATATTAAAATGTAACATGTTATAATGTAATATATTAAAATGTAACATGTTAAAATTTCACATTTTATCATGTTAAAATGCAACATGTTAAAATGTAACATGTTAAAATGTAACACGTTAAAATGTAATATGCTAAAATGTAACATGTTAAAATGTAACATCGTAAAATGTAACATTTTTAAATGTAACGTGTTAAAATGTAACATTTTATTATGTTAAAATGCACCATGTTAAAATGTAACATTTTATCATGTTAAAATGTAACATATTAAAATTTAACATGTTAAAATGTAACATGTTAAAATGTAACATATTAAAATGTAACACGTTAAAATGTAACATTTTATCATGTTAAAATGTAACACATTAAAATGTAACATGTTAAAATGTAACATTTTATCATGTTAAAATGCAACATGTTAAAATGTAACATATTAAAATGTATTATGTTAAAATGTAACATGTTAAAATGTAATATGTTAAAATGTAACATGTTAAAATGTAACATCCTAAAATGTAACATTTTAAAATGTAACATGGTACAATGTAACATTTTATCATGTTAAAAAGAAACATTTTAAAATGTAACATATTTGTTAAAATGTAACATATTAAAATGTATTATGTTAAAAAGTAACATGTTAAAATGTAATATGTTAAAATGTAACATGATAAAATGTAACATCGTAAAATGTAACATTTTAAAATGTAACATGTTAAAATGTAACATTTTATCTTGTTAAAATGTAACATAATAAAATGTAACATATTAAAATGTAACAAGTTAAAATGTAACATGTTAAAATGTAATATGTTAAAATGTAACATGTTAAAATGTAACGTCGTAAAATGTAACATATTAAAATGTAACATGTTAAAATTGTAACATGTTAAAATGTAACATTTTAAAATAAAAAATGTTAAAATGTAACATTTTAAAATGTAACAAGTTAAAATGTAACATTTTAAAATGTAACATGTTAAAATGTAACATATTAAAATGTAACACGTTAAAATGTAACATTTTATCATGTTAAAATGTAATATGCTAAAATGTAACATGTTAAAATGTAACACATTAAAATGTAACATGATAAAATGTAACATTTTATCATGTTAAAATGCAACATGTTAAAATGTAACATATTAAAATGTATTATGTTAAAATGTAACATGTTATAATGTAATATGTTAAAATGTAACATGTTAAAATGTAACATCCAAAAAGTAACATTTTAAAATGTAACATGGTAAAATGTAACATTTTAAAATGTAACATGGTAAAATGTAACATTTTATCATGTTAAAAAGCAACATTTTAAAATGTAACATATTAAAATGTATTATGTTAAAAAGTAACATGTTAAAATGTAATATGTTAAAATGTAACATGATAAAATGTAACATCGTAAAATGTAACATTTTAAAATGTAACATGTTAAAATGTAACATTTTATCTTGTTAAAATGTAACATATTAAAATGTAACATATTAAAATGTAACATTTTAAAATGTAACATGTTAAAATGTAACATTTTATCTTGTTAAAATGTAACATATTAAAATGTAACATATTAAAATGTAACAAGTTAAAATGTAACATGTTAAAATGTAATATGTTAAAATGTTACATGTTAAAATGTAACGTCGTAAAATGTAACATGTTAAAATGTAACATGTTAAAATTGTAACATGTTAAAATGTAACATTTTAAAATAAAAAATGTTAAAATGTAACATTTTAAAATGTAACAAGTTAAAATGTAACATTTTAAAATGTAACATGTTAAAATGTAACATTTTAAAATGTATCATGTTAAAATGTAACGTTTTTAAATGTAACATGTTAAAATGTAACTTGTTAAAATGTAACATATTAAAATGTAACATGTTAAAATGAAACATTTGATCATGTTAAAATGCAACATGTTAAAATGTAACATATTAAAATGTATTATGTTAAAATGTAACATGTTAAAATGTAATATGTTAAAATGTAACATGTTAAAATGTAACATCCTAAAATGTAACATTTTAAAATGTAACATGTTAAAATGTAACATGTTAAAATGTAATATGCTAAAATGTAACATGTTAAAATGTAACATTTTATTATGTTAAAATGCAACATGTTAAAATGTAATATGTTAAAATGTAACATGTTAAAATGTAACATCCTAAAATGTAACATTTTAAAATGTAACATGGTAAATGTAACATTTTATCATGTTAAAAAGCAACATTTTAAAATGTAACATATTAAAATATAACATGTTAAAATGTAACATATTAAAATATATTATGTTAAAAAGTAACATGTTAAAATGTAATATGTTAAAATGTAACATGTTAAAATGTAACATTTTATCTTGTTAAAATGTAACATATTAAAATGTAACATATTAAAATGTAACAAGTTAAAATGTAACATGTTAAAATGTAATATGTTAAAATGTAACATGTTAAAATGTAACGTCGTAAAATGTAACATGTTAAAATATAACATGTAAAAAATTGTAACATGTTAAAATGTAACATTTTAAAATAAAAAATGTTAAAATGTAACATTTTAAAATTTAACAAGTTAAAATGTAACATTTTAAAATGTAACATGTTAAAATGTAACATATTAAAATGTAACACGTTAAAATGTAACATTTTATCATGTTAAAATGTAATATGCTAAAATGTAACATGTTAAAATGTAACACATTAAAATGTAACATGTTAAAATGTAACATTTTATCATGTTAAAATGCAACATGTTAAAATGTAACATATTAAAATGTATTATGTTAAAATGTAACATGTTAAAATGTAATATGTTAAAATGTAACATGTTAATGTAACATCCTAAAATGTAACATTTTAAAATGTAACATGGTAAAATGTAACATTTTATCATGTTACAAAGCAACATTTTAAAATGTAACATATTAAAATATAAAATGTTAAAATGTAACATATTAAAATGTATTATGTTAAAAAGTAACATGTTAAAATGTAATATGTTAAAATTTAACATGATAAAATGTAACATCGTAAAATGTAACATTTTAAAATGTAACATGTTAAAATGTTACATTTTATCTTGTTAAAATGCAACATGTTAAAATGTAACATATTAAAATGTAACAAGTTAAAATGTAACATGTTAAAATGTAATATGTTAAAATGTTACATGTTAAAATGTAACGTCGTAAAATGTAACATGTTAAAATGTAACATGTTAAAATTGTAACATGTTAAAATGTAACATTTTAAAATAAAAAATGTTAAAATGTAACATTTTAAAATGTAACAAGTTAAAATGTAACATTTGAAAATGTAACATGTTAAAATGTAACATTTTAAAATGTATCATGTTAAAATGTAACATTTTTAAATGTAACATGTTAAAATGTAACTTGTTAAAATGTAACATATTAAAATGTAACATGTTAAAATGAAACATTTGATCATGTTAAAATGCAACATGTTAAAATGTAACATATTAAAATGTATTATGTTAAAATGTAACATGTTAAAATGTAATATGTTAAAATGTAACATGTTAAAATGAAACATCCTAAAATGTAACATTTTAAAATGTAACATGGTAAAATGTAACATTTTATCATGTTAAAAAGCAACATTTTAAAATGTAACATATTAAAATATAACATGTTAAAATGTAACATATTAAAATGTATTATGTTAAAAAGTAACATGTTAAAATGTAATATGTTAAAATGTAACATGATAAAATGTAACATCGTAAAATGTAACTTTTTAAAATGTAACATGTTAAAATGTAACATTTTATCTTGTTAAAATGTAACATATTAAAATGTAACATATTAAAATGTAACAAGTTAAAATGTAACATGTTAAAATGTAATATGTTAAAATGTTACATGTTAAAATGTAACGTCGTAAAATGTAACATGTTAAAATGTAACATGTTAAAATTGTAACATGTTAAAATGTAACATTTTAAAATAAAAAATGTTAAAATGTAACATTTTAAAATGTAACAAGTTAAAATGTAACATTTTAAAATATAACATGTTAAAATGTAACATTTTAAAATGTATCATGTTAAAATGTAACATTTTTAAATGTAACATGTTAAAATGTAACTTGTTAAAATGTAACATATTAAAATGTAACATGTTAAAATGAAACATTTGATCATGTTAAAATGCAACATGTTAAAATGTAACATATTAAAATGTATTATGTTAAAATGTAACATGTTAAAATGTAATATGTTAAAATGTAACATGTTAAAATGTAACATCCTAAAATGTATCATTTTAAAATGTAACATGTTAAAATGTAACATGTTAAAATGTAATATGCTAAAATGTAACATGTTAAAATGTAACATCGTAAAATGTAACATTTTTAAATGTAACGTGTTAAAATGTAACATTTTATTATGTTAAAATGCAACATGTTAAAATGTAACATTTTATCATGTTAAAATGCAACATGTTAAAATGTAACATATAAAAATTTAACATGTTAAAATGTAACATGTTAAAATGTAATATGTTAAAATGTTACATGTTAAAATGTAACGTCGTAAAATGTAACATGTTAAAATGTAACATGTTAAAATGTAACATTTTAAAATGTAACATGTTAAAATGTAACATTTTAAAATGTAACATGTTAAAATGTAACATTTTAAAATGTAACATGTTAAAATGTAACATTTTAAAATGTAACATGTTAAAATGTAACATTTTAAAATGTAACATGTTAAAATGTAACATTTTAAAATGTAACATGTTAAATGTAACATTTTATCATGTTAAAATGCAACATGTTAAAATGTAATATGTTAAAATGTTACATGTTAAAATGTAACGTCGTAAAATGTAACATGTTAAAATGTAACATGTTAAAATGTAACATTTTAAAATGTAACATGTTAAAATGTAACATTTTAAAATGTAACATGTTAAAATGTAACATTTTAAAATGTAACATGTTTAAATGTAACATTTTAAAATGTAACATGTTTAAATGTAACATTTTAAAATGTAACATGTTAAAATGTAACATTTTAAAATGTAACATGTTTAAATGTAACATTTTAAAATGTGACATGTTAAAATGTAACATTTTAAAATGTAACATGTTTAAATGTAACATTTTAAAATGTAACATGTTAAATGTAACATTTTATCATGTTAAAATGCAATATGTTAAAATGTAACATATTAAAATGTAACACATTAAAATGTAACATGTTAAAATGTAACATTTTATCATGTTAAAATGCAACATGTTAAAATGTAACATATTAAAATGTATTATGTTAAAATGTAACATGTTAAAATGTAATATGTTAAAATGTAACATGTTAAAATGAAACATCCTAAAATGTAACATTTTAAAATGTAACATGGTAAAATGTAACATTTTATCATGTTAAAAAGCAACATTTTAAAATGTAACATATTAAAATATAACATGTTAAAATGTAACATATTAAAATGTATTATGTTAAAAAGTAACATGTTAAAATGTAATATGTTAAAATGTAACATGATAAAATGTAACATCGTAAAATGTAACTTTTTAAAATGTAACATGTTAAAATGTAACATTTTATCTTGTTAAAATGTAACATATTAAAATGTAACATATTAAAATGTAACAAGTTAAAATGTAACATGTTAAAATGTAATATGTTAAAATGTTACATGTTAAAATGTAACGTCGTAAAATGTAACATGTTAAAATGTAACATGTTAAAATTGTAACATGTTAAAATGTAACATTTTAAAATAAAAAATGTTAAAATTTAACATTTTAAAATGTAACAAGTTAAAATGTAACATTTTAAAATATAACATGTTAAAATGTAACATTTTAAAATGTATCATGTTAAAATGTAACATTTTTAAATGTAACATGTTAAAATGTAACTTGTTAAAATTAACATATTAAAATGTAACATGTTAAAATGAAACATTTTATCATGTTAAAATGCAACATGTTAAAATGTAACATATTAAAATGTATTATGTTAAAATGTAACATGTTAAAATGTAATATGTTAAAATGTAACATGTTAAAATGTAACATCCTAAAATGTATCATTTTAAAATGTAACATGTTAAAATGTAAAATGTTAAAATGTAATATGCTAAAATGTAACATGTTAAAATGTAACATCGTAAAAGTAACATTTTTAAATGTAACGTGTTAAAATGTAACATTTTATTATGTTAAAATGCAACATGTTAAAATGTAACATTTTATCATGTTAAAATGCAACATGTTAAAATGTAACATATAAAAATTTAACATGTTAAAATGTAACATGTTAAAATGTAATATGTTAAAATGTTACATGTTAAAATGTAACGTCGTAAAATGTAACTTTTTATCATGTTAAAATGTAATATGCTAAAATGTAACATGTTAAAATGTAACATTTTATCATGTTAAAATGCAACATGTTAAAATGTAACATATTAAAATGTAACATGTTAAAATGTAACATTTTAAAATGTAACATGTTAAAATGTAACATTTTAAAATGTAACATGTTAAAATGTAACATTTTAAAATGTAACATGTTAAAATGTAACATTTTAAAATGTAACATGTTAAAATGTAACATTTTAAAATGTAACATGTTAAAATGTAACATTTTAAAATGTAACATGTTAAATGTAACATTTTATCATGTTAAAATGCAACATGTTAAAATGTAATATGTTAAAATGTTACATGTTAAAATGTAACGTCGTAAAATGTAACATGTTAAAATGTAACATGTTAAAATGTAACATTTTAAAATGTAACATGTTAAAATGTAACATTTTAAAATGTAACATGTTAAAATGTAACATTTTAAAATGTAACATGTTTAAATGTAACATTTTAAAATGTAACATGTTAAAATGTAACAACATGTTTAAATGTAACATTTTAAAATGTAACATGTTAAAATGTAACATTTTAAAATGTAACATGTTTAAATGTAACATTTTAAAATGTAACATGTTAAATGTAACATTTTATCATGTTAAAATGCAACATGTTAAAATGTAACATGTTAAAATGTAACATTTTAAAATGTAACATGTTTAAATGTAACATTTTAAAATGTAACATGTTAAATGTAACATTTTATCATGTTAAAATGCAACATGTTAAAATGTAACATATTAAAATGTAACATGTTAAAATGTAACATATTAAAATTATGTTAAAATGTATTATGTTAAAATGTAACATGTTAAAATGTAACATGTTAAAATGTAACATCCTAAAATGTAACACTTTAAAATGTAACATGGTAAAATGTAACATTTTATCATGTTAAAATGCAACATTTTATCATGTTAAAATGTAACATATTAAAATGTAACATGATAAAATGTAATATATTAAAATGTAACATGTTAAAATTTCACATTTTATCATGTTAAAATGCAACATGTTAAAATGTAACATATTAAAATGTAACATGTTAAAATGTAACACGTTAAAATGTAATATGCTAAAATGTAACTTGTTAAAATGTAACATCGTAAAATGTAACATTTGAAAATGTAACATTTTAAAATGTAACATGTTAAAATGTAACATTTTATCATGTTAAAATGCAACATGTTAAAATGTAACATTTTATCATGTTAAAATGCAACATGTTAAAATGTAACATATTAAAATGTAACATTTTATCATGTTAAAATGCAACATGTTGAAATGTAACATATTAAAATGTAACATGTTAATATGTAACATTTTATCATGTTAAAATGCAACATGTTAAAATGTAACATATTAAAATGTAACATGTTAAAATGTAACATTTTATCATGTTAAAATGCAACATGTTAAAATGTAACATGTTAAAATGTAACATGTTAAAAATGTAACATGTTAAAATGTAATATGTTAAAATGTTACATGTTAAAATGTAACATAGTAAAATGTAACATTTTAAAATGTAACATTGTAAAATGTAACATGTTAAAATGTAACATTTTAAAATGTAAAATGTTAAAATGTAACATTTTAAAATGTAAAATGTTAAAATGTAACATTTTAAAATGTAAAATGTTAAAGTGTAACATTTTAAAATGTAACATTTTACAATGTAACATGTTAAAATGTAACATTTTAAAATGTAACATGTTAAATGTAACATTTTATCATGTTAAAATGCAACATGTTAAAATGTAACATATTAAAATGTATTATGTTAAAATGTAACATGTTAAAATGTAATACGTTAAAATGTAACATGTTAAAATGTAACATCCTAAAATGTAACATTTTAAAATGTAACATGTTAAAATGTAACATTTTATCATGTTAAAATGTAACATGTTAAAATGTAACATCCTGAAATGTAACATTTTAAAATGTAACATGTTAAAATGTAACATTTTAAAATGTAACATGTTAAATGTAACATTTTTATCATATTAAAATGCAACATGTTAAAATGTAACATATTAAAACGTATTATGTTAAAATGTAACATGTTAAAATGTAATACGTTAAAATGTAACATGTTAAAATGTAACATCCTAAAATGTAACATCCTAAAATGTAACATTTTAAAATGTAACATTTTAAAATGTAACATGTAAAAATGTAACATGTTAAAATGTAATATGCTAAAATGTATTATGTTAAAATGTAACATGTTAAAATGTAATATGTTAAAATGTAACATGTTAAAATGTAACATCCTAAAATGTAACATTTAAAAATGTAACATGTTAAAATGTAACATGTTAAAATGTAATATGCTAAAATGTAACATGCTAAAATTTACATCGTAAAATGTAACATGTTAAAATGCAACATGTTAGAATGTAACATATTAAAATGTAAAATTTTATCATGTTAAAATGTAACATGTAAAAACGTAATATGCTAAAATGTAACATGTTAAAATGTAACGTCGTAAAATGTAACATTTTTTAATGTAACATGTTAAAATATAACATTTTATCATGTTAAAATGCAACATGTTAAAATGTAACATATTAAAATGTAACATTTTAAAATGTAACATTTTATCATGTTAAAATGTAACATGTAAAAACGTAATATGCTAAAATGTAACATGTTAAAATGTAACATCGTAAAATGTAACATTTTTAAATGTAACGTGTTAAAATGTAACATTTTGTTATGTTAAAATGCAACATGTTAAAATGTAACATATTAAAATATCATGTTAAAATGCAACATGTTAAAATGTAACATATTAAAATGTAACATGTTAAAATGTAACACATTAAAATGTAACATGTTAAAATGTAACATATAAAATGTAACATCGTAAAATGTAACATTTTAAAATGTAACATGTTAAAATGTAACATTTTATCATGTTAAAATGCAACATGTAAAAATGTAACATATTAAAATGCAACATGTTAAGATGTAGAATATTAAAATGTAACATTTTAAAATGTAACATTTTATCATGTTAAAATGCAACATGTTAAAATGTAACATATTAAAATGTAACATGTTAAAATGTAACATGTTAAAATGTAATATGCTAAAATGTAACATGCTAAAATGTAACATCGTAAAATGTAACATTTTAAAATGTAACATGTTAAAATGTAATATTTTATCATGTTAAAATGCAACATGTTATAATGTAACATATTAAAATGTACCATGTTAAAATGTAACATTTTATCATGTTAAAATGTAACATGTAAAAACGTAATATGCTAAAATGTAACATGTTAAAATGTAACATCGTAAAATGTAACATTTTTAAATGTAACGTGTTAAAATGTAACACGTTAAAATGTAATATGCTAAAATGTAACTTGTTAAAATGTAACATCGTAAAATGTAACATTTGAAAATGTAACATTTTAAAATGTAACATTTGAAAATGTAACATTTTAAAATGTAACATGTTAAAATGTAACATTTTATCATGTTATAATGTAACATATTAAAATGTAACACGTTAAAATGTAACATTTTATCATGTTAAAATGTAACATGTAAAAACGTAATATGCTAAAACGTTACATGTTAAAATGTAACATCGTAAAATGTAACATTTTTAAATGTAACATGTTAAAATGTAACATTTTATCATGTTAAAATGCAACATGTTAAAATGTAACATATTAAAATGTAACATGTTAAAATGTAACATGATAAAATGTTACATTTTAACATGTTACATTTTAATATGTTACATTTTAACATGTTGCAATTTAACATGATAAAATGTTACATTTTAACATGTTGCATTTTAACATAATAAAATGTTACATTTTAACACGTTACATTTAAAAATGTTACATTTTACGATGTTACATTTTAACATGTTACATTTTAGCATATTACGTTTTTACATGTTACATTTTAACGTGATAAAATGTTACATTTTAACATGTTACATTTTAATATGTTACATTATAACATGTTGCATTTTAACATGATAAAATGTTACATTTTAACATGTTACATTTTAAAATGTTACATTTTACGATGTTACATTTTAGCATGTTACATTGTAGCATATTACATTTTAACATGTTACATTTTAACATGTTACATTTTAATATGTTACATTTTAACATGTTGCATTTTAACATGTTGCATTTTAACATGATAAAATGTTACATTTTTAAATGTTACATTTTAATATTCTACATCTTAACATGTTGCATTTTAACACGATAAACTGTTACATTTTAGCATGTTACATTTTAATATGTTACATTTTAACATGTTACATTTTAACATGTTGCATTTTAACATGATAAAATGTTATATTTTAACATGTTACATTAAAAAATGTTACATTTTACGACGTTACATTTTAACATGTTACATTTTAGCATATTACGTTTTTACATGTTACATTTTAACATGATAAAATGTTACATTTTAAAATGTTACATTTTAATATGTTACATTATAACATGTTGCATTTTACCATGTTACATTTTACGATGCTAAATTTTAGCATGTTACATTTTAGCATATTACATTTTAACATGTTACATTTTAACATGTTACATTTTTAAATGTTACATTTTAGGATGTTACATTTTAACATGTTACATTTTAGCATATTACATTTTAACATGTTACATTTTTACATGTTACATTTTAAAATGTTACATTTTAAAATGTTACATTTTAGGATGTTACATTTTAGGATGTTACATTTTAACATGTTACATTTTAACGTATTACATTTTAACATGTTACATTTTAACATAATACGTTTTAATATGTTACATTTTAACATGTTGCATTTTAATATGATAAAAATGTTACATTTAACATGTTACATTTTAAAATGTTACATTTTAACATGTTACATTTTAAAATGTTACATTTCAGGATGTTACATTTTAACATGTTACATTTTAACATGATAAAATGTTACATTTTAACATGTTACATTTTAGGATGTTACATTTTAACATGTTACATTTTAACGTATTACATTTTAACATGTTACATTTTAACATAATACATTTTAATATGTTACATTTTAACATGTTGCATTTTAACATGATAAAATGTTACATTTAACATGTTACATTTTAAAATGTTACATTTTAACATGTTACATTTTAACATTTTACATTTTAAAATGTTACATTTTAACATTTTACATTTTAAAATGTTACATTTTAACATTTTACATTTTAAAATGTTACATTTTACAATGTTACATTTTAAAATGTTACATTTTAGGATGTTACATTTTAACATGTAACATTTTAACATATTACATTTTAACATGTTACATTTTTAACATGTTACATTTTAACATGTTACATTTTAACATGTTACATTTTAATATGTTACATTTTAACATGTTGCATTTTAACATGATAAAATGTTACATTTTAACATGTTACATTTTAATATGTTACATTTTAACATGTTGCATTTTAACATGATAAAATGTTACATATTAACATGTTACATTTTAATATGTTACATTTCAACATGTTGCATTTTAACATGATAAAATGTTACATTTTAATATGTTACATTTTAACATGTTGCATTTTAACATGATAAAATGTTACATTTTAACATGTTGCATTTTAACATGATAAAATGTTACATTTTAACATGTTACATTTTAAAATGTTACATTTTCAAATGTTACATTTTACGATGTTACATTTTAACAAGTTACATTTTAGCATATTACATTTTAACGTGTTACATTTTAACATGTTACATTTTAATATGTTACATTTTAACATGTTGCATTTTAACATGATAAAATGTTACATTTTAACATGTTACATTTTACAATGTTACATTTTACGATGTTACATTTTATCATGTTACATTTTAACATATTACATTTTAACATGTTACTTTTTAACATAATACATTTTAATATGTTACATTTTAACATGTTACATTTTAATATGTTACATTTTAAAATGTTGCATTTTAACATGATAAAATGTTACATTTAACATGTTACATTTTAAAATGTTACAATTTAGGATGTTACATTTTAACATGTTGCATTTTAACATGATAAAATGTTACATTTTACCATGTTACATTTTAAAGTGTTACATTTTAGGATGTTACATTTTAACATGTTACATTTTAACATATTACATTTTAACATGTTACATTATAACATAATACATTTTAATATGTTACATTTTAACATGTTACATTTTAATATGTTACATTTGAACATGTTGCATTTTAACATGATAAAATGTTACATTTAACATGTTACATTTTAAAATGTTACATTTAAACATGTTACATTTTAAAATGTTACATTTTAACATGTTACATTTTAAAATGTTACATTTAAACATGTTACATTTTAAAATGTTACATTTTAACATGTTACATTTTAAAATGTTACATTTTAACATGTTACATTTTAAAATGTTACATTTTAACATGTTACATTTTAAAATGTTACATTTTAACATGTTACATTTTAAAATGTTACATTTTAACATGTTACATTTTAAAATGTTACATTTTAACATGTTACATTTTAACATGTTACATTTTACGACGTTACATTTTAACATGTAACATTTTAACATATTACATTTTAACATGTTGCATTTTAACATGATAAAATGTTACATTTAACATGTTACATTTTAAAATGTTACATTTTAACATGTTACATTTTAAAATGTTACATTTTAACATGTTACATTTTAAAATGTTACATTTTAACATGTTACATTTTAAAATGTTACATTTTAACATGTTACATTTTAAAATGTTACATTTTAACATGTTACATTTTAAAATGTTACATTATAACATGTTACATTTTAACATGTTACATTTTACGACGTTACATTTTAACATGTAACATTTTAACATATTACATTTTAACATGTTACATTTTAACATGTTAAATTTTAATATGTTACATTTTAACATGTTGCATTTTAACATGATAAAATGTTACATTTTAACATGTTGCATTTTAACATAATAAAATGTTACATTTTAACACGTTACATTTAAAAATGTTACATTTTACGATGTTACATTTTAACATGTTACATTTTATCATATTACATTTTAACATGTTACATTTTAACATGTTACATTTTAAAATGTTACATTTTAGGATGTTACATTTTAACATGTTACATTTTAACATATTACATTTTAACATGTTACATTTTAACATAATACATTTTAATATGTTACATTTTAACATGTTGCATTTTTACATGATCAAATGTTTCATTTTAACATGTTACATTTTAATATGTTACATTTTAACAAGTTACATTTTAACATGTTACATTTAAAAATGTTACATTTTAACATGATACATTTTAAAATGTTACATTTTGACATGTTACATTTTAAAATGTTACATTTTAACTTGTTACATTTTAAAATGTTACATTTTAACATTTTTTATTTTAAAATGTTACATTTTAACATGTTACAATTTTAACATGTTACATTTTAACATGTTACATTTTACGACGTTACATTTTAACATGTAACATTTTAACATATTACATTTTAACATGTTACATTTTAACTTGTTACATTTTAATATGTTACATTTTAATATGTTACATTTTAACAAGATAAAATGTTACATTTTAACATGTTACATTTTAAAATGTTACATTTTACGATGTTACATTTTATCATGTTACATTTTAACATATTACATTTTAACATGTTACTTTTTAACATAATACATTTTAATATGTTACATTTTAACATGTTATATTTTAATATGTTACATTTTAAAATGTTGCTTTTTAACATGATAAAATGTTACATTTTACCATGTTACATTTTAAAATGTTACATTTTAGGATGTTACATTTTAACATGTTACATTTTAACATATTACATTTTAACATGTTACATTTTAACATAATACATTTTAATATGTTACATTTTAACATGTTGCATTTTAACATGATCAAATGTTTCATTTTAACATGTTACATTTTAATATGTTACATTTTAACAAGTTACATTTTAACATGTTACATTTAAAAATGTTACATTTTAACATGATACATTTTAAAATGTTACATTTTATCATGTTACATTTTAACATATTACATTTTAACATGTTACTTTTAAACATAATACATTTTAATATGTTACATTTTAACATGTTATATTTTAATATGTTACATTTTAAAATGTTGCTTTTTAACATGATAAAATGTTACATTTTACCATGTTACATTTTAAAATGTTACATTTTAGGATGTTACATTTTAACATGTTACATTTTAACATATTACATTTTAACATGTTACATTTTAACATAATACATTTTAATATGTTACATTTTAACATGTTGCATTTTAACATGATAAAATGTTACATTTTAACATGTTACATTTTAATGTGTTACATTTTAACATGTTACATTTTAGCATATTACATTTTAACATGATAAAATGTTACATTTTAACGTGTTACATTTTAGCATATTACGTTTTTACATGTTACATTTTAACATGATAAAATGTTACATTTTAAAATGTTACATTTTAATATGTTACATTATAACATGTTGCATTTTAACATGTTACATTTTACGATGCTAAATTTTAGCATGTTACATTTTAGCATATTACATTTTAACATGTTACATTTTAACATGTTACATTTTTAAATGTTACATTTTAGGATGTTACATTTTAACATGTTACATTTTAGCATATTACATTTTAACATGTTACATTTTTACATGTTACATTTTAAAATGTTACATTTTAAAATGTTACATTTTAGGATGTTACATTTTAGGATGTTACATTTTAACATGTTACATTTTAACGTATTACATTTTAACATGTTACATTTTAACATAATACGTTTTAATATGTTACATTTTAACATGTTGCATTTTAATATGATAAAAATGTTACATTTAACATGTTACATTTTAAAATGTTACATTTTAACATGTTACATTTTAAAATGTTACATTTCAGGATGTTACATTTTAAAATGTTGCATTTTAACATGATAAAATGTTACATTTAACATGTTACATTTTAAAATGTTACAATTTAGGATGTTACATTTTAACATGTTGCATTTTAACATGATAAAATGTTACATTTTACCATGTTACATTTTAAAGTGTTACATTTTAGGATGTTACATTTTAACATGTTACATTTTAACATATTACATTTTAACATGTTACATTATAACATAATACATTTTAATATGTTACATTTTAACATGTTACATTTTAATATGTTACATTTGAACATGTTGCATTTTAACATGATAAAATGTTACATTTAACATGTTACATTTTAAAATGTTACATTTAAACATGTTACATTTTAAAATGTTACATTTTAACATGTTACATTTTAAAATGTTACATTTAAACATGTTACATTTTAAAATGTTACATTTTAACATGTTACATTTTAAAATGTTACATTTTAACATGTTACATTTTAAAATGTTACATTTTAACATGTTACATTTTAAAATGTTACATTTTAACATGTTACATTTTAAAATGTTACATTTTAACATGTTACATTTTAAAATGTTACATTTTAACATGTTACATTTTAACATGTTACATTTTACGACGTTACATTTTAACATGTAACATTTTAACATATTACATTTTAACATGTTGCATTTTAACATGATAAAATGTTACATTTAACATGTTACATTTTAAAATGTTACATTTTAACATGTTACATTTTAAAATGTTACATTTTAACATGTTACATTTTAAAATGTTACATTTTAACATGTTACATTTTAAAATGTTACATTTTAACATGTTACATTTTAAAATGTTACATTTTAACATGTTACATTTTAAAATGTTACATTTTAACATGTTACATTTTAACATGTTACATTTTACGACGTTACATTTTAACATGTAACATTTTAACATATTACATTTTAACATGTTACATTTTAACATGTTAAATTTTAATATGTTACATTTTAACATGTTGCATTTTAACATGATAAAATGTTACATTTTAACATGTTGCATTTTAACATAATAAAATGTTACATTTTAACACGTTACATTTAAAAATGTTACATTTTACGATGTTACATTTTAACATGTTACATTTTATCATATTACATTTTAACATGTTACATTTTAACATGTTACATTTTAAAATGTTACATTTTAGGATGTTACATTTTAACATGTTACATTTTAACATATTACATTTTAACATGTTACATTTTAACATAATACATTTTAATATGTTACATTTTAACATGTTGCATTTTTACATGATCAAATGTTTCATTTTAACATGTTACATTTTAATATGTTACATTTTAACAAGTTACATTTTAACATGTTACATTTAAAAATGTTACATTTTAACATGATACATTTTAAAATGTTACATTTTGACATGTTACATTTTAAAATGTTACATTTTAACTTGTTACATTTTAAAATGTTACATTTTAACATTTTTTATTTTAAAATGTTACATTTTAACATGTTACAATTTTAACATGTTACATTTTAACATGTTACATTTTACGACGTTACATTTTAACATGTAACATTTTAACATATTACATTTTAACATGTTACATTTTAACTTGTTACATTTTAATATGTTACATTTTAATATGTTACATTTTAACAAGATAAAATGTTACATTTTAACATGTTACATTTTAAAATGTTACATTTTACGATGTTACATTTTATCATGTTACATTTTAACATATTACATTTTAACATGTTACTTTTTAACATAATACATTTTAATATGTTACATTTTAACATGTTATATTTTAATATGTTACATTTTAAAATGTTGCTTTTTAACATGATAAAATGTTACATTTTACCATGTTACATTTTAAAATGTTACATTTTAGGATGTTACATTTTAGGATGTTACATTTTAACATGTTACATTTTAACATATTACATTTTAACATGTTACATTTTAACATAATACATTTTAATATGTTACATTTTAACATGTTGCATTTTAACATGATCAAATGTTTCATTTTAACATGTTACATTTTAATATAATACATTTTAACAAGTTACATTTTAACATGTTACATTTAAAAATGTTACATTTTAACATGATACATTTTAAAATGTTACATTTTAAAATGTTACATTTTAACTTGTTACATTTTAAAATGTTACATTTTAACATTTTTTATTTTAAAATGTTACATTTTAACATGTTACAATTTTAACATGTTACATTTTAACATGTTACATTTTACGACGTTACATTTTAATATGTAACATTTTAACATATTACATTTTAACATGTTACATTTTAACTTGTTACATTTTAATATGTTACATTTTAATATGTTACATTTTAACAAGATAAAATGTTACATTTTAACATGTTACATTTTAAAGTGTTACATTTTACGATGTTACATTTTATCATGTTACATTTTAACATATTACATTTTAACATGTTACTTTTTAACATAATACATTTTAATATGTTACATTTTAACATGTTATATTTTAATATGTTACATTTTAAAATGTTGCTTTTTAACATGATAAAATGTTACATTTTACCATGTTACATTTTAAAATGTTACATTTTAGGATGTTACATTTTAACATGTTACATTTTAACATATTACATTTTAACATGTTACATTTTAACATAATACATTTTAATATGTTACATTTTAACATGTTGCATTTTAACATGATAAAATGTTACATTTTAACATGTTACATTTTAATGTGTTACATTTTAACATGTTACATTTTAGCATATTACATTTTAACATAATAAAATGTTACATTTTAACGTGTTACATTTTAGCATATTACGTTTTTACATGTTACATTTTAACATGATAAAATGTTACATTTTAAAATGTTACATTTTAATATGTTACATTATAACATGTTGCATTTTAACATGTTACATTTTACGATGCTAAATTTTAGCATGTTACATTTTAGCATATTACATTTTAACATGTTACATTTTAACATGTTACATTTTTAAATGTTACATTTTAGGATGTTACATTTTAACATGTTACATTTTAGCATATTACATTTTAACATGTTACATTTTTACATGTTACATTTTAAAATGTTACATTTTAAAATGTTACATTTTAGGATGTTACATTTTAGGATGTTACATTTTAACATGTTACATTTTAACGTATTACATTTTAACATGTTACATTTTAACATAATACGTTTTAATATGTTACATTTTAACATGTTGCATTTTAATATGATAAAAATGTTACATTTAACATGTTACATTTTAAAATGTTACATTTTAACATGTTACATTTTAAAATGTTACATTTCAGGATGTTACATTTTAACATGTTACATTTTAACATGATAAAATGTTACATTTTAACATGTTACATTTTAACGTATTACATTTTAACATGTTACATTTTAACATAATACATTTTAATATGTTACATTTTAACATGTTGCATTTTAACATGATAAAATGTTACATTTAACATGTTACATTTTAAAATGTTACATTTTAACATGTTACATTTTAACATTTTACATTTTAAAATGTTACATTTTAACATTTTACATTTTAAAATGTTACATTTTAACATTTTACATTTTAAAATGTTACATTTTAACATGTTACATTTTACAATGTTACATTTTAAAATGTTACATTTTAGGATGTTACATTTTAACATGTAACATTTTAACATATTACATTTTAACATGTTACATTTTTAACATGTTACATTTTAACATGTTACATTTTAACATGTTACATTTTAATATGTTACATTTTAACATGTTGCATTTTAACATGATAAAATGTTACATTTTAACATGTTACATTTTAATATGTTACATTTTAACATGTTGCATTTTAACATGATAAAATGTTACATTTTAACATGTTGCATTTTAACATGATAAAATGTTACATTTTAACATGTTACATTTTAAAATGTTACATTTTAACATGTTACATTTTAAAATGTTACATTTTCAAATGTTACATTTTACGATGTTACATATTAACAAGTTACATTTTAGCATATTACATTTTAACGTGTTACATTTTAACATGTTACATTTTAATATGTTACATTTTAACATGTTGCATTTTAACATGATAAAATGTTACATTTTAACATGTTACATTTTACAATGTTACATTTTACGATGTTACATTTTAACATGTTGCATTTTAACATGATAAAATGTTACATTTTAACATGTTGCATTTTAACATGATAAAATGTTACATTTAACATGTTACATTTTAAAATGTTACAATTTAGGATGTTACATTTTAACATGTTGCATTTTGACATGATAAAATGTTACATTTTACCATGTTACATTTTAAAGTGTTACATTTTAGGATGTTACATTTTAACATGTTACATTTTAACATATTACATTTTAACATGTTACATTATAACATAATACATTTTAATATGTTACATTTTAACATGTTACATTTTAATATGTTACATTTTAACATGTTGCATTTTAACATGATAAAATGTTACATTTAACATGTTACATTTTAAAATGTTTCATTTAAACATGTTACATTTTAAAATGTTACATTTTAACATGTTACATTTTAAAATGTTACATTTAAACATGTTACATTTTAAAATGTTACATTTTAACATGTTACATTTTAAAATGTTACATTTTAACATGTTACATTTTAAAATGTTACATTTTAACATGTTACATTTTAAAATGTTACATTTTAACATGTTACATTTTAAAATGTTACATTTTAACATGTTACATTTTAAAATGTTACATTTTAACATGTTACATTTTAACATGTTACATTTTACGACGTTACATTTTAACATGTAACATTTTAACATATAACATTTTAACATGTTACATTTTAACATGTTAAATTTTAATATGTTACATTTTAACATGTTGCATTTTAACATGATAAAATGTTACATTTTAACATGTTGCATTTTAACATAATAAAATGTTACATTTTAACACGTTACATTAAAAAATGTTACATTTTACGATGTTACATTTTAACATGTTACATTTTAGCATATTACATTTTAACATGTTACATTTTAACATGTTACATTTTAAAATGTTACATTTTAGGATGTTACATTTTAACATGTTACATTTTAACATATTACATTTTAACATGTTACATTTTAACATAATACATTTTAATATGTTATATTTTAACATGTTGCATTTTTACATGATCAAATGTTTCATTTTAACATGTTACATTTTAATATGTTACATTTTAACAAGTTACATTTTAACATGTTACATTTAAAAATGTTACATTTTAACATGATACATTTTAAAATGTTACATTTTGACATGTTACATTTTAAAATGTTACATTTTAAAATGTTACATTTTAACATTTTTTATTTTAAAATGTTACATTTTAACATGTTACAATTTTAACATGTTACATTTTAACATGTTACATTTTACGACGTTACATTTTAACATGTAACATTTTAACATATTACATTTTAACATGTTACATTTTAACTTGTTACATTTTAATATGTTACATTTTAATATGTTACATTTTAACAAGATAAAATGTTACATTTTAACATGTTACATTTTAAAATGTTACATTTTACGATGTTACATTTTATCATGTTACATTTTAACATATTACATTTTAACATGTTACTTTTTAACATAACACATTTTAACATGTTACTTTTTAACATAATACATTTTAATATGTTACATTTTAACATGTTATATTTTAATATGTTACATTTTAAAATGCTGCTTTTTAACATGATAAAATGTTACATTTTACCATGTTACATTTTAAAATGTTACATTTTAGGATGTTACATTTTAACATGTTACATTTTAACATATTACATTTTAACATGTTACATTTTTAAAATAATACATTTTAATATGTTACATTTTAACATGTTGCATTTTAACATGATCAAATGTTTCATTTTAACATGTTACATTTTAATATGTTACATTTTAACAAGTTACATTTTAACATGTTACATTTAAAAATGTTACATTTTAACATGATACATTTTAAAATGTTACATTTTAAAATGTTACATTTTAACTTGTTACATTTTAAAATGTTACATTTTAACATTTTTTATTTTAAAATGTTACATTTTAACATGTTACAATTTTAACATGTTACATTTTAACATGTTACATTTTACGACGTTACATTTTAACATGTAACATTTTAACATATTACATTTTAACATGTTACATTTTAACTTGTTACATTTTAATATGTTACATTTTAATATGTTACATTTTAACAAGATAAAATGTTACATTTTAACATGTTACATTTTAAAGTGTTACATTTTACGATGTTACATTTTATCATGTTACATTTTAACATATTACATTTTAACATGTTACTTTTTAACATAATACATTTTAATATGTTACATTTTAACATGTTATATTTTAATATGTTACATTTTAAAATGTTGCTTTTTAACATGATAAAATGTTACATTTTACCATGTTACATTTTAAAATGTTACATTTTAGGATGTTACATTTTAACATGTTACATTTTAACATATTACATTTTAACATGTTACATTTTAACATAATACATTTTAATATGTTACATTTTAACATGTTGCATTTTAACATGATAAAATGTTACATTTTAACATGTTACATTTTAATGTGTTACATTTTAACATGTTACATTTTAGCATATTACATTTTAACATGATAAAATGTTACATTTTAACGTGTTACATTTTAATATGTTACATTTTAACATGTTACATTTTAAAATGTTACATTTTAACATGTTACAATTTTTTACATGTTACATTTTAACATGTTACATTTTACGACGTTACATTTTAACATGTTACATTTTAACATATTACATTTTAACATGTTACATTTTAACTTGTTACATTTTAATATGTTACATTTTAATATGTTACATTTTAACAAGATAAAATGTTACATTTTAACATGTTACATTTTAAAATGTTACATTTTACGATGTTACATTTTATCATGTTACATTTTAACATATTACATTTTAACATGTTACTTTTTAACATAATACATTTTAATATGTTACATTTTAACATGTTATATTTTAATATGTTACATTTTAAAATGTTGCTTTTTAACATGATAAAATGTTACATTTTACCATGTTACATTTTAAAATGTTACATTTTAGGATGTTACATTTTAACATGTTACATTTTAACATATTACATTTTAACATGTTGCATTTTAACATAATAAAATGTTACATTTTAACACGTTACATTTAAAAATGTTACATTTTACGATGTTACATTTTAACATGTTACATTTTAGCATATTACATTTTAACATGTTACATTTTAACATGTTACATTTTAAAATGTTACATTTTAGGATGTTACATTTTAACATGTTACATTTTAACATATTACATTTTAACATGTTACATTTTAACATAATACATTTTAATATGTTACATTTTAACATGTTGCATTTTAACATGATCAAATGTTTCATTTTAACATGTTACATTTTAATATGTTACATTTTAAAAAGTTACATTTTAACATGTTACATTTAAAAATGTTACATTTTAACATGATACATTTTAAAATGTTACATTTTAACATGTTACATTTTAAAATGTTACATTTTAACTTGTTAAATTTTAAAATGTTACATTTTAACATTTTTTATTTTAAAATGTTACATTTTAACATGTTACAATTTTAACATGTTACATTTTAACATGTTACATTTTACGACGTTACATTTTAACATGTAACATTTTAACATATTACATTTTAACATGTTACATTTTAACTTGTTACATTTTAATATGTTACATTTTAATATGTTACATTTTAACAAGATAAAATGTTACATTTTAACATGTTACATTTTAAAATGTTACATTTTACGATGTTACATTTTATCATGTTACATTTTAACATATTACATTTTAACATGTTACTTTTTAACATAATACATTTTAACATGTTACTTTTTAACATAATACATTTTAATATGTTACATTTTAACATGTTATATTTTAATATGTTACATTTTAAAATGTTGCTTTTTAACATGATAAAATGTTACATTTTACCATGTTACATTTTAAAATGTTACATTTTAGGATGTTACATTTTAACATGTTACATTTAAACATATTACATTTTAACATGTTACATTTTAACATAATACATTTTAATATGTTACATTTTAACATGTTGCATTTTAACATGATCAAATGTTTCATTTTAACATGTTACATTTTAATAATATGTTACATTTTAACAAGTTACATTTTAACATGTTACATTTAAAAATGTTACATTTTAACATGATACATTTTAAAATGTTACATTTTAACATGTTACATTTTAAAATGTTACATTTTAACTTGTTACATTTTAAAATGTTACATTTTAACATTTTTTATTTTAAAATGTTACATTTTAACATGTTACAATTTTAACATGTTACATTTTAACATGTTACATTTTACGACGTTACATTTTAACATGTAACATTTTAACATATTACATTTTAACATGTTACATTTTAACTTGTTACATTTTAATATGTTACATTTTAATATGTTACATTTTAACAAGATAAAATGTTACATTTTACGATGTTACATTTTATCATGTTACATTTTAACATATTACATTTTAACATGTTACTTTTTAACATAATACATTTTAATATGTTACATTTTAACATGTTATATTTTAATATGTTACATTTTAAAATGTTGCTTTTTAACATGATAAAATGTTACATTTTACCATGTTACATTTTAAAATGTTACATTTTAGGATGTTACATTTTAACATGTTACATTTTAACATATTACATTTTAACATGTTACATTTTAACATAATACATTTTAATATGTTACATTTTAACATGTTGCATTTTAACATGATAAAATGTTACATATTTACATGTTACATTTTAATGTGTTACATTTTAACATGTTACATTTTAGCATATTACATTTTAACATGATAAAATGTTACATTTTAACGTGTTACATTTTAATATGTTACATTTTAACATGTTACATTTTAAAATGTTACATTTTAACATGTTACAATTTTTTACATGTTACATTTTAACATGTTACATTTTACGACGTTACATTTTAACATGTTACATTTTAACATATTACATTTTAACATGTTACATTTTAACTTGTTACATTTTAATATGTTACATTTTAATATGTTACATTTTAACAAGATAAAATGTTACATTTTAACATGTTACATTTTAAAATGTTACATTTTACGATGTTACATTTTATCATGTTATATTTTAACATATTACATTTTAACATATTACATTTTAACATGTTACTTTTTAACATAATACATTTTAATATGTTACATTTTAACATGTTATATTTTAATATGTTACATTTTAAAATGTTGCTTTTTAACATGATAAAATGTTACATTTTACCATGTTACATTTTAAAATGTTACATTTTAGGATGTTACATTTTAACATGTTACATTTTAACATATTACATTTTAACATGTTGCATTTTAACATAATAAAATGTTACATTTTAACACGTTACATTTAAAAATGTTACATTTTACGATGTTACATTTTAACATGTTACATTTTAGCATATTACATTTTAACATGTTACATTTTAACATGTTACATTTTAAAATGTTACATTTTAGGATGTTACATTTTAACATGTTACATTTTAACATATTACATTTTAACATGTTACATTTTAACATAATACATTTTAATATGTTACATTTTAACATGTTGCATTTTAACATGATCAAATGTTTCATTTTAACATGTTACATTTTAATATGTTACATTTTAACAAGTTACATTTTAACATGTTACATTTAAAAATGTTACATTTTAAAATGTTACATTTTAACATGTTACATTTTAAAATGTTACATTTTAACTTGTTACATTTTAAAATGTTACATTTTAACATTTTTTATTTTAAAATGTTACATTTTAACATGTTACAATTTAAACATGTTACATTTTAACATGTTACATTTTACGACGTTACATTTTAACATGTAACATTTTAACATATTACATTTTAACATGTTACATTTTAACTTGTTACATTTTAATATGTTACATTTTAATATGTTACATTTTAACAAGATAAAATGTTACATTTTAACATGTTACATTTTAAAGTGTTACATTTTACGATGTTACATTTTATCATGTTACATTTTAACATATTACATTTTAACATGTTACTTTTTAACATAATACATTTTAATATGTTACATTTTAACATGTTATATTTTAATATGTTACATTTTAAAATGTTGCTTTTTAACATGATAAAATGTTACATTTTACCATGTTACATTTTAAAATGTTACATTTTAGGATGTTACATTTTAACATGTTACATTTTAACATATTACATTTTAACATGTTACATTTTAACATAATACATTTTAATATGTTACATTTTAACATGTTGCATTTTAACATGATAAAATGTTACATTTTAACATGTTACATTTTAATGTGTTACATTTTAACATGTTACATTTTAGCATATTACATTTTAACATGATAAAATGTTACATTTTAACGTGTTACATTTTAATATGTTACATTTTAACATGTTACATTTTAAAATGTTACATTTTAACATGTTACAATTTTTTACATGTTACATTTTAACATATTACATTTTAACATGTTACATTTTAACATAATACATTTTAATATGTTACATTTTAACATGTTGCATTTTAACATGATCAAATGTTTCATTTTAACATGTTACATTTTAATATGTTACATTTTAAAAAGTTACATTTTAACATGTTACATTTAAAAATGTTACATTTTAACATGATACATTTTAAAATGTTACATTTTAACATGTTACATTTTAAAATGTTACATTTTAACTTGTTAAATTTTAAAATGTTACATTTTAACATTTTTTATTTTAAAATGTTACATTTTAACATGTTACAATTTTAACATGTTACATTTTAACATGTTACATTTTACGACGTTACATTTTAACATGTAACATTTTAACATATTACATTTTAACATGTTACATTTTAACTTGTTACATTTTAATATGTTACATTTTAATATGTTACATTTTAACAAGATAAAATGTTACATTTTAACATGTTACATTTTAAAATGTTACATTTTACGATGTTACATTTTATCATGTTACATTTTAACATATTACATTTTAACATGTTACTTTTTAACATAATACATTTTAACATGTTACTTTTTAACATAATACATTTTAATATGTTACATTTTAACATGTTATATTTTAATATGTTACATTTTAAAATGTTGCTTTTTAACATGATAAAATGTTACATTTTACCATGTTACATTTTAAAATGTTACATTTTAGGATGTTACATTTTAACATGTTACATTTAAACATATTACATTTTAACATGTTACATTTTAACATAATACATTTTAATATGTTACATTTTAACATGTTGCATTTTAACATGATCAAATGTTTCATTTTAACATGTTACATTTTAATAATATGTTACATTTTAACAAGTTACATTTTAACATGTTACATTTAAAAATGTTACATTTTAACATGATACATTTTAAAATGTTACATTTTAACATGTTACATTTTAAAATGTTACATTTTAACTTGTTACATTTTAAAATGTTACATTTTAACATTTTTTATTTTAAAATGTTACATTTTAACATGTTACAATTTTAACATGTTACATTTTAACATGTTACATTTTACGACGTTACATTTTAACATGTAACATTTTAACATATTACATTTTAACATGTTACATTTTAACTTGTTACATTTTAATATGTTACATTTTAATATGTTACATTTTAACAAGATAAAATGTTACATTTTACGATGTTACATTTTATCATGTTACATTTTAACATATTACATTTTAACATGTTACTTTTTAACATAATACATTTTAATATGTTACATTTTAACATGTTATATTTTAATATGTTACATTTTAAAATGTTGCTTTTTAACATGATAAAATGTTACATTTTACCATGTTACATTTTAAAATGTTACATTTTAGGATGTTACATTTTAACATGTTACATTTTAACATATTACATTTTAACATGTTACATTTTAACATAATACATTTTAATATGTTACATTTTAACATGTTGCATTTTAACATGATAAAATGTTACATATTTACATGTTACATTTTAATGTGTTACATTTTAACATGTTACATTTTAGCATATTACATTTTAACATGATAAAATGTTACATTTTAACGTGTTACATTTTAATATGTTACATTTTAACATGTTACATTTTAAAATGTTACATTTTAACATGTTACAATTTTTTACATGTTACATTTTAACATGTTACATTTTACGACGTTACATTTTAACATGTTACATTTTAACATATTACATTTTAACATGTTACATTTTAACTTGTTACATTTTAATATGTTACATTTTAATATGTTACATTTTAACAAGATAAAATGTTACATTTTAACATGTTACATTTTAAAATGTTACATTTTACGATGTTACATTTTATCATGTTATATTTTAACATATTACATTTTAACATATTACATTTTAACATGTTACTTTTTAACATAATACATTTTAATATGTTACATTTTAACATGTTATATTTTAATATGTTACATTTTAAAATGTTGCTTTTTAACATGATAAAATGTTACATTTTACCATGTTACATTTTAAAATGTTACATTTTAGGATGTTACATTTTAACATGTTACATTTTAACATATTACATTTTAACATGTTGCATTTTAACATAATAAAATGTTACATTTTAACACGTTACATTTAAAAATGTTACATTTTACGATGTTACATTTTAACATGTTACATTTTAGCATATTACATTTTAACATGTTACATTTTAACATGTTACATTTTAAAATGTTACATTTTAGGATGTTACATTTTAACATGTTACATTTTAACATATTACATTTTAACATGTTACATTTTAACATAATACATTTTAATATGTTACATTTTAACATGTTGCATTTTAACATGATCAAATGTTTCATTTTAACATGTTACATTTTAATATGTTACATTTTAACAAGTTACATTTTAACATGTTACATTTAAAAATGTTACATTTTAACATGATACATTTTAAAATGTTACATTTTAACATGTTACATTTTAAAATGTTACATTTTAACTTGTTACATTTTAAAATGTTACATTTTAACATTTTTTATTTTAAAATGTTACATTTTAACATGTTACAATTTAAACATGTTACATTTTAACATGTTACATTTTACGACGTTACATTTTAACATGTAACATTTTAACATATTACATTTTAACATGTTACATTTTAACTTGTTACATTTTAATATGTTACATTTTAATATGTTACATTTTAACAAGATAAAATGTTACATTTTAACATGTTACATTTTAAAATGTTACATTTTACGATGTTACATTTTATCATGTTACATTTTAACATATTACATTTTAACATGTTACTTTTTAACATAATACATTTTAATATGTTACATTTTAACATGTTATATTTTAATATGTTACATTTTAAAATGTTGCTTTTTAACATGATAAAATGTTACATTTTACCATGTTACATTTTAAAATGTTACATTTTAGGATGTTAAATTTTAACATGTTACATTTTAACATATTACATTTTAACATGTTACATTTTAACATAATACATTTTAATATGTTACATTTTAACATGTTGCATTTTAACATGATAGAATGTTACATTTTAACATGTTACATTTTAATGTGTTACATTTTAACATGTTACATTTTAGCATATTACATTTTAACATGATAAAATGTTACATTTTAACGTGTTACATTTTAATATGTTACATTTTAACATGTTACATTTTAAAATGTTACATTTTAACTTGTTACATTTTAAAATGTTACATTTTAACATTTTTTATTTTAAAATGTTACATTTTAACATGTTACAATTTTAACATGTTACATTTTAACATGTTACATTTTACGACGTTACATTTTAACATGTTACATTTTAACATATTACATTTTAACATGTTACATTTTAACTTGTTACATTTTAATATGTTACATTTTAACATGTTACATTTTAGCATATTACATTTTAACATGATAAAATGTTACATTTTAACATGTTACATTTTAACATGTTAAATTTTAATATGTTACATTTTAACATGTTGCATTTTAACATGATAAATTGTTACATTTTAACATGTTGCATTTTAACATATAAAATGTTACATTTTAACACGTTACATTTAAAAATGTTACATTTTACGATGTTACATTTTAACATGTTACATTTTAGCATATTACATTTTAACGTGTTACATTTTAACATGTTACATTTTAATATGTTACATTTTAACATGTTGCATTTTAACATGATAAAATGTGAAATTTTAACATGTTACATTTTAATATATTACATTTTAACATGTTACATTTTAATATGTTACATTTTAACATGTTGCATTTTAACATGATAAAATGTTACATTTTATCATGTTACATTTTAAAATGTTACATTTTAACATGTTACATTTTAAAATGTTACATTTTAACATGTTACATTTTAGCATATTACATTTTAACATGATAAAAAGTTACATTTTAACGTGTTACATTTTAATATGTTACATTTTAACATGTTACATTTTAACATGTTAAATTTTAATATGTTACATTTTAACATGTTGCATTTTAACATGATAAAATGTTACATTTTAACATGTTGCATTTTAACATAATAAAATGTTACATTTTAACACGTTACATTTAAAAATGTTACATTTTACGATGTTACATTTTAACATGTTACATTTTAGCATATTACATTTTAACATGTTACATTTTAACATGTTACATTTTAAAATGTTACATTTTAGGATGTTACATTTTAACATGTTACATTTTAACATATTACATTTTAACATGTTCCATTTTAACATAATACATTTTAATATGTTACATTTTAACATGTTGCATTTTAACATGATCAAATGTTTCATTTTAACATGTTACATTTTAATATGTTACATTTTAACAAGTTACATATTAACATGTTACATTTAAAAATGTTACATTTTAACATTTTTTATTTTAAAATGTTACATTTTAACATGTTACAATTTTAACATGTTACATTTTAACATGTTACATTTTACGACGTTACATTTTAACATGTAACATTTTAACATATTACATTTTAACATGTTACATTTTAACTTGTTACATTTTAATATGTTACATTTTAATATGTTACATTTTAACAAGATAAAATGTTACATTTTAACATGTTACATTTTAAAATGTTACATTTTACGATGTTACATTTTATCATGTTACATTTTAACATATTACATTTTAACATGTTACTTTTTAACATAATACATTTTAATATGTTACATTTTAACATGTTATATTTTAGTATGTTACATTTTAAAATGTTGCTTTTTAACATGATAAAATGTTACATTTTACCATGTTAAATTTTAAAATGTTACATTTTAGGATGTTACATTTTAACATGTTACATTTTAACATATTACATTTTAACATGTTACATTTTAACATAATAAATTTTAATATGTTACATTTTAACATGTTGCATTTTAACATGATAAAATGTTACATTTTAACATGTTACATTTTAATGTGTTACATTTTAACATGTTACATTTTAGCATATTACATTTTAACATGATAAAATGTTACATTTTAACGTGTTACATTTTAATATGTTACATTTTAATATGTTACATTTTAACATGTTAAATTTTAATATGTTACATTTTAACATGTTGCATTTTAACATGATAAAATGTTACATTTTAACATGTTGCATTTTAACATAGTAAAATGTTACATTTTAACACGTTACATTTAAAAATGTTACATTTTACGATGTTACATTTTTACATGTTACATTTTAGCATATTACATTTTAACGTGTTACATTTTAACATGTTACATTTTAATATGTTACATTTTAATATGTTGCATTTTAACATGATAAAATGTGAAATTTTAACATGTTACATTTTAATATATTACATTTTAACATGTTACATTTTAATATGTTACATTTTAACATGTTGCATTTTAACATGATAAAATGTTACATTTTATCATGTTACATTTTAAAATGTTACATTTTAACATGTTACATTTTAAAATGTTACATTTTAACATGTTACATTTTAGCATATTACATTTTAACATGAT
The DNA here is from genome assembly GCF_028750875.1 of Macrosteles quadrilineatus. Lineage (NCBI taxonomy): Eukaryota > Metazoa > Arthropoda > Insecta > Hemiptera > Cicadellidae > Macrosteles > Macrosteles quadrilineatus. The sequence goes on along the minus strand of NW_026542679.1, from coordinate 169,326 downwards.
AAAAAGTTACATTTTAACGTGTTACATTTTAATATGTTACATTTTAACATGTTGCATTTTAACATGATAAAATGTTACATTTAACATGTTACATTTTAAAATGTTACATTTTAACATGTTACATTTTAAAATGTTACATTTTAACATGTTACATTTTAAAATGTTACATTTTAACATGTTACATTTTAAAATGTTAAATTTTAACATGTTACATTTTAAAATGTTACATTTTAACATGTTACATTTTAACATGTTACATTTTACGACGTTACATTTTAACATGTAACATTTTAACATATTACATTTTAACATGTTACATTTTAACATGTTAAATTTTAATATGTTACATTTTAATATGTTACATTTTAACATGTTGCATTTTAACATGATAAAATGTTACATTTTAACATGTTGCATTTTAACATAATAAAATGTTACATTTTAACACGTTACATTTAAAAATGTTACATTTTACGATGTTACATTTTAACATGTTACATTTTAGCATATTACGTTTTTACATGTTACATTTTAACATGATAAAATGTTACATTTTAACATGTTACATTTTAATATGTTACATTATAACATGTTGCATTTTAACATGTTACATTTTACGATGTTAAATTTTAGCATGTTACATTTTAGCATATTACATTTTAACATGTTACATTTTAACATGTTACATTTTAAAATGTTACATTTTAGGATGTTACATTTTAACATGTTACATTTTAACATATTACATTTTAACATGTTACATTTTAACATAATACATTTTAATATGTTACATTTTAACATGTTGCATCTTAACATGATCAAATGTTTCATTTTAACATGTTACATTTTAATATGTTACATTTTAACAAGTTACATTTTAACATGTTACATTTTAAAATGTTACATTTTAACATTTTTTATTTTAAAATGTTACATTTTAACTTGTTACATTTTAAAATGTTACATTTTAACATTTTTTATTTTAAAATGTTACATTTTAATATGTTACATTTTAACATGTTGCATTTTAACATGATAAAATGTTACATTTTATCATGTTACATTTTAAAATGTTACATTTTAACATGTTACATTTTAAAATGTTACATTTTAACATGTTACATTTTAGCATATTACATTTTAACATGATAAAAAGTTACATTTTAACGTGTTACATTTTAATATGTTACATTTTAACATGTTGCATTTTAACATGATAAAATGTTACATTTAACATGTTACATTTTAAAATGTTACATTTTAACATGTTACATTTTAAAATGTTACATTTTAACATGTTACATTTTAAAATGTTACATTTTAACATGTTACATTTTAAAATGTTAAATTTTAACATGTTACATTTTAAAATGTTACATTTTAACATGTTACATTTTAACATGTTACATTTTACGACGTTACATTTTAACATGTAACATTTTAACATATTACATTTTAACATGTTACATTTTAACATGTTAAATTTTAATATGTTACATTTTAATATGTTACATTTTAACATGTTGCATTTTAACATGATAAAATGTTACATTTTAACATGTTGCATTTTAACATAATAAAATGTTACATTTTAACACGTTACATTTAAAAATGTTACATTTTACGATGTTACATTTTAACATGTTACATTTTAGCATATTACGTTTTTACATGTTACATTTTAACATGATAAAATGTTACATTTTAACATGTTACATTTTAATATGTTACATTATAACATGTTGCATTTTAACATGTTACATTTTACGATGTTAAATTTTAGCATGTTACATTTTAGCATATTACATTTTAACATGTTACATTTTAACATGTTACATTTTAAAATGTTACATTTTAGGATGTTACATTTTAACATGTTACATTTTAACATATTACATTTTAACATGTTACATTTTAACATAATACATTTTAATATGTTACATTTTAACATGTTGCATCTTAACATGATCAAATGTTTCATTTTAACATGTTACATTTTAATATGTTACATTTTAACAAGTTACATTTTAACATGTTACATTTTAAAATGTTACATTTTAACATTTTTTATTTTAAAATGTTACATTTTAACTTGTTACATTTTAAAATGATACATTTTAACATTTTTTATTTTAAAATGTTACATTTTAACATGTTACATTTTTAACATGTTACATTTTAACATGTTACATTTTACGACGTTACATTTTAACATGTAACATTTTAACATATTACATTTTAACATGTTACATTTTAACTTGTTACATTTTAATATGTTACATTTTAATATGTTACATTTTAACAAGATAAAATGTTACATTTTAACATGTTACATTTTAAAATGTTACATTTTACGATGTTACATTTTATCATGTTACATTTTAACATATTACATTTTAACATGTTACTTTTTAACATAATACATTTTAATATGTTACATTTTAACATGTTATATTTTAGTATGTTACATTTTAAAATGTTGCTTTTTAACATGATAAAATGTTACATTTTACCATGTTACATTTTAAAATGTTACATTTTAGGATGTTACATTTTAACATGTTACATTTTAACATATTACATTTTAACATGTTACATTTTAACATAATACATTTTAATATGTTACATTTTAACATGTTGCATTTTAACATGATAAAATGTTACATTTTAACATGTTACATTTTAATGTGTTACATTTTAACATGTTACATTTTAGCATATTACATTTTAACATGATAAAATGTTACATTTTAACGTGTTACATTTTAATATGTTACATTTTAACATGTTACATTTTAAAATGTTACATTTTAACTTGTTACATTTTAAAATGTTACATTTTAACATTTTTTATTTTAAAATGTTACATTTTAACATGTTACAATTTTAACATGTTACATTTTAACATGTTACATTTTACGACGTTACATTTTAACATGTTACATTTTAACATATTACATTTTAACATGTTACATTTTAACTTGTTACATTTTAATATGTTACATTTTAACATGTTACATTTTAGCATATTACATTTTAACATGATAAAATGTTACATTTTAACATGTTACATTTTAACATGTTAAATTTTAATATGTTACATTTTAACATGTTGCATTTTAACATGATAAATTGTTACATTTTAACATGTTGCATTTTAACATATAAAATGTTACATTTTAACACGTTACATTTAAAAATGTTACATTTTACGATGTTACATTTTAACATGTTACATTTTAGCATATTACATTTTAACGTGTTACATTTTAACATGTTACATTTTAATATGTTACATTTTAACATGTTGCATTTTAACATGATAAAATGTGAAATTTTAACATGTTACATTTTAATATATTACATTTTAACATGTTACATTTTAATATGTTACATTTTAACATGTTGCATTTTAACATGATAAAATGTTACATTTTATCATGTTACATTTTAAAATGTTACATTTTAACATGTTACATTTTAAAATGTTACATTTTAACATGTTACATTTTAGCATATTACATTTTAACATGATAAAAAGTTACATTTTAACGTGTTACATTTCAATATGTTACATTTTAACATGTTACATTTTAACATGTTAAATTTTAATATGTTACATTTTAACATGTTGCATTTTAACATGATAAAATGTTACATTTTAACATGTTGCATTTTAACATAATAAAATGTTACATTTTAACACGTTACATTTAAAAATGTTACATTTTACGATGTTACATTTTAACATGTTACATTTTAGCATATTACATTTTAACATGTTACATTTTAACATGTTACATTTTAAAATGTTACATTTTAGGATGTTACATTTTAACATGTTACATTTTAACATATTACATTTTAACATGTTCCATTTTAACATAATACATTTTAATATGTTACATTTTAACATGTTGCATTTTAACATGATCAAATGTTTCATTTTAACATGTTACATTTTAATATGTTACATTTTAACAAGTTACATATTAACATGTTACATTTTAAAATGTTACATTTTAACATGATACATTTTAAAATGTTACATTTTAACATGTTACATTTTAAAATGTTACATTTTAACTTGTTACATTTTAAAATGTTACATTTTAACATTTTTTATTTTAAAATGTTACATTTTAACATGTTACAATTTTAACATGTTACATTTTAACATGTTACATTTTACGACGTTACATTTTAACATGTAACATTTTAACATATTACATTTTAACATGTTACATTTTAACTTGTTACATTTTAATATGTTACATTTTAATATGTTACATTTTAACAAGATAAAATGTTACATTTTAACATGTTACATTTTAAAATGTTACATTTTACGATGTTACATTTTATCATGTTACATTTTAACATATTACATTTTAACATGTTACTTTTTAACATAATACATTTTAATATGTTACATTTTAACATGTTATATTTTAGTATGTTACATTTTAAAATGTTGCTTTTTAACATGATAAAATGTTACATTTTACCATGTTAAATTTTAAAATGTTACATTTTAGGATGTTACATTTTAACATGTTACATTTTAACATATTACATTTTAACATGTTACATTTTAACATAATAAATTGTAATATGTTACATTTTAACATGTTGCATTTTAACATGATAAAATGTTACATTTTAACATGTTACATTTTAATGTGTTACATTTTAACATGTTACATTTTAGCATATTACATTTTAACATGATAAAATGTTACATTTTAACGTGTTACATTTTAATATGTTACATTTTAATATGTTACATTTTAACATGTTAAATTTTAATATGTTACATTTTAACATGTTGCATTTTAACATGATAAAATGTTACATTTTAACATGTTGCATTTTAACATAATAAAATGTTACATTTTAACACGTTACATTTAAAAATGTTACATTTTACGATGTTACATTTTTACATGTTACATTTTAGCATATTACATTTTAACGTGTTACATTTTAACATGTTACATTTTAATATGTTACATTTTAATATGTTGCATTTTAACATGATAAAATGTGAAATTTTAACATGTTACATTTTAATATATTACATTTTAACATGTTACATTTTAATATGTTACATTTTAACATGTTGCATTTTAACATGATAAAATGTTACATTTTATCATGTTACATTTTAAAATGTTACATTTTAACATGTTACATTTTAAAATGTTACATTTTAACATGTTACATTTTAGCATATTACATTTTAACATGATAAAAAGTTACATTTTAACGTGTTACATTTTAATATGTTACATTTTAACATGTTGCATTTTAACATGATAAAATGTTACATTTAACATGTTACATTTTAAAATGTTACATTTTAACATGTTACATTTTAAAATGTTACATTTTAACATGTTACATTTTAAAATGTTACATTTTAACATGTTACATTTTAAAATGTTAAATTTTAACATGTTACATTTTAAAATGTTACATTTTAACATGTTACATTTTAACATGTTACATTGTACGACGTTACATTTTAACATGTAACATTTTAACATATTACATTTTAACATGTTACATTTTAACATGTTAAATTTTAATATGTTACATTTTAATATGTTACATTTTAACATGTTGCATTTTAACATGATAAAATGTTACATTTTAACATGTTGCATTTTAACATAATAAAATGTTACATTTTAACACGTTACATTTAAAAATGTTACATTTTACGATGTTACATTTTAACATGTTACATTTTAGCATATTACGTTTTTACATGTTACATTTTAACATGATAAAATGTTACATTTTAACATGTTACATTTTAATATGTTACATTATAACATGTTGCATTTTAACATGTTACATTTTACGATGTTAAATTTTAGCATGTTACATTTTAGCATATTACATTTTAACATGTTACATTTTAACATGTTACATTTTAAAATGTTACATTTTAGGATGTTACATTTTAACATGTTACATTTTAACATATTACATTTTAACATGTTACATTTTAACATAATACATTTTAATATGTTACATTTTAACATGTTGCATCTTAACATGATCAAATGTTTCATTTTAACATGTTACATTTTAATATGTTACATTTTAACAAGTTACATTTTAACATGTTACATTTTAAAATGTTACATTTTAACATTTTTTATTTTAAAATGTTACATTTTAACTTGTTACATTTTAAAATGTTACATTTTAACATTTTTTATTTTAAAATGTTACATTTTAACATGTTACATTTTTAACATGTTACATTTTACGACGTTACATTTTAACATGTAACATTTTAACATATTACATTTTAACATGTTACATTTTAACTTGTTACATTTTAATATGTTACATTTTAATATGTTACATTTTAACAAGATAAAATGTTACATTTTAACATGTTACATTTTAAAATGTTACATTTTACGATGTTACATTTTATCATGTTACATTTTAACATATTACATTTTAACATGTTACTTTTTAACATAATACATTTTAATATGTTACATTTTAACATGTTATATTTTAGTATGTTACATTTTAAAATGTTGCTTTTTAACATGATAAAATGTTACATTTTACCATGTTACATTTTAAAATGTTACATTTTAGGATGTTACATTTTAACATGTTACATTTTAACATATTACATTTTAACATGTTACATTTTAACATAATACATTTTAATATGTTACATTTTAACATGTTGCATTTTAACATGATAAAATGTTACATTTTAACATGTTACATTTTAATGTGTTACATTTTAACATGTTACATTTTAGCATATTACATTTTAACATGATAAAATGTTACATTTTAACGTGTTACATTTTAATATGTTACATTTTAATATGTTACATTTTAACATGTTAAATTTTAATATGTTACATTTTAACATGTTGCATTTTAACATGATAAAATGTTACATTTTAACATGTTGCATTTTAACATAATAAAATGTTACATTATAACACGTTACATTTAAAAATGTTACATTTTACGATGTTACATTTTTACATGTTACATTTTAGCATATTACATTTTAACGTGTTACATTTTAACATGTTACATTTTAATATGTTACATTTTAATATGTTGCATTTTAACATGATAAAATGTGAAATTTTAACATGTTAAATTTTAATATATTACATTTTAACATGTTACATTTTAATATGTTACATTTTAACATGTTGCATTTTAACATGATAAAATGTTACATTTTATCATGTTACATTTTAAAATGTTACATTTTAACATGTTACATTTTAAAATGTTACATTTTAACATGTTACATTTTAGCATATTACATTTTAACATGATAAAAAGTTACATTTTAACGTGTTACATTTTAATATGTTACATTTTAACATGTTGCATTTTAACATGATAAAATGTTACATTTAACATGTTACATTTTAAAATGTTACATTTTAACATGTTACATTTTAAAATGTTACATTTTAACATGTTACATTTTAAAATGTTACATTTTAACATGTTACATTTTAACATGTTAAATTTTAATATGTTACATTTTAATATGTTACATTTTAACATGTTGCATTTTAACATGATAAAATGTTACATTTTAACATGTTGCATTTTAACATAATAAAATGTTACATTTTAACACGTTACATTTAAAAATGTTACATTTTACGATGTTACATTTTAACATGTTACATTTTAGCATATTACGTTTTTACATGTTACATTTTAACATTTAAAAATGTTACATTTTAACATGATACATTTTAAAATGTTACATTTTAAAATGTTACATTTTAAAATGTTACATTTTAAAATGTTACATTTTAACTTGTTACATTTTAAAATGTTACATTTTAACATTTTTTATTTTAAAATGTTACATTTTAACATGTTACAATTTTAACATGTTACATTTTAACATGTTACATTTTACGACGTTACATTTTAACATGTAACATTTTAACATATTACATTTTAACATGTTACATTTTAACTTGTTACATTTTAATATGTTACATTTTAATATGTTACATTTTAACAAGATAAAATGATACATTTTAACATGTTACATTTTAAAGTGTTACATTTTACGATGTTACATTTTATCATGTTACATTTTAACATATTACATTTTAACATGTTACTTTTTAACATAATACATTTTAATATGTTACATTTTAACATGTTATATTTTAATATGTTACATTTTAAAATGTTGCTTTTTAACATGATAAAATGTTACATTTTACCATGTTACATTTTAAAATGTTACATTTTAGGATGTTACATTTTAACATGTTACATTTTAACATATTACATTTTAACATGTTACATTTTAACATAATACATTTTAATATGTTACATTTTAACATGTTGCATTTTAACATGATAAAATGTTACATTTTAACATGTTACATTTTAATGTGTTACATTTTAACATGTTACATTTTAGCATATTACATTTTAACATGATAAAATGTTACATTTTAACGTGTTACATTTTAATATGTTACATTTTAACATGTTACATTTTAAAATGTTACATTTTAACATGTTACAATTTTTTACATGTTACATTTTAACATGTTACATTTTACGACGTTACATTTTAACATGTTACATTTTAACATATTACATTTTAACATGTTACATTTTAACTTGTTACATTTTAATATGTTACATTTTAATATGTTACATTTTAACAAGATAAAATGTTACATTTTAACATGTTACATTTTAAAATGTTACATTTTACGATGTTACATTTTATCATGTTACATTTTAACATATTACATTTTAACATGTTACTTTTTAACATAATACATTTTAATATGTTACATTTTAACATGTTATATTTTAATATGTTACATTTTAAAATGTTGCTTTTTAACATGATAAAATATTACATTTTACCATGTTACATTTTAAAATGTTACATTTTAGGATGTTACATTTTAACATGTTACATTTTAACATATTACATTTTAACATGTTGCATTTTAACATAATAAAATGTTACATTTTAACACGTTACATTTAAAAATGTTACATTTTACGATGTTACATTTTAACATGTTACATTTTAGCATATTACATTTTAACATGTTACATTTTAACATGTTACATTTTAAAATGTTACATTTTAGGATGTTACATTTTAACATGTTACATTTTAACATATTACATTTTAACATGTTACATTTTAACATAATACATTTTAATATGTTACATTTTAACATGTTGCATTTTAACATGATCAAATGTTTCATTTTAACATGTTACATTTTAATATGTTACATTTTAACAAGTTACATTTTAACATGTTACATTTAAAAATGTTACATTTTAACATGATACATTTTAAAATGTTACATTTTAACATGTTACATTTTAAAATGTTACATTTTAACTTGTTACATTTTAAAATGTTACATTTTAACATTTTTTATTTTAAAATGTTACATTTTAACATGTTACATTTTAACATGTTACATTTTACGACGTTACATTTTAACATGTAACATTTTAACATATTACATTTTAACATGTTACATTTTAACATGTTACATTTTAACTTGTTACATTTTAATATGTTACATTTTAATATGTTACATTTTAACAAGATAAAATGTTACATTTTAACATGTTACATTTTAAAATGTTACATTTTACGATGTTACATTTTATCATGTTACATTTTAACATATTACATTTTAACATGTTACTTTTTAACATAATACATTTTAACATGTTACTTTTTAACATAATACATTTTAATATGTTACATTTTAAAATGTTATATTTTAATATGTTACATTTTAAAATGTTGCTTTTTAACATGATAAAATGTTACATTTTACCATGTTACATTTTAAAATGTTACATTTTAGGATGTTACATTTTAACATGTTACATTTTAACATATTACATTTTAACATGTTACATTTTAACATAATACATTTTAATATGTTACATTTTAACATGTTGCATTTTAACATGATCAAATGTTTCATTTTAACATGTTACATTTTAATATGTTACATTTTAACAAGTTACATTTTAACATGTTACATTTAAAAATGTTACATTTTAACATGATACATTTTAAAATGTTACATTTTAACATGTTACATTTTAAAATGTTACATTTTAACTTGTTACATTTTAAAATGTTACATTTTAACATGTTACAATTTTAACATGTTACATTTTAACATGTTACATTTTACGACGTTACATTTTAACATGTAACATTTTAACATATTACATTTTAACATGTTACATTTTAACTTGTTACATTTTAATATGTTACATTTTAATATGTTACATTTTAACAAGATAAAATGTTACATTTTAACATGTTACATTTTAAAATGTTACATTTTACGATGTTACATTTTATCATGTTACATTTTAACATATTACATTTTAACATGTTACTTTTTAACATAATACATTTTAATATGTTACATTTTAACATGTTATATTTTAATATGTTACATTTTAACATGTTGCATTTTAACATATAAAATGTTACATTTTAACACGTTACATTTAAAAATGTTACATTTTACGATGTTACATTTTAACATATTACATTTTAGCATATTACATTTCAACGTGTTACATTTTAACATGTTACATTTTAATATGTTACATTTTAACATGTTGCATTTTAACATGATAAAATGTTACATATTTACATGTTACATTTTAATGTGTTACATTTTAACATGTTACATTTTAGCATATTACATTTTAACATGATAAAATGTTACATTTTAACGTGTTACATTTTAATATGTTACATTTTAACATGTTACATTTTAAAATGTTACATTTTAACATGTTACATTTTAAAATGTTACATTTTAACATGTTACAATTTTTTACATGTTACATTTTAACATGTTACATTTTACGACGTTACATTTTAACATGTTACATTTTAACATATTACATATTAACATGTTACATTTTAACTTGTTACATTTTAATATGTTACATTTTAATATGTTACATTTTAACAAGATAAAATGTTACATTTTAACATGTTACATTTTAAAATGTTACATTTTACGATGTTACATTTTATCATGTTACATTTTAACATATTACATTTTAACATGTTACTTTTTAACATAATACATTTTAATATGTTACATTTTAACATGTTATATTTTAATATGTTACATTTAAAAATGTTGCTTTTTAACATGATAAAATGTTACATTTTACCATGTTACATTTTAAAATGTTACATTTTAGGATGTTACATTTTAACATGTTACATTTTAACATATTACATTTTAACATGTTGCATTTTAACATAATAAAATGTTACATTTTAACACGTTACATTTAAAAATGTTACATTTTACGATGTTACATTTTAACATGTTACATTTTAGCATATTACATTTTAACATGTTACATTTTAACATGTTACATTTTAAAATGTTACATTTTAGGATGTTACATTTTAACATGTTACATTTTAACATGTTACATTTTAAAATGTTACATTTTAGGATGTTACATTTTAAAATGTTACATTTTACGATGTTACATTTTATCATGTTACATTTTAACATATTACATTTTAACATGTTACTTTTTAACATAATACATTTTAATATGTTACATTTTAACATGTTATTTTTTAATATGTTACATTTTAAAATGTTGCTTTTTAACATGATAAAATGTTACATTTTACCATGTTACATTTTAAAATGTTACATTTTAGGATGTTAAATTTTAACATGTTACATTTTAACATATTACATTTTAACATGTTACATTTTAACATAATACATTTTAATATGTTACATTTTAACATGTTGCATTTTAACATGATAAAATGTTACATTTTAACATGTTACATTTTAATGTGTTACATTTTAACATGTTACATTTTAGCATATTACATTTTAACATGATAAAATGTTACATTTTAACGTGTTACATTTTAATATGTTACATTTTAACATGTTACATTTTAAAATGTTACATTTTAACTTGTTACATTTTAAAATGTTACATTTTAACATTTTTTATTTTAAAATGTTACATTTTAACATGTTACAATTTTAACATGTTACATTTTAACATGTTACATTTTACGACGTTACATTTTAACATGTTACATTTTAACATATTACATTTTAACATGTTACATTTTAACTTGTTACATTTTAATATGTTACATTTTAATATGTTACATTTTAACAAGATAAAATGTTACATTTTAACATGTTACATTTTAAAATGTTACATTTTACGTTGTTACATTTTATCATGTTACATTTTAACATATTACATTTTAACATGTTACTTTTTAACATAATACATTTTAATATGTTACATTTTAACATGTTATATTTTAATATGTTACATTTTAAAATGTTGCTTTTTAACATGATAAAATGTTACATTTTACCATGTTACATTTTAAAATGTTACATTTTAGGATGTTACATTTTAACATGTTACATTTTAACATATTACATTTTAACATGTTACATTTTAACATAATACATTTTAATATGTTACATTTTAACATGTTGCATTTTAACATGATAAAATGTTACATTTTAACATGTTACATTTTAATGTGTTACATTTTAACATGTTACATTTTAGCATATTACATTTTAACATGATAAAATGTTACATTTTAACATGTTACATTTTAACATGTTAAATTTTAATATGTTACATTTTAACATGTTGCATTTTAACATGATAAATTGTTACATTTTAACATGTTGCATTTTAACATATAAAATGTTACATTTTAACACGTTACATTTAAAAATGTTACATTTTACGATGTTACATTTAAACATATTACATTTTAGCATATTACATTTCAACGTGTTACATTTTAACATGTTACATTGAAATATGTTACATTTTAACATGTTGCATTTTAACATGATAAAATGTGAAATTTTAACATGTTACATTTTAATAGATTACATTTTAACATGTTACATTTTAATATGTTACATTTTAACATGTTGCATTTTAACATGATAAAATGTTACATTTTATCATGTTACATTTTAAAACGTTACATTTTAACATGTTACATTTTAAAATGTTACATTTTAACATGTTACATTTTAGCATATTACATTTTAACATGATAAAAAGTTACATTTTAACGTGTTACATTTTAATATGTTACATTTTAACATGTTGCATTTTAACATGATAAAATGTTACATTTAACATGTTACATTTTAAAATGTTACATTTTAACATGTTACATTTTAAAATGTTACATTTTAACATGTTACATTTTAAAATGTTACATTTTAACATGTTACATTTTAAAATGTTACATTTTAACATGTTACATTTTAAAATGTTACATTTTAAAATGTTACATTTTAACATGTTACATTTTAAAATGTTACATTTTAACATGTTACATTTTAACATGTTACATTTTACGACGTTACATTTTAACATGTAACATTTTAACATATTACATTTTAACATGTTACATTTTAACATGTTAAATTTTAATATGTTACATTTTAACATGTTGCATTTTAACATGATAAAATGTTACATTTTAACATGTTGCATTTTAACATAATAAAATGTTACATTTTAACACGTTACATTTAAAAATGTTACATTTTACGATGTTACATTTTAACATGTTACATTTTAGCATATTACATTTTAACATGTTACATTTTAACATGTTACATTTTAAAATGTTACATTTTAGGATGTTACATTTTAACATGTTACATTTTAACATATTACATTTTAACATGTTCCATTTTAACATAATACATTTTAATATGTTACATTTTAACATGTTGCATTTTAACATGATCAAATGTTTCATTTTAACATGTTACATTTTAATATGTTACATTTTAACAAGTTACATATTAACATGTTACATTTAAAAATGTTACATTTTAACATGATACATTTTAAAATGTTACATTTTAACATGTTACATTTTAAAATGTTACATTTTAACTTGTTACATTTTAAAATGTTACATTTTAACATTTTTTATTTTAAAATGTTACATTTTAACATGTTACAATTTTAACATGTTACATTTTAACATGTTACATTTTACGACGTTACATTTTAACATGTAACATTTTAACATATTACATTTTAACATGTTACATTTTAACTTGTTACATTTTAGTATGTTACATTTTAATATGTTACATTTTAACAAGATAAAATGTTACATTTTAACATGTTACATTTTAAAATGTTACATTTTACGATGTTACATTTTATCATGTTACATTTTAACATATTACATTTTAACATGTTACTTTTTAACATAATACATTTTAATATGTTACATTTTAACATGTTATATTTTAGTATGTTACATTTTAAAATGTTGCTTTTTAACATGATAAAATGTTACATTTTACCATGTTACATTTTAAAATGTTACATTTTAGGATGTTACATTTTAACATGTTACATTTTAACATATTACATTTTAACATGTTACATTTTAACATAATACATTTTAATATGTTACATTTTAACATGTTGCATTTTAACATGATAAAATGTTACATTTTAACATGTTACATTTTAATGTGTTACATTTTAACATGTTACATTTTAGCATATTACATTTTAACATGATAAAATGTTACATTTTAACGTGTTACATTTTAATATGTTACATTTTAATATGTTACATTTTAACATGCTAAATTTTAATATGTTACATTTTAACATGTTGCATTTTAACATGATAAAATGTTACATTTTAACATGTTGCATTTTAACATAATAAAATGTTACATTTTACGATGTTACATTTTTACATGTTACATTTTAGCATATTACATTTTAACGTGTTACATTTTAACATGTTACATTTTAATATGTTACATTTTAATATGTTGCATTTTAACATGATAACATGTGAAATTTTAACATGTTACATTGTAATATATTACATTTTAACATGTTACATTTTAATATGTTACATTTTAACATGTTGCATTTTAACATGATAAAATGTTACATTTTATCATGTTACATTTTAAAATGTTACATTTTAACATGTTACATTTTAAAATGTTACATTTTAACATGTTACATTTTAGCATATTACATTTTAACATGATAAAAAGTTACATTTTAACGTGTTACATTTTAATATGTTACATTTTAACATGTTGCATTTTAACATGATAAAATGTTACATTTAACATGTTACATTTTAAAATGTTGCATTTTAACATGTTACATTTTAAAATGTTACATTTTAACATGTTACATTTTAAAATGTTACATTTTAACATGTTACATTTTAAAATGTTACATTTTAACATGTTACATTTTAACATGTTACATTTTACGACGTTACATTTTAACATGTAACATTTTAACATATTACATTTTAACATGTTACATTTTAACATGTTAAATTTTAATATGTTACATTTTAATATGTTACATTTTAACATGTTGCATTTTAACATGATAAAATGTTACATTTTAACATGTTGCATTTTAACATAATAAAATGTTACATTTTAACACGTTACATTTAAAAATGTTACATTTTACGATGTTACATTTTAACATGTTACATTTTAGCATATTACGTTTTTACATGTTACATTTTAACATGATAAAATGTTACATTTTAACATGTTACATTTTAATATGTTACATTATAACATGTTGCATTTTAACATGTTACATTTTACGATGTTAAATTTTAGCATGTTACATTTTAGCATATTACATTTTAACATGTTACATTTTAACATGTTACATTTTAAAATGTTACATTTTAGGATGTTACATTTTAACATGTTACATTTTAACATATTACATTTTAACATGTTACATTTTAACATAATACATTTTAATATGTTACATTTTAACATGTTGCATCTTAACATGATCAAATGTTTCATTTTAACATGTTACATTTTAATATGTTACATTTTAACAAGTTACATTTTAACATGATAAAATTTTACATTTTATCATGTTACATTTTAAAATGTTACATTTTAATATGTTACATTTTAAAATGTTACATTTTAACATGTTACATTTTAGCATATTACATTTTAACATGATAAAATGTTACATTTTAACGTGTTACATTTTAATATGTTACATTTTAACATGTTGCATTTTAACATGATAAAATGTTACATTTAACATGTTACATTTTAAAATGTTACATTATAACATGTTACATTTTAAAATGTTACATTTTAACATGTTACATTTTAAAATGTTACATTTTAACATGTTACATTTTAACATGTTACATTTTACGACGTTACATTTTAACATGTAACATTTTAACATTTTACATTTTAAAATGTTACATTTTAACATGTTACATTTTACAATGTTACATTTTAAAATGTTACATTTTAGGATGTTACATTTTAACATGTAACATTTTAACATATTACATTTTAACATGTTACATTTTTAACATGTTACATTTTAACATGTTACATTTTAATATGTTACATTTTAACATGTTGCATTTTAACATGATAAAATGTTACATTTTAACATGTTACATTTTAATATGTTACATTTTAACATGTTGCATTTTAACATGATAAAATGTTACATATTAACATGTTACATTTTAATATGTTACATTTCAACATGTTGCATTTTAACATGATAAAATGTTACATTTTAATATGTTACATTTTAACATGTTGCATTTTAACATGATAAAATGTTACATTTTAACATGTTGCATTTTAACATGATAAAATGTTACATTTTAACATGTTACATTTTAAAATGTTACATTTTCAAATGTTACATTTTACGATGTTACATTTTAACAAGTTACATTTTAGCATATTACATTTTAACGTGTTACATTTTAACATGTTACATT
Organism: Macrosteles quadrilineatus; assembly: GCF_028750875.1. Taxonomy (NCBI): domain Eukaryota; kingdom Metazoa; phylum Arthropoda; class Insecta; order Hemiptera; family Cicadellidae; genus Macrosteles; species Macrosteles quadrilineatus. The sequence goes on along the minus strand of NW_026542679.1, from coordinate 152,396 downwards.
TTAATATGTTACATTTTAACATGTTGCATTTTAACATGATAAAATGTGAAATTTTAACATGTTACATTTTAATATATTACATTTTAACATGTTACATTTTAATATGTTACATTTTAACATGTTGCATTTTAACATGATAAAATGTTACATTTTATCATGTTACATTGTAATATGTTACATTTTAACATGTTGCATTTTAACATGATAAAATGTTACATTTTAACATGTTACATTTTACAATGTTACATTTTACGATGTTACATTTTATCATGTTACATTTTAACATATTACATTTTAACATGTTACTTTTTAACATAATACATTTTAATATGTTACATTTTAACATGTTACATTTTAATATGTTACATTTTAAAATGTTGCATTTTAACATGTTAAAATGTTACATTTACATGTTACATTTTAAAATGTTACATTTTAGGATGTTACATTTTAACATGTTGCATTTTAACATGATAAAATGTTACATTTTACCATGTTACATTTTAAAGTGTTACATTTTAGGATGTTACATTTTAACATGTTACATTTTAACATATTACATTTTAACATGTTACATTTTAACATAATACATTTTAATATGTTACATTTTAACATGTTACATTTTAATATGTTACATTTTAACATGTTGCATTTTAACATGATAAAATGTTACATTTAACATGTTACATTTTAAAATGTTACATTTAAACATGTTACATTTTAGAATGTTACATTTTAACATGTTACATTTTAACATGTTACATTTTAAAATGTTACATTTTAACTTGTTACATTTTAAAATGTTTCATTTTAACATGTTACATTTTAAAATGTTACATTTTAACATGTTACATTTTAAAATGTTACATTTTAAAATGTTACATTTTAACATGTTACATTTTAACATGTTACATTTTAACATGTTACATTTTAACATGTTACATTTTACGACGTTACATTTTAACATGTAACATTTTAACATATTACATTTTAACATGTTACATTTTAACATGTTACATTTTAATATGTTACATTTTAACATGTTGCATTTTAACATGATAAAATGTTACATTTTAACATGTTACATTTTAGCATATTACATTTTAACATGATAAAAAGTTACATTTTAACGTGTTACATTTAAATATGTTACATTTTAACATGTTGCATTTTAACATGATAAAATGTTACATTTAACATGTTACATTTTAAAATGTTACATTTTAACATGTTACATTTTAAAATGTTACATTTTAACATGTTACATTTTAAAATGTTACATTTTAACATGTTACATTTTAAAATGTTACATTTTAACATGTTACATTTTAAAATGTTACATTTTAACATGTTACATTTTAACATGTTACATTTTACGACGTTACATTTTAACATGTAACATTTTAACATATTACATTTTAACATGTTACATTTTAACATGTTAAATTTTAATATGTTACATTTTAATATGTTACATTTTAACATGTTGCATTTTAACATGATAAAATGTTACATTTTAACATGTTGCATTTTAACATAATAAAATGTTACATTTTAACACGTTACATTTAAAAATGTTACATTTTACGATGTTACATTTTAACATGTTACATTTTAGCATATTACGTTTTTACATGTTACATTTTAACATGATAAAATGTTACATTTTAACATGTTACATTTTAATATGTTACATTATAACATGTTGCATTTTAACATGTTACATTTTACGATGTTAAATTTTAGCATGTTACATTTTAGCATATTACATTTTAACATGTTACATTTTAACATGTTACATTTTAAAATGTTACATTTTAGGATGTTACATTTTAACATGTTACATTTTAACATATTACATTTTAACATGTTACATTTTAACATAATACATTTTAATATGTTACATTTTAACATGTTGCATCTTAACATGATCAAATGTTTCATTTTAACATGTTACATTTTAATATGTTACATTTTAACAAGTTACATTTTAACATGTTACATTTTAAAATGTTACATTTTAACATTTTTTATTTTAAAATGTTACATTTTAACTTGTTACATTTTAAAATGTTACATTTTAACATTTTTTTTTTTTAAATGTTACATTTTAACATGTTACATTTTAAAATGTTACATTTTAACATGTTACATTTTAACATGTTACATTTTACGACGTTACATTTTAACACGTAACATTTTAACATATTACATTTTAACATGTTACATTTTAACATGTTAAATTTTAATATGTTACATTTTAACATGTTGCATTTTAACATGATAAAATTTTACATTTTATCATGTTACATTTTAAAATGTTACATTTTAATATGTTACATTTTAAAATGTTACATTTTAACATGTTACATTTTAGCATATTACATTTTAACATGATAAAATGTTACATTTTAACGTGTTACATTTTAATATGTTACATTTTAACATGTTGCATTTTAACATGATAAAATGTTACATTTAACATGTTACATTTTAAAATGTTACATTATAACATGTTACATTTTAAAATGTTACATTTTAACATGTTACATTTTAAAATGTTACATTTTAACATGTTACATTTTAACATGTTACATTTTACGACGTTACATTTTAACATGTAACATTTTAACATTTTACATTTTAAAATGTTACATTTTAACATGTTACATTTTACAATGTTACATTTTAAAATGTTACATTTTAGGATGTTACATTTTAACATGTAACATTTTAACATATTACATTTTAACATGTTACATTTTTAACATGTTACATTTTAACATGTTACATTTTAATATGTTACATTTTAACATGTTGTATTTTAACATGATAAAATGTTACATTTTAACATGTTACATTTTAACATGTTACATTTTAAAATGTTACATTTTAACTTGTTACATTTTAAAATGTTTCATTTTAACATGTTACATTTGAAAATGTTACATTTTAACATGTTACATTTTAAAATGTTACATTTTAAAATGTTACATTTTAAAATGTTACATTTTAACATGTTACATTTTAACATGTTACATTTTAACATGTTACATTTTAACATGTTACATTTTACGACGTTACATTTTAACATGTAACATTTTAACATATTACATTTTAACATGTTACATTTTAACATGTTACATTTTAATATGTTACATTTTAACATGTTGCATTTTAACATGATAAAATGTTACATTTTAACATGTGACATTTTAACATGATAAAATGTTACATTTTAACATGTTGCATTTTAACATAATAAAATGTTACATTTTAACACGTTACATTTAAAAATGTTACATTTTACGATGTTACATTTTAACATGTTACATTTTAGCATATTACGTTTTTACATGTTACATTTTAACATGATAAAATGTTACATTTTAACATGTTACATTTTAATGTGTTACATTACAACATGTTGCATTTTAACATGATAAAAAGTTACATTTTAACATGTTTTATTTTAAAATGTTACATTTTACAATGTTACATTTTAGCATGTTACATTTTAGCATATTACATTTTAACATGTTACATTTTAACATGTTACATTTTAATATGTTACATTTTAACATGTTGCATTTTAACATGATCAATTGTTTCATTTTAACATGTTACATTTTAATATGTTTCATTTTAACAAGTTTCATTTTAACATGTTACATTTAAAAATGTTACATTTTAACATGTTACATTTTAAAATGTTACATTTTAACTTGTTACATTTTAAAATGTTACATTTTAACATTTTTTATTTTAAAATGTTACATTTTAACATGTTACAATTTTAACATGTTACATTTTAACATGTTACATTTTACGACGTTACATTTTAACATGTTGCATTTTAACATGATAAAATGTTACATTTTATCATGTTACATTGTAATATGTTACATTTTAACATGATAAAATGTTACATTTTAACATGTTACATTTTACAATGTTACATTTTACGATGTTACATTTTATCATGTTACATTTTAACATATTACATTTTAACATGTTACTTTTTAACATAATACATTTTAATATGTTACATTTTAACATGTTACATTTTAATATGTTACATTTTAAAATGTTGCATTTTAACATGATAAAATGTTACATTTACATGTTACATTTTAAAATGTTACATTTTAGGATGTTACATTTTAACATGTTACATTTTAACATATTACATTTTAACATGTTACATTTTAACATAATACATTTTAAAATGTTACATTTTAACATGTTACATTTTAATATGTTACATTTTAACATGTTGCATTTTAACATGATAAAATGTTACATTTAACATGTTACATTTTAAAATGTTACATTTAAACATGTTACATTTTAAAATGTTACATTTTAACATGTTACATTTTAAAATGTTACATTTTAACATGTTACATTTTAAAATGTTACATTTTAACTTGTTACATTTTAAAATGTTACATTTTAACATGTTACATTTTAAAATGTTACATTTTAACATGTTACATTTTAAAATGTTACATTTTAAAATGTTACATTTTAACATGTTACATTTTAACATGTTACATTTTACGACGTTACATTTTAACATGTAACATTTTAACATATTACATTTTAACATGTTACATTTTAACATGTTACATTTTAATATGTTACATTTTAACATGTTGCATTTTAACATGATAAAATGTTACATTTTAACATGTTACATTTTAACATGATAAAATGTTACATTTTAACATGTTGCATTTTAACATAATAAAATGTTACATTTTAACACGTTACATTTAAAAATGTTACATTTTAGGATGTTACATTTTAACATGTTACATTTTGCCATATTACGTTTTTACATGTTACATTTTAACATGATAAAATGTTACATTTTAACATGTTACATTTTAATATGTTACATTATAACATGTTGCATTTTAACATGATAAAAAGTTACATTTTAACATGTTTTATTTTAAAATGTTACATTTTACAATGTTACATTTTAGCATGTTACATTTTAGCATATTACATTTTAACATGTTACATTTTAACATGTTACATTTTAATATGTTACATTTTAACATGTTGCATTTTAACATGATCAAATGTTTCATTTTAACATGTTACATTTTAATATGTTTCATTTTAACAAGTTTCATTTTAACATGTTACATTTAAAAATGTTACATTTTAACATGTTACATTTTAAAATGTTACATTTTAACATGTTACATTTTAAAATGTTACATTTTAACTTGTTACATTTTAAAATGTTACATTTTAACATTTTTTATTTTAAAATGTTACATTTTAACATGTTACAATTTTAACATGTTACATTTTAACATGTTACATTTTAACATGTTACATTTTACGACGTTACATTTTAACATGTTACATTTTACAATGTTACATTTTAAAATGTTACATTTTAGGATGTTACATTTTAACATGTAACATTTTAACATATTACATTTTAACATGTTGCATTTTAACTTGTTACATTTTAATATGTTACATTTTAATATGTTACATTTTAACATGATAAAATGTTACATTTTAACATGTTACATTTTAAAATGTTACATTTTACGATGTTACATTTTATCATGTTACATTTTAACATATTACATTTTAACATGTTACTTTTTAACATAATACATTTTAATATGTTACATTTTAACATGTTATATTTTAATATGTTACATTTTAAAATGTTGCTTTTTAACATGATAAAATGTTACATTTTAGGATGTTACATTTTAACATGTTGCATTTTAACATGATAAAATGTTACATTTTACCATGTTACATTTTAAAATGTTACATTTTAGGATGTTACATTTTAACATGTTACATTTTAACATATTACATTTTAACATGTTACATTTTAACATAATACATTTTAATATGTTACATTTTAACATGTTGCATTTTAACATAATAAAATGTTACATTTTAACATGTTACATTTTAATGTGTTACATTTTAACATGTTACATTTTAGCATATTACATTTTAACATGATAAAATGTTACATTTTAACGTGTTACATTTTAATATGTTACATTTTAACATGTTACATTTTAACATGTTAAATTTTAATATGTTACATTTTAACATGTTGCATTTTAACATGATAAAATGTTACATTTTAACATGTTGCATTTTAACATAATAAAATGTTACATTTTAACACGTTACATTTAAAAATGTTACATTTTACGATGTTACATTTTAACATGTTACATTTTAGCATATTACATTTTAACGTGTTACATTTTAACATGTTACATTTTAATATGTTACATTTTAACATGTTGCATTTTAACATGATAAAATGTGAAATTTTAACATGTTACATTTTAATATATTACATTTTAACATGTTACATTTTAATATGTTACATTTTAACATGTTGCATTTTAACATGATAAAATATTACATTTTATCATGTTACATTTTACGACGTTACATTTTAACATGTAACATTTTAACATATTACATTTTAACATGTTACATTTTAACATGTTAAATTTTAATATGTTACATTTTAACATGTTGCATTTTAACATGATAAAATGTTACATTTTAACACGTTACATTTAAAAATGTTACATTTTACGATGTTACATTTTAACATGTTACATTTTAGCATATTACATTTTAACATGTTACATTTTAACATGTTACATTTTAAAATGTTACATTTTAGGATGTTACATTTTAACATGTTACATTTTAACATATTACATTTTAACATGTTACATTTTAACATAATACATTTTAATATGTTACATTTTAACATGTTGCATTTTAACATGATCAAATGTTTCATTTTAACAAGTTACATTTTAACATGTTACATTTAAAAATGTTACATTTTAACATGATACATTTTAAAATGTTACATTTTAACATGTTACATTTTAAAATGTTACATTTTAACTTGTTACATTTTAAAATGTTACATTTTAACATTTTTTATTTTAAATGTTACATTTTAACATGTTACAATTTTAACATGTTACATTTTAACATGTTACATTTTAACATGTTACATTTTACGACGTTACATTTTAACATGTAACATTTTAACATATTACATTTTAACATGTTACATTTTAACTTGTTACATTTTAATATGTTACATTTTAATATGTTACATTTTAACAAGATAAAATGTTACATTTTAACATGTTACATTTTAAAATGTTACATTTTACGATGTTACATTTTATCATGTTACATTTTAACGTATTACATTTTAACATGTTACTTTTTAACATAATACATTTTAATATGTTACATTTTAACATGTTATATTTTAATATGTTACATTTTAAAATGTTGCTTTTTAACATGATAAAATGTGACATTTTACTATGTTACATTTTAAAATGTTACATTTTAGGATGTTACATTTTAACATGTTACATTTTAACATATTACATTTTAACATGTTACATTTTAACATAATACATTTTAATATGTTACATTTTAACATGTTGCATTTTAACATGATCAAATGTTTCATTTTAACATGTTACATTTTAATATGTTACATTTTAACAAGTTACATTTTAACATGTTACATTTAAAAATGTTACATTTTAACATGATACATTTTAAAATGTTACATTTTAACATGTTACATTTTAAAATGTTACATTTTAACTTGTTACATTTTAAAATGTTACATTTTAACATTTTTTATTTTAAAATGTTACATTTTAACATGTTACAATTTTAACATGTTACATTTTAACATGTTACATTTTACGACGTTACATTTTAACATGTAACATTTTAACATATTACGTTTTAACATGTTACATTTTAACTTGTTACATTTTAATATGTTACATTTTAATATGTTACATTTTAACAAGATAAAATGTTACATTTTAACATGTTACATTTTAAAATGTTACATTTTAACATTTTTTATTTTAAAATGTTACATTTTAACATGTTACAATTTTAACATGTAACATTTTAACATGTTACATTTTACGACGTTACATTTTAACATGTAACATTTTAACATATTACATTTTAACATGTTACATTTTAACTTGTTACATTTTAATATGTTTCATTTTACGAAGTTACATTTTAACATGTTACATTTTAACATATTACATTTTAACATGTTACATTTTAACTTGTTACAATTTAATATGTTACATTTTAATATGTTACATTTTAACAAGATAAAATGTTACATTTTAACATGTTACATTTTAAAATGTTACATTTTACGATGTTACATTTTATCATGTTACATTTTAACATATTACATTTTAACATGTTACTTTTTAACATAATACATTTTAATATGTTACATTTTAACATGTTATATTTTAATATGTTACATTTTAAAATGTTGCTTTTTAACATGATAAAATGTTACATTTTACCATGTTACATTTTAAAATGTTACATTTGAGGATGTTACATTTTAACATGTTACATTTTAACATATTACATTTTAACATGTTGCATTTTAACATAATAAAATGTTACATTTTAACATGTTACATTTTAACTTGTTACATTTTAACATGTTACATTTTACGACGTTACATTTTAACATGTTACATTTTAACATATTACATTTTAACATGTTACATTTTAACTTGTTACATTTTAATATGTTACATTTTAATATGTTACATTTTAACAAGATAAAATGTTACATTTTAACATGTTACATTTTAAAATGTTACATTTTACGATGTTACATTTTATCATGTTACATTTTAACATATTACATTTTAACATGTTACTTTTTAACATAATACATTTTAATATGTTACATTTTAACATGTTATATTTTAATATGTTACATTTTAAAATGTTGCTTTTTAACATGATAAAATGTTACATTTTACCATGTTACATTTTAAAATGTTACATTTGAGGATGTTACATTTTAACATGTGTTATTTTAACATATTACATTTTAACATGTTGCATTTTAACATAATAAAATGTTACATTTTAACACGTTACATTTAAAAATGTTACATTTTACGATGTTACATTTAAACATGTTACATTTTAGCATATTACATTTTAACATGTTACATTTTAACATGTTACATTTTAAAATGTTACATTTTAGGATGTTACATTTTAACATGTTACATTTTAACATATTACATTTTAACATGTTACATTTTAAAATGTTACATTTTAACATGTTACATTTTAAAATGTTACATTTTAACATGTTACATTTTAAAATGTTACATTTTAACATGTTAAAATGCAACATGTTAAAATGTAACATTTTAAAATGTAACAAGTTAAAATGTAACATTTTAAAATGTAACATGTTAAATGTAACATTTTATCATGTTAAAATGCAACATGTTAAAATGTAACATATTAAAATGTATTATGTTAAAATGTAACATGTTAAAATGTAATACGTTAAAATGTAACATGTTAAAATGTAACATCCTAAAATGTAACATTTTAAAATGTAACATGTTAAAATGTAACATTTTATCATGTTAAAATGTAACATGTTAAAATGTAACATCCTGAAATGTAACATTTTAAAATGTAACATGTTAAAATGTAACATTTTAAAATGTAACATGTTAAATGTAACATTTTTATCATATTAAAATGCAACATGTTAAAATGTAACATATTAAAACGTATTATGTTAAAATGTAACATGTTAAAATGTAATACGTTAAAATGTTACATGTTAAAATGTAACATGTTAAAATGTAACATTTTAAAATGTAACATGTTAAAATGTAACATTTTAAAATGTAACATGTTTAAATGTAACATTTTAAAATGTAACATGTTAAAATGTAACATTTTAAAATGTAACATGTTTAAATGTAACATTTTAAAATGTAACATGTTTAAATGTAACATTTTAAAATGTAACATGTTAAATGTAACATTTTATCATGTTAAAATGCAACATGTTAAAATGTAACATATTAAAATGTAACATGTTAAAATGTAACATATTAAAATGTATTATGTTAAAATGTAACATGTTAAAATGTAATATGTTAAAATGTAACATGTTAAAATGTAACATCCTAAAATGTAACACTTTAAAATGTAACATGGTAAAATGTAACATTTTATCATGTTAAAATGCAACATGTTAAAATGTAACATTTTATCATGTTAAAATGCAACATGTTAAAATGTAACATCCTAAAATGTAACATTTTAAAATGTAACATGTTAAATGTAACATTTTATCATGTTAAAATGCAACATTTTAAAATGTAACATGTTAAAATGTAACATTTTAAAATGTAACATGTTTAAATGTAACATTTTAAAATGTAACATGTTAAATGTAACATTTTATCATGTTAAAATGCAACATGTTAAAATGTAACATATTAAAATGTAACATGTTAAAATGTAACATATTAAAATGTATTATGTTAAAATGTAACATGTTAAAATGTAACATGTTAAAATGTAACATCCTAAAATGTAACACTTTAAAATGTAACATGGTAAAATGTAACATTTTATCATGTTAAAATGCAACATGTTAAAATGTTACATCCTAAAATGTAACATTTTAAAATGTAACATGTTAAATGTAACATTTTATCATGTTAAAATGCAACATTTTAAAATGTAACATTTTAAAATGTAACATGTTAAAATGTAACATTTTAAAATGTAACATAAAAAAATGTAACATAAAAAAATGTAACATTTTAAAATGTAACATGTTTAAATGTAACATTTTAAAATGTAACATGTTAAAATGTAACATTTTAAAATGTAACATGTTTAAATGTAACATTTTAAAATGTAACATGTTAAATGTAACATTTTATCATGTTAAAATGCAACATGTTAAAATGTAACATATTAAAATGTAACATGTTAAAATGTAACATATTAAAATGTATTATGTTAAAATGTAACATGTTAAAATGTAACATGTTAAAATGTAACATCCTAAAATGTAACACTTTAAAATGTAACATGGTAAAATGTAACATTTTATCATGTTAAAATGCAACATGTTAAAATGTAACATCCTAAAATGTAACATTTTAAAATGTAACATGTTAAATGTAACATTTTATCATGTTAAAATGCAACATTTTAAAATGTAACATATTAAAATGTAACATGTTAAAATGTAACATATTAAAATGTATTATGTTAAAAAGTAACATGTTAAAATGTAATATGTTAAAATGTAACATGATAAAATGTAACATCCTAAAATGTAACATTGTAAAATGTAACATGTTAAAATGTAACATTTTATCATGTTAAAATGCAACATGTTAAAATGTAACATATTACAATGTAACATGATAAAATGTAACATTTTATCATGTTAAAATGCAACATGTTAAAATGTAACATATTAAAATGTAACATGTTAAAATGTAACACGTTAAAATGTAATATGCTAAAATGTAACTTGTTAAAATGTAACATCGTAAAATGTAACATTTGAAAATGTAACATTTTAAAATGTAACATGTTAAAATGTAACATTTTATCATGTTAAAATGCAACATGTTAAAATGTAACATTTTATCATGTTAAAATGCAACATGTTAAAATGTAACATATTAAAATGTAACATTTTATCATGTTAAAATGCAACATGTTGAAATGTAACATATTAAAATGTAACATGTTAATATGTAACATTTTATCATGTTAAAATGCAACATGTTAAAATGTAACATATTAAAATGTAACATGTTAAAATGTAACATTTTATCATGTTAAAATGCAACATGTTAAAATGTAACATATTAAAATGTAACATGTTAAAATGTAACATGTTTAAATGTAACATGTTAAAAATGTAACATGTTAAAATGTAATATGTTAAAATGTTACATGTTAAAATGTAACATCCTAAAATGTAACATTTTAAAATGTAACATTGTAAAATGTAACATGTTAAAATGTAACATTTTAAAATGTAAAATGTTAAAATGTAACATTTTAAAATGTAAAATGTTAAAATGTAACATTTTAAAATGTAAAATGTTAAAAATGTAACATTTTAAAATGTTACATGTTAAAATGTAACATTTTAAAATGTAACATGTTAAATGTAACATTTTATCATGTTAAAATGCAACATGTTAAAATGTAACATATTAAAATGTATTATGTTAAAATGTAACATGTTAAAATGTAATACGTTAAAATGTAACATGTTAAAATGTAACATCCTAAAATGTAACATTTTAAAATGTAACATGTTAAAATTTAACATTTTATCATGTTAAAAAGTAACATGTTAAAATGTAACATCCTGAAATGTAACATTTTAAAATGTAACATGTTAAAATGTAACATTTTAAAATGTAACATGTTAAATGTAACATTTTTATCATATTAAAATGCAACATGTTAAAATGTAACATATTTAAACGTATTATGTTAAAATGTAACATGTTAAAATGTAATACGTTAAAATGTAACATGTTAAAATGTAACATCCTAAAATGTAACATCCTAAAATGTAACATTTTAAAATGTAACATTTTAAAATGTAACATGTAAAAATGTAACATGTTAAAATGTAATATGCTAAAATGTATTATGTTAAAATGTAACATGTTAAAATGTAATATGTTAAAATGTAACATGTTAAAATGTAACATCCTAAAATGTAACATTTAAAAATGTAACATGTTAAAATGTAACATGTTAAAATGTAATATGCTAAAATGTAACATGCTAAAATTTAACATCGTAAAATGTAACATGTTAAAATGCAACATGTTATAATGTAACATATTAAAATGTAACATTTTAAAATGTAACGTTTTATCATGTTAAAATGTAACATGTAAAAACGTAATATGCTAAAATGTAACATGTTAAAATGTAACGTCGTTAAATGTAACATTTTTTAATGTAACATGTTAAAATATAACATTTTATCATGTTAAAATGCAACATGTTAAAATGTAACATGTTAAAATGTAACATATTAAAATGTAACATATTAAAATGTAACATGCTAAAATGTAACATGTTAAAATGTAATATGCTAAAATGTAACATGTTAAAATGTAACATATTAAAATGTAACATGCTAAAATGTAACAGTTTATCATGTTAAAATGCAACATGTAAAGATGTAGAATATTAAAATGTAACATTTTAAAATGTAACATTTTATCATGTTAAAATGCAACATGTTAAAATGTAACATATTAAAATGTAACATGTTAAAATGTAACATGTTAAAATGTAATATGCTAAAATGTAACATGCTAAAATGTAACATCGTAAAATGTAACATTTTAAAATGTAACATGTTAAAATGTAACATTTTATCATGTTAAAATGCAACATGTTAAAATGTAACATGTTAAAATGTAACATATTAAAATGTAACATGCTAAAATGTAACAGTTTATCATGTTAAAATGCAACATGTAAAGATGTAGAATATTAAAATGTAACATTTTAAAATGTAACATTTTATCATGTTAAAATGCAACATGTTAAAATGTAACATATTAAAATGTAACATGTTAAAATGTAACATGTTAAAATGTAATATGCTAAAATGTAACATGCTAAAATGTAACATCGTAAAATGTAACATTTTAAAATGTAACACTTTTAAATGTAACATGGTAAAATGTAACATTTTATCATGTTAAAATGCAACATGTTAAAATGTAACATCCTAAAATGTAACATTTTAAAATGTAAAATGTAAATGTAACATTTTATCATGTTAAAATGCAACATTTTAAAATGTAACATATTAAAATGTAACATGTTAAAATGTAACATATTAAAATGTATTATGTTAAAAAGTAACATGTTAAAATGTAATATGTTAAAATGTAACATGATAAAATGTAACATCGTAAAATGTAACATTGTAAAATGTAACATGTTAAAATGTAACATTTTATCATGTTAAAATGCAACATGTTAAAATGTAACATATTACAATGTAACATGATAAAATGTAACATTTTATCATGTTAAAATGCAACATGTTAAAATGTAACATATTAAAATGTAACATGTTAAAATGGAATATATTAAAATGTAACATGTTAAAATTTCACATTTTATCATGTTAAAATGCAACATGTTAAAATGTAACATATTAAAATGTAACATGTTAAAATGTAACACGTTAAAATGTAATATGCTAAAATGTAACTTGTTAAAATGTAACATCGTAAAATGTAACATTTTAAAATGTAACATGTAAAAATGTAACATGTTAAAATGTAATATGCTAAAATGTATTATGTTAAAATGTAACATGTTAAAATGTAATATGTTAAAATGTAACATGTTAAAATGTAACATCCTAAAATGTAACATTTAAAAATGTAACATGTTAAAATGTAACATGTTATAATGTAATATGCTAAAATGTAACATGCTAAAATTTAACATCGTAAAATGTAACATGTTAAAATGCAACATGTTATAATGTAACATATTAAAATGTAACATTTTAAAATGTAACATTTTATCATGTTAAAATGTAACATGTAAAAACGTAATATGCTAAAATGTAACATGTTAAAATGTAACGTCGTAAAATGTAACATTTTTTAATGTAACATGTTAAAATATAACATTTTATCATGTTAAAATGCAACATGTTAAAATGTAACATGTTAAAATGTAACATATTAAAATGTAACATGCTAAAATGTAACAGTTTATCGTGTTAAAATGCAACATGTTAAGATGTAGAATATTAAAATGTAACATTTTAAAATGTAACATTTTATCATGTTAAAATGCAACATGTTAAAATGTAACATATTAAAATGTAACATGTTAAAATGTAACATGTTAAAATGTAATATGCTAAAATGTAACATGCTAAAATGTAACATCGTAAAATGTAACATTTTAAAATGTAACATGTTAAAATGTAACATTTTATCATGTTAAAAAGCAACATGTTAAAATGTAACATATTAAAATGTAACATGCTAAAATGTAACAGTTTATCGTGTTAAAATGCAACATGTAAAGATGTAGAATATTAAAATGTAACATTTTAAAATGTAACATTTTATCATGTTAAAATGCAACATGTTAAAATGTAACATATTAAAATGTAACATGTTAAAATGTAACATGTTAAAATGTAATATGCTAAAATGTAACATGCTAAAATGTAACATCGTAAAATGTAACATTTTAAAATGTAACACTTTAAAATGTAACATGGTAAAATGTAACATTTTAAAATGTAACATGTTAAATGTAACATTTTATCATGTTAAAATGCAACATTTTAAAATGTAACATATTCAAATGTAACATGTTAAAATGTAACATATTTAAATGTATTATGTTAAAAAGTAACATGTTAAAATGTAATATGTTAAAATGTAACATGATAAAATGTAACATCGTAAAATGTAACATTGTAAAATGTAACATGTTAAAATGTAACATTTTATCATGTTAAAATGCAACATGTTAAAATGTAACATATTACAATGTAACATGATAAAATGTAACATTTTATCATGTTAAAATGCAACATGTTAAAATGTAACATGCTAAAATGTAACATCGTAAAATGTAACATTTTAAAATGTAACATGTTAAAATGTAACATTTTATCATGTTAAAATGCAACATGTTAAAATGTAACATATTAAAATGTAACATTTTATCATGTTAAAATGCAACATGTTGAAATGTAACATATTAAAATGTAACATGTTAATATGTAACATTTTATCATGTTAAAATGCAACATGTTAAAATGTAACATATTAAAATGTAACATGTTAAAATGTAACATTTTATCATGTTAAAATGCAACATGTTAAAATGTAACATATTAAAATGTAACATGTTAAAATGTAACATGTTAAAAATGTAACATGTTAAAATGTAATATGTTAAAATGTTACATGTTAAAATGTAACATCCTAAAATGTAACATTTTAAAATGTAACATTGTAAAATGTAACATGTTAAAATGTAACATTTTAAAATGTAAAATGTTAAAATGTAACATTTTAAAATGTAAAATGTTAAAATGTTACATTTTAAAATGTAAAATGTTAAAATGTAACATTTTAAAATGTAACATGTTAAAATGTAACATTTTAAAATGTAACATGTTAAATGTTACATTTTATCATGTTAAAATGCAACATGTTAAAATGTAACATATTAAAATGTATTATGTTAAAATGTAACATGTTAAAATGTAATACGTTAAAATGTAACATGTTAAAATGTAACATCCTAAAATGTAACATTTTAAAATGTAACATGTTAAAATGTAACATTTTAAAATGTAACATGTTAAATGTAACATTTTTATCATATTAAAATGCAACATGTTAAAATGTAACATATTAAAACGTATTATGTTAAAATGTAACATGTTAAATTGTAATACGTTAAAATGTAACATGTTAAAATGTAAAATCCTAAAATGTAACATCCTAAAATGTAACATTTTAAAATGTAACATTTTAAAATGTAACATGTAAAAATGTAACATGTTAAAATGTAATATGCTAAAATGTATTATGTTAAAATGTAACATGTTAAAATGTAATATGTTAAAATGTAACATGTTAAAATGTAACATCCTAAAATGTAACATTTAAAAATGTAACATGTTAAATGTAACATGTTAAAATGTAATATGCTAAAATGTAACATGCTAAAATTTAACATCGTAAAATGTAACATGTTAAAATGCAACATGTTATAATGTAACATATTAAAATGTTACATTTTAACATGTTACATTTTAACATATTACATTTTAACATGTTACATTTTAACATAATACATTTTAATATGTTACATTTTAACATGTTGCATTTTAACATGATCAAATGTTTCATTTTAACATGTTACATTTTAATATGTTACATTTTAACAAGTTACATTTTAACATGTTTCATTTAAAAATGTTACATTTTAACATGATACATTTTAAAATGTTACATTTTAACATGTTACATTTTAAAATGTTACATTTTAACTTGTACCATTTTAAAATGTTACATTTTAACATTTTTTATTTTAAAATGTTACATTTTAACATGTTACAATTTTAACATGTTACATTTTAACATGTTACATTTTACGACGTTACATTTTAACATGTAACATTTTAACATATTACGTTTTAACATGTTACATTTTAACTTGTTACATTTTAATATGTTACATTTTAATATGTTACATTTTAACAAGATAAAATGTTACATTTTAACATGTTACATTTTAAAATGTTACATTTTAACATTTTTTATTTTAAAATGTTACATTTTAACATGTTACAATTTTAACATGTTACATTTTAACATGTTACATTTTACGACGTTACATTTTAACATGTAACATTTTAACATATTACATTTTAACATGTTACATTTTAACTTGTTACATTTTAATATGTTTCATTTTACGAAGTTACATTTTAACATGTTACATTTTAACATATTACATTTTAACATGTTACATTTTAACTTGTTACATTTTAATATGTTACATTTTAATATGTTACATTTTAACAAGATAAAATGTTACATTTTAACATGTTACATTTTAAAATGTTACATTTTACGATGTTACATTTTATCATGTAACATTTTAACATATTACATTTTAACATGTTACTTTTTAACATAATACATTTTAATATGTTACATTTTAACATGTTATATTTTAATATGTTACATTTTAAAATGTTGCTTTTTAACATGATAAAATGTTACATTTTACCATGTTACATTTTAAAATGTTACATTTGAGGATTTTACATTTTAACATGTTACATTTTAACATATTACATTTTAACATGTTGCATTTTAACATAATAAAATGTTACATTTTAACATGTTACATATTAACTTGTTACATTTTAACATGTTACATTTTACGACGTTACATTTTAACATGTTACATTTTAACATATTACATTTTAACATGTTACATTTTAACTTGTTACATTTTAATATGTTACATTTTAACAAGATAAAATGTTACATTTTAACATGTTACATTTTAAAATGTTACATTTTACGATGTTACATTTTATCATGTTACATTTTAACATATTACATTTTAACATGTTACTTTTTAACATAATACATTTTAATATGTTACATTTTAACATGTTATATTTTAATATGTTACATTTTAAAATGTTGCTTTTTAACATGATAAAATGTTACATTTTACCATGTTACATTTTAAAATGTTACATTTGAGGATGTTACATTTTATTATGTGTTATTTTAACATATTACATTTTAACATGTTGCATTTTAACATAATAAAATGTTACATTTTAACACGTTACATTTAAAAATGTTACATTTTACGATGTTACATTTAAACATGTTACATTTTAGCATATTACATTTTAACATGTTACATTTTAACATGTTACATTTGAAAATGTTACATTTTAGGATGTTACATTTTAACATGTTACATTTTAACATATTACATTTTAACATGTTACATTTTAAAATGTTACATTTTAACATGTTACATTTTAAAATGTTACATTTTAACATGTTACATTTTAAAATGTTACATTTTAACATGTTAAAATGCAACATGTTAAAATGTAACATTTTAAAATGTAACATGTTAAAATGTAACATTTTAAAATGTAACATGTTAAATGTAACATTTTATCATGTTAAAATGCAACATGTTAAAATGTAACATATTAAAATGTATTATGTTAAAATGTAACATGTTAAAATGTAATACGTTAAAATGTAACATGTTAAAATGTAACATCCTAAAATGTAACATTTTAAAATGTAACATGTTAAAATGTAACATTTTATCATGTTAAAATGTAACATGTTAAAATGTAACATCCTGAAATGTAACATTTTAAAATGTAACATGTTAAAATGTAACATTTTAAAATGTAACATGTTAAATGTAACATTTTTATCATATTAAAATGCAACATGTTAAAATGTAACATATTAAAACGTATTATGTTAAAATGTAACATGTTAAAATGTAATACGTTAAAATGTTACATGTTAAAATGTAACATGTTAAAATGTAACATTTTAAAATGTAACATGTTTAAATGTAACATTTTAAAATGTAACATGTTAAAATGTAACATTTTAAAATGTAACATGTTTAAATGTAACATTTTAAAATGTAACATGTTAAATGTAACATTTTATCATGTTAAAATGCAACATGTTAAAATGTAACATATTAAAATGTAACATGTTAAAATGTAACATATTAAAATGTATTATGTTAAAATGTAACATGTTAAAATGTAATATGTTAAAATGTAACATGTTAAAATGTAACATCCTAAAATGTAACACTTTAAAATGTAACATGGTAAAATGTAACATTTTATCATGTTAAAATGCAACATGTTAAAATGTAACATTTTATCATGTTAAAATGCAACATGTTAAAATGTAACATCCTAAAATGTAACATTTTAAAATGTAACATGTTAAATGTAACATTTTATCATGTTAAAATGCAACATTTTAAAATGTAACATGTTAAAATGTAACATTTTAAAATGTAACATGTTTAAATGTAACATTTTAAAATGTAACATGTTAAATGTAACATTTTATCATGTTAAAATGCAACATGTTAAAATGTAACATATTAAAATGTAACATGTTAAAATGTAACATATTAAAATGTATTATGTTAAAATGTAACATGTTAAAATGTAACATGTTAAAATGTAACATCCTAAAATGTAACCCTTTAAAATGTAACATGGTAAAATGTAACATTTTATCATGTTAAAATGCAACATGTTAAAATGTAACATCCTAAAATGTAACATTTTAAAATGTAACATGTTAAATGTAACATTTTATCATGTTAAAATGCAACATTTTAAAATGTAACATTTTAAAATGTAACATGTTAAAATGTAACATTTTAAAATGTAACATAAAAAAATGTAACATTTTAAAATGTAACATGTTTAAATGTAACATGTTTAAATGTAACATTTTAAAATGTAACATGTTAAAATGTAACATTTTAAAATGTAACATGTTTAAATGTAACATTTTAAAATGTAACATGTTAAATGTAACATTTTATCATGTTAAAATGCAACATGTTAAAATGTAACATATTAAAATGTAACATGTTAAAATGTAACATATTAAAATGTATTATGTTAAAATGTAACATGTTAAAATGTAACATGTTAAAATGTAACATCCTAAAATGTAACACTTTAAAATGTAACATGGTAAAATGTAACATTTTATCATGTTAAAATGCAACATGTTAAAATGTAACATCCTAAAATGTAACATTTTAAAATGTAACATGTTAAATGTAACATTTTATCATGTTAAAATGCAACATTTTAAAATGTAACATATTAAAATGTAACATGTTAAAATGTAACATATTAAAATGTATTATGTTAAAAAGTAACATGTTAAAATGTAATATGTTAAAATGTAACATGATAAAATATAACATCGTAAAATGTAACATTGTAAAATGTAACATGTTAAAATGTAACATTTTATCATGTTAAAATGCAACATGTTAAAATGTAACATATTAAAATGTAACATGTTAAAATGTAACATTTTATCATGTTAAAATGCAACATGTTAAAATGTAACATATTAAAATGTAACATGTTAAAATGTAACATGTTTAAATGTAACATGTTAAAAATGTAACATGTTAAAATGTAATATGTTAAAATGTTACATGTTAAAATGTAACATCCTAAAATGTAACATTTTAAAATGTAACATTGTAAAATGTAACATGTTAAAATGTAACATTTTAAAATGTAAAATGTTAAAATGTAACATTTTAAAATGTAAAATGTTAAAATGTAACATTTTAAAATGTAAAATGTTAAAAATGTAACATTTTAAAATGTAACATGTTAAAATGTAACATTTTAAAATGTAACATGTTAAATGTAACATTTTATCATGTTAAAATGCAACATGTTAAAATGTAACATATTAAAATGTATTATGTTAAAATGTAACATGTTAAAATGTAATACGTTAAAATGTAACATGTTAAAATGTAACATCCTAAAATGTAACATTTTAAAATGTAACATGTTAAAATGTAACATTTTATCATGTTAAAATGTAACATGTTAAAATGTAACATTCTGAAATGTAACATTTTAAAATGTAACATGTTAAAATGTAACATTTTAAAATGTAACATGTTAAATGTAACATTTTTATCATATTAAAATGCAACATGTTAAAATGTAACATATTAAAACGTATTATGTTAAAATGTAACATGTTAAAATGTAATACGTTAAAATGTAACATGTTAAAATGTAACATCCTAAAATGTAACATCCTAAAATGTAACATTGTAAAATGTAACATGTTAAAATGTAACATTTTAAAATGTAAAATGTTAAAATGTAACATTTTAAAATGTAAAATGTTAAAATGTAACATTTTAAAATGTAAAATGTTAAAAATGTAACATTTTAAAATGTAACATGTTAAAATGTAACATTTTAAAATGTAACATGTTAAATGTAACATTTTATCATGTTAAAATGCAACATGTTAAAATGTAACATATTAAAATGTATTATGTTAAAATGTAACATGTTAAAATGTAATACGTTAAAATGTAACATGTTAAAATGTAACATCCTAAAATGTAACATTTTAAAATGTAACATGTTAAAATGTAACATTTTATCATGTTAAAATGTAACATGTTAAAATGTAACATTCTGAAATGTAACATTTTAAAATGTAACATGTTAAAATGTAACATTTTAAAATGTAACATGTTAAATGTAACATTTTTATCATATTAAAATGCAACATGTTAAAATGTAACATATTAAAACGTATTATGTTAAAATGTAACATGTAAAAATGTAACATGTTAAAATGTAATATGCTAAAATGTATTATGTTAAAATGTAACAGGTTAAAATGTAATATGTTAAAATGTAACATGTTAAAATGTAACATCCTAAAATGTAACATTTAAAAATGTAACATGTTAAAATGTAACATGTTAAAATGTAATATGCTAAAATGTAACATGCTAAAATTTAACATCGTAAAATGTAACATGTTAAAATGCAACATGTTATAATGTAACATATTAAAATGTAACATTTTAAAATGTAACGTTTTATCATGTTAAAATGTAACATGTAAAAACGTAATATGCTAAAATGTAACATGTTAAAATGTAACGTCGTAAAATGTAACATTTTTTAATGTAACATGTTAAAATATAACATTTTATCATGTTAAAATGCAACATGTTAAAATGTAACATGTTAAAATGTAACATATTAAAATGTAACATATTAAAATGTAACATGCTAAAATGTAACATGTTAAAATGTAATATGCTAAAATGTAACATGCTAAAATGTAACATCGTAAAATGTAACATTTTAAAATGTAACATGTTAAAATGTAACATTTTATCATGTTAAAATGCAACATGTTAAAATGTAACATATTAAAACGTATTATGTTAAAATGTAACATGTTAAAATGTAATACGTTAAAATGTTACATGTTAAAATGTAACATGTTAAAATGTAACATTTTAAAATGTAACATGTTTAAATGTAACATTTTAAAATGTAACATGTTAAAATGTAACATTTTAAAATGTAACATGTTTAAATGTAACATTTTAAAATGTAACATGTTAAATGTAACATTTTATCATGTTAAAATGCAACATGTTAAAATGTAACATATTAAAATGTAACATGTTAAAATGTAACATATTAAAATGTATTATGTTAAAATGTAACATGTTAAAATGTAATATGTTAAAATGTAACATGTTAAAATGTAACATCCTAAAATGTAACACTTTAAAATGTAACATGGTAAAATGTAACATTTTATCATGTTAAAATGCAACATGTTAAAATGTAACATTTTATCATGTTAAAATGCAACATGTTAAAATGTAACATCCTAAAATGTAACATTTTAAAATGTAACATGTTTAAATGTAACATTTTAAAATGTAACATGTTAAATGTAACATTTTATCATGTTAAAATGCAACATGTTAAAATGTAACATATTGAAATGTAACATGTTAAAATGTAACATATTAAAATGTATTATGTTAAAATGTAACATGTTAAAATGTAACATGTTAAAATGTAACATCCTAAAATGTAACCCTTTAAAATGTAACATGGTAAAATGTAACATTTTATCATGTTAAAATGCAACATGTTAAAATGTAACATCCTAAAATGTAACATTTTAAAATGTAACATGTTAAATGTAACATTTTATCATGTTAAAATGCAACATTTTAAAATGTAACATTTTAAAATGTAACATGTTAAAATGTAACATTTTAAAATGTAACATAAAAAAATGTAACATTTTAAAATGTAACATGTTTAAATGTAACATTTTAAAATGTAACATGTTAAAATGTAACATTTTAAAATGTAACATGTTTAAATGTAACATTTTAAAATGTAACATGTTAAATGTAACATTTTATCATGTTAAAATGCAACATGTTAAAATGTAACATATTAAAATGTAACATGTTAAAATGTAACATATTAAAATGTATTATGTTAAAATGTAACATGTTAAAATGTAACATGTTAAAATGTAACATCCTAAAATGTAACACTTTAAAATGTAACATGGTAAAATGTAACATTTTATCATGTTAAAATGCAACATGTTAAAATGTAACATCCTAAAATGTAACATTTTAAAATGTAACATGTTAAATGTAACATTTTATCATGTTAAAATGCAACATTTTAAAATGTAACATATTAAAATGTAACATGTTAAAATGTAACATATTAAAATGTATTATGTTAAAAAGTAACATGTTAAAATGTAATATGTTAAAATGTAACATGATAAAATATAACATCGTAAAATGTAACATTGTAAAATGTAACATGTTAAAATGTAACATTTTATCATGTTAAAATGCAACATGTTAAAATGTAACATATTAAAATGTAACATGTTAAAATGTAACATTTTATCATGTTAAAATGCAACATGTTAAAATGTAACATATTAAAATGTAACATGTTAAAATGTAACATGTTTAAATGTAACATGTTAAAAATGTAACATGTTAAAATGTAATATGTTAAAATGTTACATGTTAAAATGTAACATCCTAAAATGTAACATTTTAAAATGTAACATTGTAAAATGTAACATGTTAAAATGTAACATTTTAAAATGTAAAATGTTAAAATGTAACATTTTAAAATGTAAAATGTTAAAATGTAACATTTTAAAATGTAAAATGTTAAAAATGTAACATTTTAAAATGTAACATGTTAAAATGTAACATTTTAAAATGTAACATGTTAAATGTAACATTTTATCATGTTAAAATGCAACATGTTAAAATGTAACATTTTAAAATGTAACATGTTAAAATGTAACATTTTATCATGTTAAAATGTAACATGTTAAAATGTAACATTCTGAAATGTAACATTTTAAAATGTAACATGTTAAAATGTAACATTTTAAAATGTAACATGTTAAATGTAACATTTTTATCATATATAAAATGCAACATGTTAAAATGTAACATATTAAAACGTATTATGTTAAAATGTAACATGTTAAAATGTAATACGTTAAAATGTAACATGTTAAAATGTAACATCCTAAAATGTAACATCCTAAAATGTAACATTTTAAAATGTAACATTTTAAAATGTAACATGTAAAAATGTAACATGTTAAAATGTAATATGCTAAAATGTATTATGTTAAAATGTAACAGGTTAAAATGTAATATGTTAAAATGTAACATGTTAAAATGTAACATCCTAAAATGTAACATTTAAAAATGTAACATGTTAAAATGTAACATGTTAAAATGTAATATGCTAAAATGTAACATGCTAAAATTTAACATCGTAAAATGTAACATGTTAAAATGCAACATGTTATAATGTAACATATTAAAATGTAACATTTTAAAATGTAACGTTTTATCATGTTAAAATGTAACATGTAAAAACGTAATATGCTAAAATGTAACATGTTAAAATGTAACGTCGTAAAATGTAACATTTTTTAATGTAACATGTTAAAATATAACATTTTATCATGTTAAAATGCAACATGTTAAAATGTAACATGTTAAAATGTAACATATTAAAATGTAACATATTAAAATGTAACATGCTAAAATGTAACATGTTAAAATGTAATATGCTAAAATGTAACATGCTAAAATGTAACATCGTAAAATGTAACATTTTAAAATGTAACATGTTAAAATGTAACATTTTATCATGTTAAAATGCAACATGTTAAAATGTAACATGTTAAAATGTAACATATTAAAATGTAACATGCTAAAATGTAACAGTTTATCATGTTAAAATGCAACATGTAAAGATGTAGAATATTAAAATGTAACATTTTAAAATGTAACATTTTATCATGTTAAAATGCAACATGTTAAAATGTAACATATTAAAATGTAACATGTTAAAATGTAACATGTTAAAATGTAATATGCTAAAATGTAACATGCTAAAATGTAACATCGTAAAATGTAACATTTTAAAATGTAACATGTTAAAATGTAACATTTTATCATGTTAAAATGCAACATGTTAAAATGTAACATGTTAAAATGTAACATATTAAAATGTAACATGCTAAAATGTAACAGTTTATCATGTTAAAATGCAACATGTAAAGATGTAGAATATTAAAATGTAACATTTTAAAATGTAACATTTTATCATGTTAAAATGCAACATGTTAAAATGTAACATATTAAAATGTAACATGTTAAAATGTAATATGCTAAAATGTAACATGCTAAAATGTAACATCGTAAAATGTAACATTTTAAAATGTAACACTTTTAAATGTAACATGGTAAAATGTAACATTTTATCATGTTAAAATGCAACATGTTAAAATGTAACATCCTAAAATGTAACATTTTAAAATGTAACATGTTAAATGTTACATTTTATCATGTTAAAATGCAACATTTTAAAATGTAACATATTAAAATGTAACATGTTAAAATGTAACATAATAAAATGTATTATGTTAAAAAGTAACATGTTAAAATGTAATATGTTAAAATGTAACATGATAAAATGTAACATCGTAAAATGTAACATTGTAAAATGTAACATGTTAAAATGTAACATTTTATCATGTTAAAATGCAACATGTTAAAATGTAACATATTACAATGTAACATGATAAAATGTAACATTTTATCATGTTAAAATGCAACATGTTAAAATGTAACATATTAAAATGTAACATGTTAAAATGGAATATATTAAAATGTAACATGTTAAAATTTCACATTTTATCATGTTAAAATGCAACATGTTAAAATGTAACATATTAAAATGTAACATGTTAAAATGTAACACGTTAAAATGTAATATGCTAAAATGTAACTTGTTAAAATGTAACATCGTAAAATGTAACATTTGAAAATGTAACATTTTAAAATGTAACATGTTAAAATGTAACATTTTATCATGTTAAAATGCAACATGTTAAAATGTAATACGTTAAAATGTAACATGTTAAAATGTAACATCCTAAAATGTAACATCCTAAAATGTAACATTTTAAAATGTAACATGTAAAAATGTAACATGTTAAAATGTAATATGCTAAAATGTATTATGTTAAAATGTAACATGTTAAAATGTAATATGTTAAAATGTAACATGTTAAAATGTAACATCCTAAAATGTAACATTTAAAAATGTAACATGTTAAAATGTAACATGTTATAATGTAATATGCTAAAATGTAACATGCTAAAATTTAACATCGTAAAATGTAACATGTTAAAATGCAACATGTTATAATGTAACATATTAAAATGTAACATTTTAAAATGTAACATTTTATCATGTTAAAATGTAACATGTAAAAACGTAATATGCTAAAATGTAACATGTTAAAATGTAACGTCGTAAAATGTAACATTTTTTAATGTAACATGTTAAAATATAACATTTTATCATGTTAAAATGCAACATGTTAAAATGTAACATGTTAAAATGTAACATATTAAAATGTAACATGCTAAAATGTAACAGTTTATCGTGTTAAAATGCAACATGTTAAGATGTAGAATATTAAAATGTAACATTTTAAAATGTAACATTTTATCATGTTAAAATGCAACATGTTAAAATGTAACATATTAAAATGTAACATGTTAAAATGTAACATGTTAAAATGTAATATGCTAAAATGTAACATGCTAAAATGTAACATCGTAAAATGTAACATTTTAAAATGTAACACTTTAAAATGTAACATGGTAAAATGTAACATTTTATCATGTTAAAATGCAACATGTTAAAATGTAACATCCTAAAATGTAACATTTTAAAATGTAACATGTTAAATGTAACATTTTATCATGTTAAAATGCAACATTTTAAAATGTAACATATTCAAATGTAACATGTTAAAATGTAACATATTTAAATGTATTATGTTAAAAAGTAACATGTTAAAATGTAATATGTTAAAATGTAACATGATAAAATGTAACATCGTAAAATGTAACATTGTAAAATGTAACATGTTAAAATGTAACATTTTATCATGTTAAAATGCAACATGTTAAAATGTAACATATTACAATGTAACATGATAAAATGTAACATTTTATCATGTTAAAATGCAACATGTTAAAATGTAACATGCTAAAATGTAACATCGTAAAATGTAACATTTTAAAATGTAACATGTTAAAATGTAACATTTTATCATGTTAAAATGCAACATGTTAAAATGTAACATATTAAAATGTAACATTTTATCATGTTAAAATGCAACATGTTAAATGTAACATATTAAAATGTAACATGTTAATATGTAACATTTTATCATGTTAAAATGCAACATGTTAAAATGTAACATATTAAAATGTAACATGTTAAAATGTAACATTTTATCATGTTAAAATGCAACATGTTAAAATGTAACATATTAAAATGTAACATGATAAAATGTAACATGTTAAAATGTAACATGTTAAAAATGTAACATGTTAAAATGTAATATGTTAAAATGTTACATGTTAAAATGTAACATCCTAAAATGTAACATTTTAAAATGTAACATTGTAAAATGTAACATGTTAAAATGTAACATTTTAAAATGTAAAATGTTAAAATGTAACATTTTAAAATGTAAAATGTTAAAATGTTACATTTTAAAATGTAAAATGTTAAAATGTAACATTTTAAAATGTAACATGTTAAAATGTAACATTTTAAAATGTAACATGTTAAATGTAACATTTTATCATGTTAAAATGCAACATGTTAAAATGTAACATATTAAAATGTATTATGTTAAAATGTAACATGTTAAAATGTAATACGTTAAAATGTAACATGTTAAAATGTAACATCCTAAAATGTAACATTTTAAAATGTAACATGTTAAAATGTAACATCCTAAAATGTAACATTTTAAAATGTAACATGTTAAAATGTAACATTTTAAAATGTAACATGTTAAATGTAACATTTTTATCATATTAAAATGCAACATGTTAAAATGTAACATATTAAAACGTATTATGTTAAAATGTAACATGTTAAAATGTAATACGTTAAAATGTAACATGTTAAAATGTAAAATCCTAAAATGTAACATCCTAAAATGTAACATTTTAAAATGTAACATTTTAAAATGAAACATGTAAAAATGTAACATGTTAAAATGTAATATGCTAAAATGTATTATGTTAAAATGTAACATGTTAAAATGTAATATGTTAAAATGTAACATGTTAAAATGTAACATCCTAAAATGTAACATTTTAAAATGTAACATGTTAAATGTAACATGTTAAAATGTAATATGCTAAAATGTAACATGCTAAAATTTAACATCGTAAAATGTAACATGTTAAAATGCAACATGTTATAATGTAACATATTAAAATGTAACATTTTAAAATTTAACATTTTATCATGTTAAAATGTAACATTTTTTAATGTAACATGTTAAAATATAACATTTTATCATGTTAAAATGCAACATGTTAAAATGTAACATGTTAAAATGTAACATATTAAAATGTAACATGCTAAAATGTAACAGTTTATCGTGTTAAAAAGCAACATGTTAAGATGTAGAATATTAAAATGTAACATTTTAAAATGTAACATTTTATCATGTTAAAATGCAACATGTTAAAATGTAACATATTAAAATGTAACATGTTAAAATGTAACATGTTAAAATGTAATATGCTAAAATGTAACATGCTAAAATGTAACATCGTAAAATGTAACATTTTAAAATGTAACATGTTAAAATGTAACATTTTATTATGTTAAAATGCAACATGTTATAATGTAACATATTAAAATGTAACATGTTAAAATGTAACATTTTATCATGTTAAAATGTAACATGTAAAAACGTAATATGCTAAAATGTAACATGTTAAAATGTAACATCGTAAAATGTAACATTTTTAAATGTAACGTGTTAAAATGTAACATTTTATTATGTTAAAATGCAACATGTTAAAATGTAACATTTTATCATGTTAAAATGCAACATGTTAAAATGTAACATATTAAAATGTAACATGTTAATATGTAACATTTTATCATGTTACATTTTAACATGTTACATTTTAATATGTTACATTTTAACATGTTGCATTTTAACATGATAAAATGTTACATTTTAACATGTTACATTTAAAAATGTTACATTTTACGATGTTACATTTTAACATGTAACGTTTTAGCATATTACGTTTTTACATGTTACATTTTAACATGATAAAATGTTACATTTTAACGTGTTACATTTTAATATGTTACATTATAACATGATAAAATGTTACATTTTAACATGTTACATTTTAAAATGTTACATTTTCAAATGTTACATTTTACGATGTTACATTTTAACAAGTTACATTTTAGCATATTACATTTTAACGTGTTACATTTTAACACGTTACATTTAAAAATGTAACATTTTACGATGTTACATTTTAACATGTTACATTTTAACATGATAAAATGTTACATTTTAACATGGTACATTTTAATATGTTACATTATAACATGTTGCATTTTAACATGATAAAATGTTACATTTTAACATGTTACATTTTAAAATGTTACATTTTACGATGTTACATTTTAGCATGTTACATTTTAGCATATTACATTTTAACATGTTACATTTTAACATGTTACATTTTAACATGTTACATTTGAATATGTTACATTTTAACATGTTGCATTTTAACATGATAAAATGTTACATTTTAAAATGTTACATTTTAATATTCTACATCTTAACATGTTGTATTTTAATATGTTACATTTTAACATGTTGCATTTTAACATGATAAAATGTTACATTTTAACATGTTACATTTTAAAATGTTACATTTTACGATGTTACATTTTATATGTTACATTTTAACATGTTACATTTTAATGTGTTACATTTTAACATGTTACATTTTAACATGTTACATTTTAATATGTTACATTTTAACATGTTGCATTTTAACATGTTACATTTTAATATGTTACATTTTAACATGTTGCATTTTAACATGATAAAATGTTACATTTTAACATGTTGCATTTTAACATAATTAATTGTTACATTTTAACACGTTACATTTAAAAATGTTACATTTTACGATGTTACATTTTAGCATATTACGTTTTTACATGTTACATTTTAACATGATAAAATGTTACATTTTAACATGTTACATTTTAATATGTTACATTATAACATGTTGCATTTTAACATGATAAAATGTTACATTTTAACATGTTACATTTTAAAATGTTACATTTTACGATGTTACATTTTAGCATGTTACATTTTAGCATATTACATTTTAACATGTTACATTTTAACATGTTACATTTTAATATGTTACATTTTAACATGTTGCATTTTAACATGATAAAATGTTACATTTTAAAATGTTACATTTTAATATTCTACATCTTAACATGTTGCATTTTAACACGATAAACTGTTACATTTTAGCATGTTACATTTTAATATGTTACATTTTAACATGTTACATTTTAACATGTTGCATTTTAACATGATAAAATGTTATATTTTAACATGTTACATTAAAAAATGTTACATTTTACGACGTTACATTTTAACATGTTACATTTTAGCATATTACGTTTTTACATGTTACATTTTAACATGATAAAATGTTACATTTTAAAATGTTACATTTTAATATGTTACATTATAACATGTTGCATTTTAACATGTTACATTTTACGATGTTAAATTTTAGCATGTTACATTTTAGCATATTACATTTTAACATGTTACATTTTAACATGTTAAATTTTTAAATGTTACATTTTAGGATGTTACATTTTAACATGTTACATTTTAACATATTACATTTTAACATGTTACATTTTAACATAATACATTTTAGCATATTACATTTTAACATGTTACATTTTTACATGTTACATTTTAAAATGTTACATTTTAAAATGTTACATTTTAGGATGTTACATTTTAGGATGTTACATTTTAACATGTTACATTTTAACGTATTACATTTTAACATGTTACATTTTAACATAATACGTTTTAATATGTTACATTTTAACATGTTGCATTTTAATATGATAAAAATGTTACATTTAACATGTTACATTTTAAAATGTTACATTTTAACATGTTACATTTTAAAATGTTACATTTCAGGATGTTACATTTTAACATGTTACATTTTAACATGATAAAATGTTACATTTTAACATGTTACATTTTAAAATGTTACATTTTAAAATGTTACATTTTAATATGTTACATTTTAACATGTTGCATTTTAATATGTTACATTTTAATATTCTACATCTTAACATGTTGCATTTTAATATGTTACATTTTAACATGTTGCATTTTAACATGATAAAATGTTACATTTTAACATGTTTTATTTTAAAATGTTACATTTTACGATGTTACATTTTATATGTTACATTTTAACATGTTACATTTTAATGTGTTACATTTTAACATGTTACATTTTTATATGTTACATTTTAACATGTTGCATTTTAACATGATAAAATGTTACATTTAACATGTTACATTTAACATGTTACATTTTAAAATGTTACATTTTAACATGTTACATTTTAAAATGTTACATTTTAACATGTTACATTTTAAAATGTTACATTTTAACATGTTACATTTTAACATGTTAAAATGCAACATGTTAAAATGTAACATATTAAAATGTAACATGTTAAAATGTAACATGTTAAAATGTAATATGCTAAAATGTAACATGCTAAAATGTAACATCGTAAAATGTAACATTTTAAAATGTAAAATGTTAAAATGTAACATTTTATCATGTTAAAATGCAACATGTTAAAATGTAACATATTAAAATGTAACATGCTAAAATGTAACAGTTTATCGTGTTAAAATGCAACATGTAAAGATGTAGAATATTAAAATGTAACATTTTAAAATGTAACATTTTATCATGTTAAAATGCAACATGTTAAAATGTAACATATTAAAATGTAACATGTTAAAATGTAACATGTTAAAATGTAATATGCTAAAATGTAACATGCTAAAATGTAACATCGTAAAATGTAACATTTTAAAATGTAACACTTTAAAATGTAACATGGTAAAATGTAACATTTTATCATGTTAAAATGCAACATGTTAAAATGTAACATCCTAAAATGTAACATTTTAAAATGTAACATGTTAAATGTAACATTTTATCATGTTAAAATGCAACATTTTAAAATGTAACATATTCAAATGTAACATGTTAAAATGTAACATATTTAAATGTATTATGTTAAAAAGTAACATGTTAAAATGTAATATGTTAAAATGTAACATGATAAAATGTAACATCGTAAAATGTAACATTGTAAAATGTAACATGTTAAAATGTAACATTTTATCATGTTAAAATGCAACATGTTAAAATGTAACATATTACAATGTAACATGATAAAATGTAACATTTTATCATGTTAAAATGCAACATGTTAAAATGTAACATGCTAAAATGTAACATCGTAAAATGTAACATTTTAAAATGTAACATGTTAAAATGTAACATTTTATCATGTTAAAATGCAACATGTTAAAATGTAACATATTAAAATGTAACATTTTATCATGTTAAAATGCAACATGTTGAAATGTAACATATTAAAATGTAACATGTTAATATGTAACATTTTATCATGTTAAAATGCAACATGTTAAAATGTAACATATTAAAATGTAACATGTTAAAATGTAACATTTTATCATGTTAAAATGCAACATGTTAAAATGTAACATGTTAAAATGTAATATGTTAAAATGTTACATGTTAAAATGTAACATCCTAAAATGTAACATTTTAAAATGTAACATTGTAAAATGTAACATGTTAAAATGTAACATTTTAAAATGTAAAATGTTAAAATGTAACATTTTAAAATGTAAAATGTTAAAATGTAACATTTTAAAATGTAAAATGTTAAAATGTAACATTTTAAAATGTAACATGTTAAAATGTAACATTTTAAAATGTAACATGTTAAATGTAACATTTTATCATGTTAAAATGCAACATGTTAAAATGTAACATATTAAAATGTATTATGTTAAAATGTAACATGTTAAAATGTAATACGTTAAAATGTAACATGTTAAAATGTAACATCCTAAAATGTAACATTTTAAAATGTAACATGTTAAAATGTAACATCCTAAAATGTAACATTTTAAAATGTAACATGTTAAAATGTAACATTTTAAAATGTAACATGTTAAATGTAACATTTTTATCATATTAAAATGAAACATGTTAAAATGTAACATATTAAAACGTATTATGTTAAAATGTAACATGTTAAAATGTAATACGTTAAAATGTAACATGTTAAAATGTAAAATCCTAAAATGTAACATTTTAAAATGTAACATTTTAAAATGTAACATGTAAAAATGTAACATGTTAAAATGTAATATGCTAAAATGTATTATGTTAAAATGTAACATGTTAAAATGTAATATGTTAAAATGTAACATGTTAAAATGTAACATCCTAAAATGTAACATTTAAAAATGTAACATGTTAAATGTAACATGTTAAAATGTAATATGCTAAAATGTAACATGCTAAAATTTAACATCGTAAAATGTAACATGTTAAAATGCAACATGTTATAATGTAACATATTAAAATGTAACATTTTAAAATTTAACATTTTATCATGTTAAAATGTAACATGTAAAAACGTAATATGCTAAAATGTAACATGTTAAAATGTAACGTCGTAAAATGTAACATTTTTTAATGTAACATGTTAAAATATAACATTTTATCATGTTAAAATGCAACATGTTAAAATGTAACATGTTAAAATGTAACATATTAAAATGTAACATGCTAAAATGTAACAGTTTATCGTGTTAAAATGCAACATGTTAAGATGTAGAATATTAAAATGTAACATTTTAAAATGTAACATTTTATCATGTTAAAATGCAACATGTTAAAATGTAACATATTAAAATGTAACATGTTAAAATGTAACATGTTAAAATGTAATATGCTAAAATGTAACATGCTAAAATGTAACATCGTAAAATGTAACATTTTAAAATGTAACATGTTAAAATGTAACATTTTATCATGTTAAAATGCAACATGTTATAATGTAACATATTAAAATGTAACATGTTAAAATGTAACATTTTATCATGTTAAAATGTAACATGTAAAAACGTAATATGCTAAAATGTAACATGTTAAAATGTAACATCGTAAAATGTAACATTTTTAAATGTAACGTGTTAAAATATAACATTTTATTATGTTAAAATGCAACATGTTAAAATGTAACATTTTATCATGTTAAAATGCAACATGTTAAAATGTAACATATTAAAATGTAACATGTTAAAATGTAACATTTTATCATGTTACATTTTAACATGTTACATTTTAATATGTTACATTTTAACATGTTGCATTTTAACATGATAAAATGTTACATTTTAACATGTTACATTTAAAAATGTTACATTTTACGATGTTACATTTTAACATGTAACGTTTTAGCATATTACGTTTTTACATGTTACATTTTAACATGATAAAATGTTACATTTTAACGTGTTACATTTTAATATGTTACATTATAACATGATAAAATGTTACATTTTAACATGTTACATTTTAAAATGTTACATTTTCAAATGTTACATTTTACGATGTTACATTTTAACAAGTTACATTTTAGCATATTACATTTTAAAGTGTTACATTTTAACACGTTACATTTAAAAATGTTACATTTTACGATGTTACATTTTAACATGTTACATTTTAGCATATTACGTTTTTACATGTTACATTTTAACATGATAAAATGTTACATTTTAACATGGTACATTTTAATATGTTACATTATAACATGTTGCATTTTAACATGATAAAATGTTACATTTTAACATGTTACATTTTAAAATGTTACATTTTACAATGGTACATTTTAGCATGTTACATTTTAGCATATTACATTTTAACATGTTACA
Source organism: Macrosteles quadrilineatus (assembly GCF_028750875.1). Taxonomy (NCBI): domain Eukaryota; kingdom Metazoa; phylum Arthropoda; class Insecta; order Hemiptera; family Cicadellidae; genus Macrosteles; species Macrosteles quadrilineatus. The sequence goes on along the minus strand of NW_026542679.1, from coordinate 116,739 downwards.
TTTTAACATGTTACATTTTAACATGTTACATTTTAATATGTTACATTTTAACATGTTGCATTTTAACATGATAAAATGTTACATTTTAAAATGTTACATTTTAATATTCTACATCTTAACATGTTGTATTTTAATATGTTACATTTTAACATGTTGCATTTTAACATGATAAAATGTTACATTTTACGATGTTACATTTTATATGTTACATTTTAACATGTTACATTTTAATGTGTTACATTTTAACATGTTACATTTTAACATGTTACATTTTAATATGTTACATTTTAACATGTTGCATTTTAACATGTTACATTTTAATATGTTACATTTTAACATGTTGCATTTTAACATGATAAAATGTTACATTTTAACATGTTGCATTTTAACATAATTAAATGTTACATTTTAACACGTTACATTTAAAAATGTTACATTTTACGATGTTACATTTTAACATGTTACATTTTAGCATATTACGTTTTTACATGTTACAATTTAACATGATAAAATGTTACATTTTAACATGTTACATTTTAATATGTTACATTATAACATGTTGCATTTTAACATGATAAAATGTTACATTTTAACATGTTACATTTTAAAATGTTACATTTTACGATGTTACATTTTAGCATGTTACATTTTAGCATATTACATTTTAACATGTTACATTTTAACATGTTACATTTTAATATGTTACATTTTAACATGTTGCATTTTAAAATGTTACATTTTAATATGTTACATTTTAACATGTTGCATTTTAATATGTTACATTTTAATATTCTACATCTTAACATGTTGCATTTTAATATGTTACATTTTAACATGTTGCATTTTAACATGATAAAATGTTACATTTTAACATGTTTTATTTTAAAATGTTACATTTTACGATGTTACATTTTAGGATGTTACATTTTAACATGTTACATTTTAACGTATTACATTTTAACATGTTACATTTTAACATAATACGTTTTAATATGTTACATTTTAACATGTTGCATTTTAATATGATAAAAATGTTACATTTAACATGTTACATTTTAAAATGTTACATTTTAACATGTTACATTTTAAAATGTTACATTTCAGGATGTTACATTTTAACATGTTACATTTTAACATGATAAAATGTTACATTTTAACATGTTACATTTTAAAATGTTACATTTTAAAATGTTACATTTTAATATGTTACATTTTAACATGTTGCATTTTAATATGTTACATTTTAATATTCTACATCTTAACATGTTGCATTTTAATATGTTACATTTTAACATGTTGCATTTTAACATGATAAAATGTTACATTTTAACATGTTTTATTTTAAAATGTTACATTTTACGATGTTACATTTTATATGTTACATTTTAACATGTTACATTTTAATGTGTTACATTTTAACATGTTACATTTTTATATGTTACATTTTAACATGTTGCATTTTAACATGATAAAATGTTACATTTAACATGTTACATTTAACATGTTACATTTTAAAATGTTACATTTTAACATGTTACATTTTAAAATGTTACATTTTAACATGTTACATTTTAAAATGTTACATTTTAACATGTTACATTTTAACATGTTAAAATGCAACATGTTAAAATGTAACATATTAAAATGTAACATGTTAAAATGTAACATGTTAAAATGTAATATGCTAAAATGTAACATGCTAAAATGTAACATCGTAAAATGTAACATTTTAAAATGTAAAATGTTAAAATGTAACATTTTATCATGTTAAAATGCAACATGTTAAAATGTAACATATTAAAATGTAACATGTTAAAATGTAACATGTTAAAATGTAATATGCTAAAATGTAACATGCTAAAATGTAACATCGTAAAATGTAACATTTTAAAATGTAACACTTTAAAATGTAACATGGTAAAATGTAACATTTTATCATGTTAAAATGCAACATGTTAAAATGTAACATCCTAAAATGTAACATTTTAAAATGTAACATGTTAAATGTAACATTTTATCATGTTAAAATGCAACATTTTAAAATGTAACATATTCAAATGTAACATGTTAAAATGTAACATATTTAAATGTATTATGTTAAAAAGTAACATGTTAAAATGTAATATGTTAAAATGTAACATGATAAAATGTAACATCGTAAAATGTAACATTGTAAAATGTAACATGTTAAAATGTAACATTTTATCATGTTAAAATGCAACATGTTAAAATGTAACATATTACAATGTAACATGATAAAATGTAACATTTTATCATGTTAAAATGCAACATGTTAAAATGTAACATGCTAAAATGTAACATCGTAAAATGTAACATTTTAAAATGTAACATGTTAAAATGTAACATTTTATCATGTTAAAATGCAACATGTTAAAATGTAACATATTAAAATGTAACATTTTATCATGTTAAAATGCAACATGTTGAAATGTAACATATTAAAATGTAACATGTTAATATGTAACATTTTATCATGTTAAAATGCAACATGTTAAAATGTAACATATTAAAATGTAACATGTTAAAATGTAACATTTTATCATGTTAAAATGCAACATGTTAAAATGTAACATGTTAAAATGTAATATGTTAAAATGTTACATGTTAAAATGTAACATCCTAAAATGTAACATTTTAAAATGTAACATTGTAAAATGTAACATGTTAAAATGTAACATTTTAAAATGTAAAATGTTAAAATGTAACATTTTAAAATGTAAAATGTTAAAATGTAACATTTTAAAATGTAAAATGTTAAAATGTAACATTTTAAAATGTAACATGTTAAAATGTAACATTTTAAAATGTAACATGTTAAATGTAACATTTTATCATGTTAAAATGCAACATGTTAAAATGTAACATATTAAAATGTATTATGTTAAAATGTAACATGTTAAAATGTAATACGTTAAAATGTAACATGTTAAAATGTAACATCCTAAAATGTAACATTTTAAAATGTAACATGTTAAAATGTAACATCCTAAAATGTAACATTTTAAAATGTAACATGTTAAAATGTAACATTTTAAAATGTAACATGTTAAATGTAACATTTTTATCATATTAAAATGAAACATGTTAAAATGTAACATATTAAAACGTATTATGTTAAAATGTAACATGTTAAAATGTGTTCATGGAACATGGAACATAGAGAATGGAACATAGAACATGGAACATAGAACATGGAACATGGAACATGAAACATGGAACATAGAGAATGGAACATAGAACATGGAACATAGAACATGGAACATGGAACATGGAACATAGTACATGAAACATGGAACATAGAACATGGAACATGGAACATGGAACGTGGAACAAGGAACATGAAACATGGAACATTGAACATGGCACATGGAACATGGAAAAAGGAACATGGAACATGGAACATGGAACAAAGAGCATGGAACATAGAGCATGGAACATAGAACATGGAACATAGAACATATAGCATGGAACAAAGGACATGGAACCTGAAACATGGAAATTGGACCATGGAACATGGAACAAGGAACAAGGAACATGGAACATTGAACATGGAACTTGGAACATGGAACATGGAACATGCAACAAGGAACATGGAATTTGGAACATGGAACATGGAGCATTGAACATTGAAGATAGAACATGGAACATGGAACATGGAACATAGAGAATGGAACATAGAACATGTAACATGGAACATGGAATATAGAGAATGGAACATAGAACATGGAACATAGAACATGGAACATGGAACATGGAACATAGTACATGAAACATGGAACATAGAACATGAAACATGGAACATGGAACGTGGAACAAGGAACATGAAACATGGAACATTGAACATGGCACATGGAACATGGAAAAAGGAACATGGAACATGAACATGGAACAAAGAGCATGGAACATAGAACATGGAACATGGAACGTGGAACAAGGAACATGAAACATGGAACATGGAACATAAAAATATAGAGCATGGAACATAGAACATGGTAAATAGAACATAGAGCATGGAACATAGGACATGGAACATGAAACATGGAACATGGAACATGGAACATGGAGCATGGAACATGGAGCATGGAACATGCAACAAGGAACATAGAACATGGAACATAGAACATGGAACATGGAACATAAAACATGGACCATGGAACATGAAACATGGATCAAGGAACATGGAACATGGAACATGGAACATGGAAAATGGAAAAAGGAACATGGAACATAGAGCATGGAACATAGAACATAGAGCATGGAACATATGACATGAAACATAGACCATGGAACATAGAACATGGAACATGGAACATGAAACATGGAACAAGGAACATGGAACATGGGACATGTAACATGGAACATGGAACATGGAACATGGAACATTGAACATGGAACATGGAACATTGAACATGGAACATGGAACATGGAACATTGAACATGGAACATGGAACATGGAACATAGAGCATGGAACATAGAACATGGAACAAGGAACATGGAACATAGAGCATGGAACATAGAGCATGGAACATAGAACATGGAACATAGAACATATAGCATGGAACAAAGGACATGGAACCCGAAACATGGAAATTGGACCATGGAACATGGACCAAGGAACATGGAACATGGAACATGGAACATGGAACATGGAACATTGAACATGGAACATGGAACAAGGAACAAGGAACATGGAACATGGAACATAGAACATGGAACATAATACATCGAACATAGAACAAGGAACAAGGAACATGGAACATTGAACATGGAACATGGAACATGGAACATGGAACATAGAACATGCAACAAGGAACAGAGAACATGGAACAAGGAACATGGAACATGGAACAAGAAACATGGAATTTGGAACATGGAAAATGGAACATGGAACATGGATCATGGAACATAGGACATGGAACATGGAACATAGAAAATGGAACATATGACATGGAACATAGACCATGGAACATAGAACATAGAGCATGGAACATAGGACATGGAACATGGAACATGGAACAAAGAGCATGGAGCAAGGAACATGGAACAAGGAACATGGAACATGGAACAAGGAACATGGAACATAGAACATGGAACATGGAACATGGAACATAAAACATGGACCATGGAACATGAAACATGGAACAAGGAACATGGAACATGGAACATGGAACATGGAAAATGGAACAAGGAACATGGAACATGGAACATAGAGCATGGAACATAGAACATAGAGCATGGAACATATGACATGGAACATAGACCATGGAACATAGAACATAGAGCATGGAACATAGGACATGGAACATGGAACATGGAACAAAGAGCATGGAACAAGGAACATGGAACATGCAACAAGGAACATAGAACATGAAACAAGGAACATGGAACATGGAACAAGGAACATGGAACATAGAACATGGAACATGGAACGTAGAACATAGAATATGGAACAAGGAACATGGAACATGGAACAAGGAACATGGAACATAGAACATGGAACATGGAATTTAGAGCATGGAACATGGAACATAGAACATGGAAATGAAACATGGAACAAGGAACAAGGAACATGGAACATTGAACATGGAACATGGAACATGGAACATGGAACATGGAACATGAAACATGGAACAAAAAACAGGGAACATAGAACATAGAGCATGGAACATAGGACATGGAACATGGAACATGGAACATGGAACATGGAACATGGAACATGGACCATGGAACATGGAACATGGACCATGGAACATAGATCATGGAACATGGAACATGAAACATGGAACAAGGAACATGGAACATGGGACATGTAACATGGAACATGGAACATGGAACATGGAACATTGAACATGGAACATGGAACATGGAACATTGAACATGGAACATGGAACATGGAACATAGAGCATGGAACATAGAACATGGAACAAGGAACATGGAACATGGAGCATGGAACATGGAACATAGAACATGGAACATGGAACATGGAACATGGGACATAGAACATGGAACATAGATCATGGAACATAGGGCATGGAACAAAGAACATGGAACATAGAACATATAGCATGGAACAAAGGACATGGAACCCGAAACATAGAAATTGGACCATGGAACATGGACCAAGGAACATGGAACATGGAACATGGAACATGGAACATGGAACATTGAACATGGAACATGGAACAAGGAACAAGGAACATGGAACATGGAACATAGAACATGGAACATAATACATCGAACATAGAACAAGAAACAATGAACATGGAACATTGAACATAGAACATGGAACATGGAACATAGAACATGCAACAAGGAACAGAGAACATGGAACAAGGAACATGGAACATGGAACAAGAAACATGGAATTTGGAACATGGAAAATGGAACATGGAACATGGATCATGGAACATAGGACATGGAACATGGAACATGGAACATAGAGAATGGAACATAGAACATGGAACATGGAACATGGGACATGTAACATGGAACATGGAACATAAACATGGAACATGGAACATAGAACATGGAACATGGAACATAGAGCATGGGACAAGGAACATAGAACATGGAACATGGAACATGCAACAAGGAACATAGAACTAGGAACAAGGAACATGGAACATGGAAAATGGAACAAGGAACATGGAACATGGAACATAGAGCATGGAACATGGAACATAGAGCATGGAACATATGACATGGAACATGAAACATGGAACAAAGATCATGGAACAAGGAACATGGATCATGGAACATGGAACAAAGAGCGTGGAACAAGGAACATGGAACATGGAACATGAAACATGCAACAAGGAACATAGAACATGGAACAAGGAACATGGAACATGGAACATGGAACAAGGAACATGGAACATAGAACATGGAACATGGAACTTAGAGCATGGAACATGGAACATAGAACATGGAACATGAACATAGAGAATGGAAAATTGGACATCAAACATGGAACATGATACATGGAACATGGAACATGGAACATGATACATGGAACATGGAACAAGGAACAAGGAACATGGAACATTGAACATGGAACATGGAACATGGAACATGCAACAAGGAACATGGAATTTGAACATGGAACATGGAGCATGGAACATTAAAGATAGAACATGGAACATAGAGAATGGAACATAGAACATGGAACATGGAACATGGAACATGGAACATGGAACATAGAGAATGGAACATAGAACATGGAACATAGAACATGGAACATGGAACATGGAACATAGAGAATGGAACATAGAACATGGAACATAGAACATGGAACATGGAACATGGAACATAGTACATGAAACATGGAACATAGAACATGGAACATGGAACATGGAACGTGGAACAAGGAACATGAAACATGGAACATTGAACATGGCACATGGAACATGGAAAAAGGAACATGGAACATGGAACATGGAACAAAGAGCATGGAACATAGAACATGGAACATGGAACGTGGAACAAGGAACATGGAACATTGAACATGGAACATAGAGAATGGAACATAGAACATGTAACATAGAACATGGAACATGGAACATGGAACATGGAACATAGAGAATGGAACATAGAACATGGAACATAGAACATGGAACATGGAACATGGAACATAGTACATGAAACATGGAACATAGAACATGGAACATGGAACATGGAACGTGGAACAAGGAACATGAAACATGGAACATTGAACATGGCACATGGAACATGGAAAAAGGAACATGGAACATGGAACATGGAACAAAGAGCATGGAACATAGAGCATGGAACATAGAACATGGAACATAGAACATATAGCATGGAACAAAGGACATGGAACCTGAAACATGGAAATTGGACCATGGAACATGGAACAAGGAACAAGGAACATGGAACATTGAACATGGAACATGGAACATGGAACATGGAACATGCAACAAGGAACATGGAATTTGGAACATGGAACGTGGAGCATGGAACATTGAAGATAGAACATGGAACATGGAACATAGAGAATGGAACATAGAACATGTAACATGGAACATGGAAGATAGAGAATGGAACATAGAACATGGAACATAGAACATGGAACATGGAACATAGTACATGAAACATGGAACATAGAACATGGAACATGGAACGTGGAACAAGGAACATGAAACATGGAACATTGAACATGGCACATGGAACATGAAAAAAGGAACATGGAACATGAACATGGAACAAAGAGCATGGAACATGGAACATGGAGCATGGAACATGCAACAAGGAACATAGAACATGGAACATAGAACATGGAACATGGAACATAAAACATGGACCATGGAACATGAAACATGGAACAAGGATCATGGAACATGGAACATGGAACATGGAAAATGGAAAAAGGAACATGGAACATGGAACATAGAGCATGGAACATAGAACATAGAGCATGGAACATATGACATGGAACATAGACCATGGAACATAGAACATAGAGCATGGAACATAAGACATGGAACATGGAACATGGAACATGGAACATGGAACATGGAACATGGAACATGGAACATGGAACATGGAACATGGACCATGGAACATGGAACATGGACCATGGAACATAGATCATGGAACATGGAAAATGAAACATGGAACAAGGAACATGGAACATGGGACATGTAACATGGAACATGGAACATGGAACATGGAACATTGAACATGGAACATGGAACATGGAACATTGAACATGGAACATGGAACATGGAACATAGAGCATGGAACATAGAACATGGAACAAGGAACATGAAACATGGAGCATGGAACATGGAACATAGAACATGGAACATGGAACATGGAACATGGGACATAGAACATGGAACATAGAGCATGGAACATAGAGCATGGAACATAGAACATATAGCATGGAACAAAGGACATGGAACCCGAAACATGGAAATTGGACCATGGAACATGGACCAAGGAACATGGAACATGGAACATGGAACATGGAACATGGAACATGGAACATTGAACATGGAACATGGAACAAGGAACAAGGAACATGGAACATGGAACATAGAACATGGAACATAATACATCGAACATAGAACAAGGAACAAGGAACATGGAACATTGAACATGGAACATGGAACATGGAACATAGAACATGCAACAAGGAACAGAGAACATGGAACAAGGAACATGGAACATGGAACAAGAAACATGGAATTTGGAACATGGAAAATGGAACATGGAACATGGATCATGGAACATAGGACATGGAACATGGAACATGGAACATAGAGAATGGAACATATGACATGGAACATAGACCATGGAACATAGAACATAGAGCATGGAACATAGGACATGGAACATGGAACATGGAACAAAGAGCATGGAACAAGGAACATGGAACAAGGAACATGGAACATGGAACAAGGAACATGGAACATAGAACATGGAACATGGAACATAGAACATAGAACATGGAACAAGGAACATGGAACATGGAACAAGGAACATGGAACATAGAACATGGAACATGGAATTTAGAGCATGGAACATGGAACATAGAACATGGAACATGAAACATGGAACAAGGAACAAGGAACATGGAACATTGAACATGGAACATGGACCATGGAACATGGATCATGGAACATGGAACATGAAACAAGGAACATGGAACATGGGACATGTAACATGGAACATGGAACATGGAAACATGGAACATTGAACATGGAACATGGAACATGGAACATTGAACATGGAACATGGAACATGGAACATAGAGCATGGAACATAGAACATGGAACAAGGAACATGGAACATGGAGCATGGAACATGGAACATAGAACATGGAACATGGAACATGGAACATGGAACATAGAACAACTAACATAGAGCATGGAACATAGAGCATGGAACATAGAACATGGAACATAGAACATATAGCATGGAACAAAGGACATGGAACCTGAAACATGGAAATTGGACCATGGAAAATGGAACAAGGAACAAGGAACATGGAACATTGAACATGGAACATGGAACATGGAACATGCAACAAGGAACATGGAATTTGGAACATGGAACATGGAGAATGGAACATTAAAGATAGAACATGGAACATGGAACATAGAGAATGGAACATAGAACATGTAACATGGAACATGGAACATGGAACATGGAACATGGAACATAGAGAATGGAACATAGAACATGGAACATGGAACATAGTACATGAAACATGGAACATAGAACACGGAACATGGAACATGGAACGTGGAACAAGGAACATGAAACATGGAACATTGAACATGGCACATGGAACATGGAAAAAGGAACATGGAACATGAAACATGGAGCATGGAACATGCAACAAGGAACATAGAACATGGAACATAGAACATGGAACATGGAACATAAAACATGGACCATGGAACATGAAACATGGAACAAGGAACATGGAACATGGAACATGGAACATGGAAAATGGAACAAGGAACATGGAACATGGAACATAGAGCATGGAACATAGAACATAGAGCATGGAACATATGACATGGAACATAGACCATGGAACATAGAACATAGAGCATGGAACATAGGACATGGAACATGGAACATGGAACAAAGAGCATGGAACAAGGAACATGGAACATGGAACATGCAACAAGGAACATAGAACATGAAACAAGGAACATGGTACATGGAACAAGGAACATGGAACATAGAACATGGAACATGGAACATGGAACATAGAACATAGAACATGGAACAAGGAACATGGAACATGGAACATGGAACATGGAAAATGGAACATAGAACATGGAACATGGAACATGGAACATGGAACATGGAACATAGAGAATGGAACATAGAACATGGAACATAGAACATGGAACATGGAACATGGAACATAGAGAATGGAACATAGAACATGGAACATAGAACATGGAACATGGAACATGGAACATAGTACATGAAACATGGAACATAGAACATGGAACATGGAACATGGAACGTGGAACAAGGAACATGAAACATGGAACATTGAACATGGCACATGGAACATGGAAAAAGGAACATGGAACATGGAACATGGAACAAAGAGCATGGAACATAGAACATGGAACATGGAACGTGGAACAAGGAACATGGAACATTGAACATGGAACATAGAGAATGGAACATAGAACATGGAACATAGAACATGGAACATGGAACATGGAACATGGAACATAGAGAATGGAACATAGAACATGGAACATAGAACATGGAACATGGAACATGGAACATAGTACATGAAACATGGAACATAGAACATGGAACATGGAACATGGAACGTGGAACAAGGAACATGAAACATGGAACATTGAACATGGCACATGGAACATGGAAAAAGGAACATGGAACATGGAACATGGAACAAAGAGCATGGAACATAGAGCATGGAACATAGAACATGGAACATAGAACATATAGCATGGAACAAAGGACATGGAACCTGAAACATGGAAATTGGACCATGGAACATGGAACAAGGAACAAGGAACATTGAACATTGAACATGGAACATGGAACATGGAACATGGAACATGCAACAAGGAACATGGAATTTGGAACATGGAACGTGGAGCATGGAACATTGAAGATAGAACATGGAACATGGAACATAGAGAATGGAACATAGAACATGTAACATGGAACATGGAAGATAGAGAATGGAACATAGAACATGGAACATAGAACATGGAACATGGAACATAGTACATGAAACATGGAACATAGAACATGGAACATGGAACGTGGAACAAGGAACATGAAACATGGAACATTGAACATGGCACATGGAACATGAAAAAAGGAACATGGAACATGAACATGGAACAAAGAGCATGGAACATAGAACATGGAACATGGAACGTGGAACAAGGAAAATGAAACATGGAACATGGAACATAAAAATATAGAGCATGGAACATAGAACATGGTAAATAGAACATAGAGCATGGAACATAGGACATGGAACATGAAACATGGAACATGGAACATGGAACATGGAACATGGAACATGGAACATGGAACATGGAGCATGGAACATGCAACAAGGAACATAGAACATGGAACATAGAACATGGAACATGGAACATAAAACATGGACCATGGAACATGAAACATGGAACAAGGATCATGGAACATGGAACATGGAACATGGAAAATGGAAAAAGGAACATGGAACATGGAACATAGAGCATGGAACATAGAACATAGAGCATGGAACATATGACATGGAACATAGACCATGGAACATAGAACATAGAGCATGGAACATAAGACATGGAACATGGAACATGGAACATGGAACATGGAACATGGAACATGGAACATGGAACATGGACCATGGAACATGGAACATGGACCATGGAACATAGATCATGGAACATGGAAAATGAAACATGGAACAAGGAACATGGAACATGGGACATGTAACATGGAACATGGAACATGGAACATGGAACATTGAACATGGAACATGGAACATGGAACATTGAACATGGAACATGGAACATGGAACATAGAGCATGGAACATAGAACATGGAACAAGGAACATGAAACATGGAGCATGGAACATGGAACATAGAACATGGAACATGGAACATGGAACATGGGACATAGAACATGGAACATAGAGCATGGAACATAGAGCATGGAACATAGAACATATAGCATGGAACAAAGGACATGGAACCCGAAACATGGAAATTGGACCATGGAACATGGACCAAGGAACATGGAACATGGAACATGGAACATGGAACATGGAACATGGAACATTGAACATGGAACATGGAACAAGGAACAAGGAACATGGAACATGGAACATAGAACATGGAACATAATACATCGAACATAGAACAAGGAACAAGGAACATGGAACATTGAACATGGAACATGGAACATGGAACATAGAACATGCAACAAGGAACAGAGAACATGGAACAAGGAACATGGAACATGGAACAAGAAACATGGAATTTGGAACATGGAAAATGGAACATGGAACATGGATCATGGAACATAGGACATGGAACATGGAACATGGAACATAGAGAATGGAACATATGACATGGAACATAGACCATGGAACATAGAACATAGAGCATGGAACATAGGACATGGAACATGGAACATGGAACAAAGAGCATGGAACAAGGAACATGGAACAAGGAACATGGAACATGGAACAAGGAACATGGAACATAGAACATGGAACATGGAACATAGAACATAGAGCATGGAACATAGAACATGGAACAAGGAACATGGAACATGGAGCAAGGAACAAGGAACATGGAACATTGAACATGGAACATGGACCATGGAACATGGATCATGGAACATGGAACATGAAACAAGGAACATGGAACATGGGACATGTAACATGGAACATGGAACATGGAAACATGGAACATTGAACATGGAACATGGAACATGGAACATTGAACATGGAACATGGAACATGGAACATAGAGCATGGAACATAGAACATGGAACAAGGAACATGGAACATGGAGCATGGAACATGGAACATAGAACATGGAACATGGAACATGGAACATGGAACATAGAACATGGAACATAGAGCATGGAACATAGAGCATGGAACATAGAACATGGAACATAGAACATATAGCATGGAACAAAGGACATGGAACCTGAAACATGGAAATTGGACCATGGAAAATGGAACAAGGAACAAGGAACATGGAACATTGAACATGGAACATGGAACATGGAACATGCAACAAGGAACATGGAATTTGGAACATGGAACATGGAGCATGGAACATTAAAGATAGAACATGGAACATGGAACATAGAGAATGGAACATAGAACATGTAACATGGAACATGGAACATGGAACATGGAACATGGAACATAGAGAATGGAACATAGAACATGGAACATGGAACATAGTACATGAAACATGGAACATAGAACACGGAACATGGAACATGGAACGTGGAACAAGGAACATGAAACATGGAACATTGAACATGGCACATGGAACATGGAAAAAGGAACATGGAACATGAAACATGGAGCATGGAACATGCAACAAGGAACATAGAACATGGAACATAGAACATGGAACATGGAACATAAAACATGGACCATGGAACATGAAACATGGAACAAGGAACATGGAACATGGAACATGGAACATGGAAAATGGAACAAGGAACATGGAACATGGAACATAGAGCATGGAACATAGAACATAGAGCATGGAACATATGACATGGAACATAGACCATGGAACATAGAACATAGAGCATGGAACATAGGACATGGAACATGGAACATGGAACAAAGAGCATGGAACAAGGAACATGGAACATGGAACATGCAACAAGGAACATAGAACATGAAACAAGGAACATGGTACATGGAACAAGGAACATGGAACATAGAACATGGAACATGGAACATGGAACATGGAAAATGGAAAAAGGAACATGGAACATGGAACATAGAGCATGGAACATAGAACATAGAGCATGGAACATATGACATGGAACATAGACCATGGAACATAGAACATAGAGCATGGAACATAGGACATGGAACATGGAACATGGAACATGGAACATGGAACATGGAACATGGACCATGGAACATGGAACATGGACCATGGAACATTGATCATAGAAAATGGAAAATGAAACATGGAACAAGGAACATGGAACATGGGACATGTAACATGGAACATGGAACATGGAACATGGAACATTGAACATGGAACATGGAACATGGAACATTGAACATGGAACATGGAACATGGAACATAGAGCATGGAACATAGAACATGGAACAAGGAACATGGAACATGGAGCATGGAACATGGAACATAGAACATGGAACATGGAACATGGAACATGGGACATAGAACATGGAACAAAGAGCATGGAACATAGAGCATGGAACATAGAACATAAAAACATAGAACATATAGCATGGAACAAAGGACATGGAACCCGAAACATGGAAATTGGACCATGGAACATGGACCAAGGAACATGGAACATGGAACATGGAACATGGAACATGGAACATTGAACATGGAACATGGAACAAGGAACAAGGAACATAGAACATGGAACATGGAACATAAAACATGGAACATAATACATCGAACATAGAACAAGGAACAAGGAACATGGAACATTGAAAATGGAACATGGAACATGGAACATAGAACATGCAACAAGGAACAGAGAACATGGAACAAGGAACATGGAACATGGAACAAGAAACATGGAATTTGGAACATGGAAAATGGAACATGGAACATGGATCATGGAACAAAGGACATGGAACATGGAACATGGAACATAGAGAATGGAACATATGACATGGAACATAGACCATGGAACATAGAACATAGAGCATGGAACATAGGATATGGAACATGGAACATGGAACAAAGAGCATGGAACAAGGAACATGGAACAAGGAACATGGAACATGGAACAAGGAACATGGAACATAAAACATGGAACATGGAACATAGAACATAGAACATGGAACAAGGAACATGGAACATGGAACAAGGAACATGGAACATAGAACATGGAACATGGAATTTAGAGCATGGAACATGGAACATAGAACATGGAACATGAAACATGGAACAAGGAACAAGGAACATGGAACATTGAACATGGAACATGGAACATGGAACATGGAACATGGAACATGGAACATGGACCATGGAACATGGAACATGGACCATGGAACATGGATCATGGAACATGGAACATGAAACAAGGAACATGGAACATGGGACATGTAACATGGAACATGGAACATGGAACATGGAACATTGAACATGGAACATGGAACATGGAACATTGAACATGGAACATGGAACATGGAACATAGAGCATGGAACATAGAACATGGAACAAGGAACATGGAACATGGAGCATGGAACATGGAACATAGAACATGGAACATGGAACATGGAACATGGAACATAGAACATGGAACATAGAGCATGGAACATAGAGCATGGAACATAGAACATGGAACATAGAACATATAGCATGGAACAAAGGACATGGAACCTGAAACATGGAAATTGGACCATGGAAAATGGAACAAGGAACAAGGAACATGGAACATTGAACATGGAACATGGAACATGGAACATGCAACAAGGAACATGGAATTTGGAACATGGAACATGGAGCATGGAACATTGAAGATAGAACATGGAACATGGAACATAGAGAATGGAACATAGAACATGTAACATGGAACATGGAACATGGAACATGGAACATGGAACATAGAGAATGGAACATAGAACATGGAACATAGAACATGGAACATGGAACATGGAACATAGTACATGAAACATGGAACATAAAACATGGAACATGGAACAAGGAACGTGGAACAAGGAACATGAAACATGGAACATTGAACATGGCACATGGAACATGGAAAAAGGAACATGGAACATGAAACATGGAAGAAAGAGCATGGAACATTGAACATGGAACATGGAACGTGGAACAAGGAACATGAAACATGGAACATGGAACATAAAAACATAGAGCATGGAACATAAAACATGGTAAATAGAACATAGAGCATGGAACATAGGACATGGAACATGAAACATGGAACATGGAACATGGAACATGGAACATGGAACATGGAACATGGAGCATGGAACATGCAACAAGGAACATAGAACATGGAACATAGAACATGGAACATGGAACATAAAACATGGACCATGGAACATGAAACATGGAACAAGGAACATGGAAAATGGAACATGGAACATGGAAAATGGAACAAGGAACATGGAACATGGAACATAGAGCATGGAACATAGAACATAGAGCATGGAACATATGACATGGAACATAGACCATGGAACATAGAACATAGAGCATGGAACATAGGACATGGAACATGGAACAAAGAGCATGGAACAAGGAACATGGAACATGGAACATGCAACAAGGAACATAGAACATGGAACATGGAACATAGAACATAGAACATGGAACAAGGAACATGGAACATGGAACAAGGAACATGGAACATAGAACATGGAACATGGAATTTAGAGCATGGAACATGGAACATAGAACATGGAAATGAAACATGGAACAAGGAACAAGGAACATGGAACATTGAACATGGAACATGGAACATGGAACATGGAACATGGAACATGGAACATGAAACATGAAACATGGAACAAAAAACAGGGAACATAGAACATAGAGCATGGAACATAGGACATGGAACATGGAACATGGAACATGGAACATGGAACATGGACCATGGAACATGGAACATGGACCATGGAACATAGATCATGGAACATGGAACATGAAACATGGAACAAGGAACATGGAACATGGGACATGTAACATGGAACATGGAACATGGAACATGGAACATTGAACATGGAACATGGAACATGGAACATTGAACATGGAACATGGAACATGGAACATAGAGCATGGAACATAGAACATGGAACAAGGAACATGGAACATGGAGCATGGAACATGGAACATAGAACATGGAACATGGAATATGGAACATGGGACATAGAACATGGAACATAGAGCATGGAACATAGAGCATGGAACATAGAACATGGAACATAGAACATATAGCATGGAACAAAGGACATGGTACCCGAAACATGGAAATTGGACCATGGAACATGGACCAAGGAACATGGAACATGGAACATAGAACATGGAACATGGAACATTGAACATGGAACATGGAACATGGAACAAGGAACAAGGAACATGGAACATGGAACATAGAACATGGAACATAATACATCGAACATAGAACAAGGAACAAGGAACATGGAACATTGAACATGGAACATGGAACATGGAACATAGAACATGCAACAAGGAACAGAGAACATGGAACAAGGAACATGGAACATGGAACAAGAACAATGGAATTTGGAACATGGAAAATGGAACATGGAACATGGATCATGGAACATAGGACATGGAACATGGAACATGGAACATAGAGAATGGAACATATGACATGGAACATAGACCATGAAACATAGAACATAGAGCATGGAACATAGGACATGGAACATGGAACATGGAACAAAGAGCATGGAACAAGGAACATGGAACATGGAACATGCAACAAGGAACATAGAACATGAAACAAGGAACATGGAACATGGAACAAGGAACATGGAACATAGAACATGGAACATGGAACATAGAACATAGAACATGGAACAAGGAACATGGAACATGGAACAAGGAACATGGAACATAGAACATGGAACATGGAATTTAGAGCATGGAACATGGAACATAGAACATGGAACATGAAACATGGAACAAGGAACAAGGAACATGGAACATTGAACATGGAACATGGAACATGGAGCATGGAACATGGAACATAGAACATGGAACATGGAACATGGAACATGGGACATAGAACATGGAACATAGAGCATGGAACATAGAGCATGGAACATAGAATATGGAACATAGAACATATAGCATGGAACAAAGGACATGGTACCCGAAACATGGAAATTGGACCATGGAACATGGACCAAGGAACATGGAACATGGAACATGGAACATGGAACATGGAACATGGAACATTGAACATGGAACATGGAACATGGAACAAGGAACAAGGAACATGGAACATGGAACATAGAACATGGAACATAATACATCGAACATAGAACAAGGAACAAGGAACATGGAACAAGGAACATGGAACATGGAACAAGGAACATGGAACATAGAACATGGATCATGGAACATGGAACATGAAACAAGGAACATGGAACATGGAACATGAAACAAGGAACATGGAACATGGGACATGTAACATGGAACATGGAACATGGAACATGGAACATTGAACATGGAACATGGAACATGGAACATTGAACATGGAACATGGAACATGGAACATAGAGCATGGAACATAGAACATGGAACAAGGAACATGGAACATGGAGCATGGAACATGGAACATAGAACATGGAACATGGAACATGGAACATGGAACATAGAACATGGAACATAGAGCATGGAACATAGAGCATGGAACATAGAACATGGAACATGGAACAAGGAACAAGGAACATGGAACATGGAACATAGAACATGGAACATAATACATCGAACATGGAACAAGGAACAAGGAACATGGAACATTGAACATGGAACATGGAACATGGAACATGGAACATGCAACAAGGAACAGAGAACATGGAACAAGGGACATGGAACATGGAACAAGAAACATGGAATTTGGAACATGGAAAATGAAACATGAAACATGGATCATGGAACATAGGACATGGAACATGGAACATGGAACATAGAGAATGGAACATAGAACATGGAACATGGGACATGTAACATGGAACATGGAACATAAACATGGAACATGGAACATAGAACATGGAACATGGAACATAGAGCATGGGACATAGGACATGGAACATGGAATATAGAACATGGAACAAGGAACATGGAACATGAAACATGGAACATCGAACATGGAACATGAAAAAAGGAACATAGAACATGGAACAAGGAACATAGAACATGGAACATGGAACATGCAACAAGGAACATAGAACTAGGAACAAGGAACATGGAACATGGAACATGGAACATAGAGCATGGAACATAGAGCATGGAACATAGAACATGGAACATAGAACATGGAACATGGAACATGGAACATAGTACATGAAACATGGAACATAGAACATGGAACATGGAACATGGAACGTGGAACAAGGAACATGAAACATGGAACATTGAACATGGCACATGGAACATGGAAAAAGGAACATGGAACATGGAACATAGAACATATAGCATGGAACAAAGGACATGGAACCTGAAACATGGAAATTGGACCAAGGAACATGGAACAAGGAACAAGGAACATGGAACATTGAACATGGAACATGGAACATGGAACATGGAACATGGAACATGCAACAAGGAACATGGAATTTGGAACATGGAACATGGAGCATGGAACATTGAAGATAGAACATGGAACATGGAACATAGAGAATGGAACATAGAACATGTAACATGGAACATGGAAGATAGAGAATGGAACATAGAACATGGAACATAGAACATGGAACATGGAACATGGAACATAGTACATGAAACATGGAACATAGAACATGGAACATGGAACATGGAACGTGGAACAAGGAACATGAAACATGGAACATTGAACATGGCACATGGAACATGGAAAAAGGAACATGGAACATGAACATGGAACAAAGAGCATGGAACATAGAACATGGAACATGGAACGTGGAACAAGGAACATGAAACATGGAAAATGGAACATAAAAATATAGAGCATGGAACATAGAACATGGTAAATAGAACATAGAGCATGGAACATAGGACATGGAACATGAAACATGGAACATGGAACATGGAACATGGAACATGGAACATGGAACATGGAACATAGAACATGGAGCATGGAACATGCAACAAGGAACATAGAACATGGAACATAGAACATGGAACATGGAACATAAAACATGGACCATGGAACATGAAACATGGAACAAGGAACATGGAACATGGAACATGGAACATGGAAAATGGAAAAAGGAACATGGAACATGGAACATAGAGCATGGAACATAGAACATAGAGCATGGAACATATGACATGGAACATAGACCATGGAACATAGACAATAGAGCATGGAACATAGGGCATGGAACATGGAACAAAGAGCATGGAACAAGGAACATGGAACATGGAACATGCAACAAGGAACATAGAACATGAAACAAGGAACATGGAACATGGAACAAGGAACATGGAACATAGAACATGGAACATGGAACATAGAACATAGAACATGGAACAAGGAACATGGAACATAGAACATGAAACATGGAATTTAGAGCATGGAACATGGAACATAGAACATGGAACATGAAACATGGAACAAGGAACAAGGAACATGGAACATTGAACATGGAACATGGAACATGGAACATGGAACATGGAACATGGAACATGAAACATGGAACAAAAAACAGGGAACATAGAACATAGAGCATGGAACATAGGATATGGAACATGGAACATGGAACATGGAACATGGAACATGGAACATGGAACATGGAACATGGACCATGGAACATGGAACATGGACCATGGAACATGGAACATGGATCATGGAACATGGAACATGAAACAAGGAACATGGAACATGGGACATGTAACATGGAACATGGAACATGGAACATGGAACATTGAACATGGAACATGGAACATGGAACATTGAACATGGAACATGGAACATTGAACATGGAACATGGAACATGGAACATAGGGCATGGAACATAGAACATGGAACAAGGAACATGGAACATGGAGCATGGAACATGGAACATAGAACATGGAACATGGAACATGGAACATAGAAAATAGAACATGGAACATAGAGCATGGAACATAGAGCATGGAACATAGAACATGGAACATAGAACATATAGCATGGAACAAAGGACATGGAACCTGAAACATGGAAATTGGACCATGGAACATGGACCAAGGAACATGGAACATGGAACATGGAACATGGAACATGGAACATGGAACATGGAACAATGAACATGGAACATGGAACAAGGAACAAGGAACATGGAACATGGAACATAGAACATGGAACATAATACATCGAACATGGAACAAGGAACAAGGAACATGCAACATTGAACATGGAACATGGAACATGGAACATGGAACATGCAACAAGGAACAGAGAACATGGAACAAGGAACATGGAACATGGAACAAGAAACATGGAATTTGGAACATGGAAAATGGAACATGGAACATGGATCATGGAACATAGGACATGGAACATGGAACATGGAACATAGAGAATGGAACATAGAACATGGAACATGGGACATGTAACATGGAACGTGGAACATAAACATGGAACATGGAACATAGAACATGGAACATGGAACATAGAGCATGGGACATAGGACATGGAACATGGAATATAGAACATGGAACAAGGAACATGGAACATGAAACATGGAACATCGAACATGGAACATGAAAAAAGGAACATAGAACATGGA
Source organism: Macrosteles quadrilineatus (assembly GCF_028750875.1). NCBI lineage: Eukaryota > Metazoa > Arthropoda > Insecta > Hemiptera > Cicadellidae > Macrosteles > Macrosteles quadrilineatus. The sequence continues at coordinate 94,507 of NW_026542679.1, read as the reverse complement.
ACAAGGAACATAGAACATGGAACATGGAACATGCAACAAGGAACATAGAACTAGGAACAAGGAACATGGAACATGGAACATGGAACATGGAACATAGAGCATGGAACATAGAGCATGGAACATAGAACATGGAACATAGAACATATAGCATGGAACAAAGGACATGGAACCTGAAACATGGAAATTGGACCATGGAACATGGACCAAGGAACATGGAACATGGAACATGGAACATGGAACATGGAACATTGAACATGGAACATGGAACAAGGAACAAGGAACATGGAACATGGAACATAGAACATGGAACATGGAACATAATACATCGAACATGGAACAAGGAACAAGAAACATGGAACATTGAACATGGAACATGGAACATGGAACATGCAACAAGGAACAGAGAACATGGAACAAGGAACATGGAACATGGAACATAGAGCATGGAACATAGAACATAGAGCATGGAACATGGAACATGGAGCATGGAACATGGAACATAGAACATGGAACATGGAACATGGAACATAGAACATGGAACATAGAGCATGGAACATAGAGCATGGAACATAGAACATGGAACATAGAACATATAGCATGGAACAAAGGACATGGAACCTGAAACATGGAAATTGGACCATGGAAAATGGAACAAGGAACAAGGAACATGGAACATTGAACATGGAACATGGAACATGGAACATGGAACATGGAACATGCAACAAGGAACATAGAATTTGGAACATGGAACATGGAGCATGGAACATTGAAGATAGAACATGGAACATGGAACATAGAAAATGGAACATAGAACATGTAACATGGAACATGGAACATGGAACATGGAACATAGAGAATGGAACATAGAACATGGAACATAGAACATGGAACATGGAACATGAAACATAGTACATGAAACATGGAACATAGAACATGGAACATGGAACATGGAACGTGGAACAAGGAACATGAAACATGGAACATTGAACATGGCACATGGAACATGGAAAAAGGAACATGGAACATGGAACATGGAACAAAGAGCATGGAACATTGACAATGGAACATGGAACGTGGAACAAGGAACATGAAACATGGAACATGGAACATAAAAACATAGAGCATGGAACATAGAACATGGTAAATAGAACATAGAGCATGGAACATAGGACATGGAACATGAAACATGGAACATGGAACATGGAACATGGAACATGGAACATGGAACATGGAGCATGGAACATGCAACAAGGAACATAGAACATGGAACATAGAACATGAAACATGGAACATAAAACATGGACCATGGAACATGAAACATGGAACAAGGAACATGGAACATGGAACATGGAACATTGAAAATGGAACAAGGAACATGGAACATGGAACATAGAGCATGGAACATAGAACATAGAGCATGGAACATATGACATGGAACATAGACCATGGAACATAGAACATAGAGCATGGAACATAGGACATGGAACATGGAACATGGAACAAAGAGCATGGAACAAGGAACATGGAACATGGAATTTAGAGCATGGAACATGGAACATAGAACATGGAACATGAAACATGGAACAAGGAACAAGGAACATGGAACATTGAACATGGAACATGGAACATGAAACATGGAACATGGAACATGGAACATGAAACATGAAACATGGAACATGGAGCATGGAACATGGAACATAGAACATGGAACATAGAGCATGAAACATAGAGCATGGAACATAGAACATGGAACATAGAACATATAGCATGGAACAAAGGACATGGAACCTGAAACATGGAAATTGGACCATGGAACATGGACCAAGGAACATGGAACATGGAACATGGAACATGGAACATTGAACATGGAACATGGAACAAGGAACAAGGAACATGGAACATGGAACATAGAACATGGAACATAATACATCGAACATGGAACAAGGAACAAGGAACATGGAACATTGAACATGGAACATGGAACATGGAACATGCAACAAGGAACAGAGAACATGGAACAAGGAACATGGAACATGGAACAAGAAACATGGAATTTGGAACATGGAAAATGGAACATGGAACATGGATCATGGAACATAGGACATGGAACATGGAACATGGAACATGGAACATGGAACATGGGACATAGAACATGGAACATAGAGCATGGAACATAGAGCATGGAACATAGAATATGGAACATAGAACATATAGCATGGAACAAAGGACATGGTACCCGAAACATGGAAATTGGACCATGGAACATGGACCAAGGAACATGGAACATGGAACATGGAACATGGAACATGGAACATGGAACATTGAACATGGAACATGGAACATGGAACAAGGAACAAGGAACATGGAACATGGAACATAGAACATGGAACATAATACATCGAACATAGAACAAGGAACAAGGAACATGGAACAAGGAACATGGAACATGGAACAAGGAACATGGAACATGGAACATGGATCATGGAACATGGAACATGAAACAAGGAACATGGAACATGGAACATGAAACAAGGAACATGGAACATGGGACATGTAACATGGAACATGGAACATGGAACATGGAACATTGAACATGGAACATGGAACATGGAACATTGAACATGGAACATGGAACATGGAACATAGAGCATGGAACATAGAACATGGAACAAGGAACATGGAACATGGAGCATGGAACATGGAACATAGAACATGGAACATGGAACATGGAACATAGAACATGGAACATAGAGCATGGAACATAGAGCATGGAACATAGAACATGGAACATAGAACATATAGCATGGAACAAAGGACATGGAACCTGAAACATGGAAATTGGACCATGGAACATGGACCAAGGAACATGGAACATGGAACATGGAACATGGAACATGGAACATTGAACATGGAACATGGAACAAGGAACAAGGAACATGGAACATGGAACATAGAACATGGAACATAATACATCGAACATGGAACAAGGAACAAGGAACATGGAACATTGAACATGGAACATGGAACATGGAACATGGAACATGCAACAAGGAACAGAGAACATGGAACAAGGGACATGGAACATGGAACAAGAAACATGGAATTTGGAACATGGAAAATGAAACATGAAACATGGATCATGGAACATAGGACATGGAACATGGAACATGGAACATAGAGAATGGAACATAGAACATGGAACATGGGACATGTAACATGGAACATGGAACATAAACATGGAACATGGAACATAGAACATGGAACATGGAACATAGAGCATGGGACATAGGACATGGAACATGGAATATAGAACATGGAACAAGGAACATGGAACATGAAACATGGAACATCGAACATGGAACATGAAAAAAGGAACATAGAACATGGAACAAGGAACATAGAACATGGAACATGGAACATGCAACAAGGAACATAGAACTAGGAACAAGGAACATGGAACATGGAACATGGAACATAGAGCATGGAACATAGAGCATGGAACATAGAACATGGAACATAGAACATGGAACATGGAACATGGAACATAGTACATGAAACATGGAACATAGAACATGGAACATGGAACATGGAACGTGGAACAAGGAACATGAAACATGGAACATTGAACATGGCACATGGAACATGGAAAAAGGAACATGGAACATGGAACATAGAACATATAGCATGGAACAAAGGACATGGAACCTGAAACATGGAAATTGGACCAAGGAACATGGAACAAGGAACAAGGAACATGGAACATTGAACATGGAACATGGAACATGGAACATGGAACATGCAACAAGGAACATGGAATTTGGAACATGGAACATGGAGCATGGAACATTGAAGATAGAACATGGAACATGGAACATAGAGAATGGAACATAGAACATGTAACATGGAACATGGAAGATAGAGAATGGAACATAGAACATGGAACATAGAACATGGAACATGGAACATGGAACATGGAACATAGTACATGAAACATGGAACATAGAACATGGAACATGGAACATGGGACGTGGAACAAGGAACATGAAACATGGAACATTGAACATGGCACATGGAACATGGAAAAAGGAACATGGAACATGAACATGGAACAAAGAGCATGGAACATAGAACATGGAACATGGAACGTGGAACAAGGAACATGAAACATGGAACATGGAACATAAAAATATAGAGCATGGAACATAGAACATGGTAAATAGAACATAGAGCATGGAACATAGGACATGGAACATGAAACATGGAACATGGAACATGGAACATGGAACATGGAACATGGAACATGGAACATGGAGCATGGAACATGCAACAAGGAACATAGAACATGGAACATAGAACATGGAACATGGAACATAAAACATGGACCATGGAACATGAAACATGGAACAAGGAACATGGAACATGGAACATGGAACATGGAAAATGGAAAAAGGAACATGGAACATGGAACATAGAGCATGGAACATAGAACATAGAGCATGGAACATATGACATGGAACATAGACCATGGAACATAGACAATAGAGCATGGAACATAGGGCATGGAACATGGAACAAAGAGCATGGAACAAGGAACATGGAACATGGAACATGCAACAAGGAACATAGAACATGAAACAAGGAACATGGAACATGGAACAAGGAACATGGAACATAGAACATGGAACATGGAACATAGAACATAGAACATGGAACAAGGAACATGGAACATAGAACATGAAACATGGAATTTAGAGCATGGAACATGGAACATAGAACATGGAACATGAAACATGGAACAAGGAACAAGGAACATGGAACATTGAACATGGAACATGGAACATGGAACATGGAACATGGAACATGGAACATGAAACATGGAACAAAAAACAGGGAACATAGAACATAGAGCATGGAACATAGGACATGGAACATGGAACATGGAACATGGAACATGGAACATGGAACATGGAACATGGAACATGGAACATGGAACATGGACCATGGAACATGGAACATGGACCATGGAACATGGATCATGGAACATGGAACATGAAACAAGGAACATGGAACATGGGACATGTAACATGGAACATGGAACATGGAACATGGAACATTGAACATGGAACATGGAACATGGAACATTGAACATGGAACATGGAACATTGAACATGGAACATGGAACATGGAACATAGGGCATGGAACATAGAACATGGAACAAGGAACATGGAACAAGGAGCATGGAACATGGAACATAGAACATGGAACATGGAACATGGAACATAGAAAATAGAACATGGAACATAGAGCATGGAACATAGAGCATGGAACATAGAACATGGAACATAGAACATATAGCATGGAACAAAGGACATGGAACCTGAAACATGGAAATTGGACCATGGAACATGGACCAAGGAACATGGAACATGGAACATGGAACATGGAACATGGAACATGGAACATGGAACATTGAACATGGAACATGGAACAAGGAACAAGGAACATGGAACATGGAACATAGAACATGGAACATAATACATCGAACATGGAACAAGGAACAAGGAACATGCAACATTGAACATGGAACATGGAACATGGAACATGGAACATGCAACAAGGAACAGAGAACATGGAACAAGGAACATGGAACATGGAACAAGAAACATGGAATTTGGAACATGGAAAATGGAACATGGAACATGGATCATGGAACATAGGACATGGAACATGGAACATAGAGAATGGAACATAGAACATGGAACATGGGACATGTAACATGGAACGTGGAACATAAACATGGAACATGGAACATAGAACATGGAACATGGAACATAGAGCATGGGACATAGGACATGGAACATGGAATATAGAACATGGAACAAGGAACATGGAACATGAAACATGGAACATCGAACATGGAACATGAAAAAAGGAACATAGAACATGGAACAAGGAACATAGAACATGGAACATGGAACATGCAACAAGGAACATAGAACTAGGAACAAGGAACATGGAACATGGAACATGGAACATGGAACATAGAGCATGGAACATAGAGCATGGAACATAGAACATGGAACATAGAACATATAGCATGGAACAAAGGACATGGAACCTGAAACATGGAAATTGGACCATGGAACATGGACCAAGGAACATGGAACATGGAACATGGAACATGGAACATGGAACATTGAACATGGAACATGGAACAAGGAACAAGGAACATGGAACATGGAACATAGAACATGGAACATGGAACATAATACATCGAACATGGAACAAGGAACAAGAAACATGGAACATTGAACATGGAACATGGAACATGGAACATGCAACAAGGAACAGAGAACATGGAACAAGGAACATGGAACATGGAACATAGAGCATGGAACATAGAACATAGAGCATGGAACATGGAACATGGAGCATGGAACATGGAACATAGAACATGGAACATGGAACATGGAACATAGAACATGGAACATAGAGCATGGAACATAGAGCATGGAACATAGAACATGGAACATAGAACATATAGCATGGAACATAGAACATGGAACATAGAACATATAGCATGGAACAAAGGACATGGAACCTGAAACATGGAAATTGGACCATGGAAAATGGAACAAGGAACAAGGAACATGGAACATTGAACATGGAACATGGAACATGGAACATGGAACATGGAACATGCAACAAGGAACATAGAATTTGGAACATGGAACATGGAGCATGGAACATTGAAGATAGAACATGGAACATGGAACATAGAAAATGGAACATAGAACATGTAACATGGAACATGGAACATGGAACATGGAACATAGAGAATGGAACATAGAACATGGAACATAGAACATGGAACATGGAACATGAAACATAGTACATGAAACATGGAACATAGAACATGGAACATGGAACATGGAACGTGGAACAAGGAACATGAAACATGGAACATTGAACATGGCACATGGAACATGGAAAAACGAACATGGAACATGGAACATGGAACAAAGAGCATGGAACATTGACAATGGAACATGGAACGTGGAACAAGGAACATGAAACATGGAACATGGAACATAAAAACATAGAGCATGGAACATAGAACATGGTAAATAGAACATAGAGCATGGAACATAGGACATGGAACATGAAACATGGAACATGGAACATGGAACATGGAACATGGAACATGGAACATGGAGCATGGAACATGCAACAAGGAACATAGAACATGGAACATAGAACATGAAACATGGAACATAAAACATGGACCATGGAACATGAAACATGGAACAAGGAACATGGAACATGGAACATGGAACATTGAAAATGGAACAAGGAACATGGAACATGGAACATAGAGCATGGAACATAGAACATAGAGCATGGAACATATGACATGGAACATAGACCATGGAACATAGAACATAGAGCATGGAACATAGGACATGGAACATGGAACATGGAACAAAGAGCATGGAACAAGGAACATGGAACATGGAATTTAGAGCATGGAACATGGAACATAGAACATGGAACATGAAACATGGAACAAGGAACAAGGAACATGGAACATTGAACATGGAACATGGAACATGAAACATGGAACATGGAACATGGAACATGAAACATGAAACATGGAACATGGAGCATGGAACATGGAACATAGAACATGGAACATAGAGCATGGAACATAGAGCATGGAACATAGAACATGGAACATAGAACATATAGCATGGAACAAAGGACATGGAACCTGAAACATGGAAATTGGACCATGGAACATGGACCAAGGAACATGGAACATGGAACATGGAACATGGAACATGGAACATTGAACATGGAACATGGAACAAGGAACAAGGAACATGGAACATGGAACATAGAACATGGAACATAATACATCGAACATGGAACAAGGAACAAGGAACATGGAACATTGAACATGGAACATGGAACATGGAACATGCAACAAGGAACAGAGAACATGGAACAAGGAACATGGAACATGGAACAAGAAACATGGAATTTGGAACATGGAAAATGGAACATGGAACATGGATCATGGAACATAGGACATGGAACATGGAACATGGAACATAGAGAATGGAACATAGAACATGGAACATGGGACATGTAACATGGAACATGGAACATAAACATGGAACATGGAACATAGAACATGGAACATGGAACATAGAGCATGGGACATAGGACATGGAACATGGAATATAGAACATGGAACAAGGAACATGGAACATGAAACATGGAACATCGAACATGGAACATGAAAAAAGGAACATAGAACATGGAACAAGGAACATAGAACATGGAACATGGAACATGCAACAAGGAACATAGAACTAGGAACAAGGAACATGGAACATGGAACATGGAACATGGAACATAGAGCATGGAACATAGAGCATGGAACATAGAACATGGAACATAGAACATATAGCATGGAACAAAGGACATGGAACCTGAAACATGGAAATTGGACCATGGAACATGGACCAAGGAACATGGAACATGGAACATGGAACATGGAACATGGAACATTGAACATGGAACATGGAACAAGGAACAAGGAACATGGAACATGGAACATAGAACATAGAACATGGAACATAATACATCGAACATGGAACAAGGAACAAGGAACATGGAACATTGAACATGGAACATGAAACATGGAACATGCAACAAGGAACAGAGAACATGGAACAAGGAACATGGAACATGGAACATAGAGCATGGAACATAGAACATGGAACAAGGAACATGGAACATGGAGCATGGAACATGGAACATAGAACATGGAACATGGAACATGGAACAAAGAACATGGAACATAGAGCATGGAACATAGAGCATGGAACATAGAACATGGAACATAGAACATATAGCATGGAACAAAGGACATGGAACCTGAAACATGGAAATTGGACCATGGAACATGGACCAAGGAACATGGAACATGGAACATGGAACATGGAACATGGAACATTGAACATGGAACATGGAACAAGGAACAAGGAACATGGAACATGGAACATAGAACATGGAACATAATACATCGAACATGGAACAAGGAACAAGGAACATGGAACATTGAACATGGAACATGGAACATGGAACATGGAACATGCAACAAGGAACAGAGAACATGGAACAAGGGACATGGAACATGGAACAAGAAACATGGAATTTGGAACATGGAAAATGGAACATGGAACATGGATCATGGAACATAGGACATGGAACATGGAACATGGAACATAGAGAATGGAACATAGAACATGGAACATGGGACATGTAACATGGAACATGGAACATAAACATGGAACATGGAACATAGAACATGGAACATGGAACATAGAGCATGGGACATAGGACATGGAACATGGAATATAGAACATGGAACAAGGAACATGGAACATGAAACATGGAACATCGAACATGGAACATGAAAAAAGGAACATAGAACATGGAACAAGGAACATAGAACATGGAACATGGAACATGCAACAAGGAACATAGAACTAGGAACAAGGAACATGGAACATGGAACATGGAACATAGAGCATGGAACATAGAGCATGGAACATAGAACATGGAACATAGAACATGGAACATGGAACATGGAACATAGTACATGAAACATGGAACATAGAACATGGAACATGGAACATGGAACGTGGAACAAGGAACATGAAACATGGAACATTGAACATGGCACATGGAACATGGAAAAAGGAACATGGAACATGGAACATAGAACATATAGCATGGAACAAAGGACATGGAACCTGAAACATGGAAATTGGACCATGGAACATGGAACAAGGAACAAGGAACATGGAACATTGAACATGGAACATGGAACATGGAACATGGAACATGCAACAAGGAACATGGAATTTGGAACATGGAACATGGAGCATGGAACATTGAAGATAGAACATGGAACATGGAACATAGAGAATGGAACATAGAACATGTAACATGGAACATGGAAGATAGAGAATGGAACATAGAACATGGAACATAGAACATGGAACATGGAACATGGAACATAGTACATGAAACATGGAACATAGAACATGGAACATGGAACATGGAACGTGGAACAAGGAACATGAAACATGGAACATTGAACATGGCACATGGAACATGGAAAAAGGAACATGGAACATGAACATGGAACAAAGAGCATGGAACATAGAACATGGAACATGGAACGTGGAACAAGGAACATGAAACATGGAACATGGAACATAAAAATATAGAGCATGGAACATAGAACATGGTAAATAGAACATAGAGCATGGAACATAGGACATGGAACATGAAACATGGAACATGGAACATGGAACATGGAACATGGAACATGGAACATGGAACATGGAGCATGGAACATGCAACAAGGAACATAGAACATGGAACATAGAACATGGAACATGGAACATAAAACATGGACCATGGAACATGAAACATGGAACAAGGAACATGGAACATGGAACATGGAACATGGAAAATGGAAAAAGGAACATGGAACATGGAACATAGAGCATGGAACATAGAACATAGAGCATGGAACATATGACATGGAACATAGACCATGGAACATAGACAATAGAGCATGGAACATAGGGCATGGAACATGGAACAAAGAGCATGGAACAAGGAACATGGAACATGGAACATGCAACAAGGAACATAGAACATGAAACAAGGAACATGGAACATGGAACAAGGAACATGGAACATAGAACATGGAACATGGAACATAGAACATAGAACATGGAACAAGGAACATGGAACATGGAACAAGGAACATGGAACATAGAACATGAAACATGGAATTTAGAGCATGGAACATGGAACATAGAACATGGAACATGAAACATGGAACAAGGAACAAGGAACATGGAACATTGAACATGGAACATGGAACATGGAACATGGAACATGAAACATGGAACAAAAAACAGGGAACATAGAACATAGAGCATGGAACATAGGACATGGAACATGGAACATGGAACATGGAACATGGAACATGGAACATGGAACATGGAACATGGAACATGGAACATGGAACATGGAACATGGAACATGGAACATGGACCATGGAACATGGAACATGGACCATGGAACATGGATCATGGAACATGGAACATGAAACAAGGAACATGGAACATGGGACATGTAACATGGAACATGGAACATGGAACATGGAACATTGAACATGGAACATGGAACATGGAACATTGAACATGGAACATGGAACATTGAACATGGAACATGGAACATGGAACATAGAGCATGGAACATAGAACATGGAACAAGGAACATGGAACATGGAGCATGGAACATGGAACATAGAACATGGAACATGGAACATGGAACATGGAACATAGAAAATAGAACATGGAACATAGAGCATGGAACATAGAGCATGGAACATAGAACATGGAACATAGAACATATAGCATGGAACAAAGGACATGGAACCTGAAACATGGAAATTGGACCATGGAACATGGACCAAGGAACATGGAACATGGAACATGGAACATGGAACATGGAACATGGAACATGGAACATTGAACATGGAACATGGAACAAGGAACAAGGAACATGGAACATGGAACATAGAACATGGAACATAATACATCGAACATGGAACAAGGAACAAGGAACATGCAACATTGAACATGGAACATGGAACATGGAACATGGAACATGCAACAAGGAACAGAGAACATGGAACAAGGAACATGGAACATGGAACAAGAAACATGGAATTTGGAACATGGAAAATGGAACATGGAACATGGATCATGGAACATAGGACATGGAACATGGAACATGGAACATAGAGAATGGAACATAGAACATGGAACATGGGACATGTAACATGGAACGTGGAACATAAACATGGAACATGGAACATAGAACATGGAACATGGAACATAGAGCATGGGACATAGGACATGGAACATGGAATATAGAACATGGAACAAGGAACATGGAACATGAAACATGGAACATCGAACATGGAACATGAAAAAAGGAACATAGAACATGGAACAAGGAACATAGAACATGGAACATGGAACATGCAACAAGGAACATAGAACTAGGAACAAGGAACATGGAACATGGAACATGGAACATGGAACATAGAGCATGGAACATAGAGCATGGAACATAGAACATGGAACATAGAACATATAGCATGGAACAAAGGACATGGAACCTGAAACATGGAAATTGGACCATGGAACATGGACCAAGGAACATGGAACATGGAACATGGAACATGGAACATGGAACATTGAACATGGAACATGGAACAAGGAACAAGGAACATGGAACATGGAACATAGAACATGGAACATGGAACATAATACATCGAACATGGAACAAGGAACAAGAAACATGGAACATTGAACATGGAACATGGAACATGGAACATGCAACAAGGAACAGAGAACATGGAACAAGGAACATGGAACATGGAACATAGAGCATGGAACATAGAACATAGAGCATGGAACATGGAACATGGAGCATGGAACATGGAACATAGAACATGGAACATGGAACATGGAACATAGAACATGGAACATAGAGCATGGAACATAGAGCATGGAACATAGAACATGGAACATAGAACATATAGCATGGAACAAAGGACATGGAACCTGAAACATGGAAATTGGACCATGGAAAATGGAACAAGGAACAAGGAACATGGAACATTGAACATGGAATATGGAACATGAAACATGGAACATGGAACATGCAACAAGGAACATAGAATTTGGAACATGGAACATGGAGCATGGAACATTGAAGATAGAACATGGAACATGGAACATAGAAAATGGAACATAGAACATGTAACATGGAACATGGAACATGGAACATGGAACATAGAGAATGGAACATAGAACATGGAACATAGAACATGGAACATGGAACATGAAACATAGTACATGAAACATGGAACATAGAACATGGAACATGGAACATGGAACGTGGAACAAGGAACATGAAACATGGAACATTGAACATGGCACATGGAACATGGAAAAAGGAACATGGAACATGGAACATGGAACAAAGAGCATGGAACATTGACAATGGAACATGGAACGTGGAACAAGGAACATGAAACATGGAACATGGAACATAAAAACATAGAGCATGGAACATAGAACATGGTAAATAGAACATAGAGCATGGAACATAGGACATGGAACATGAAACATGGAACATGGAACATGGAACATGGAACATGGAACATGGAACATGGAGCATGGAACATGCAACAAGGAACATAGAACATGGAACATAGAACATGAAACATGGAACATAAAACATGGACCATGGAACATGAAACATGGAACAAGGAACATGGAACATGGAACATGGAACATTGAAAATGGAACAAGGAACATGGAACATGGAACATAGAGCATGGAACATAGAACATAGAGCATGGAACATATGACATGGAACATAGACCATGGAACATAGAACATAGAGCATGGAACATAGGACATGGAACATGGAACATGGAACAAAGAGCATGGAACAAGGAACATGGAATTTAGAGCATGGAACGTGGAACATAGAACATGGAACATGAAACATGGAACAAGGAACAAGGAACATGGAACATTGAACATGGAACATGGAACATGAAACATGGAACATGGAACATGGAACATGAAACATGAAACATGGAACATGGAGCATGGAACATGGAACATAGAACATGGAACATAGAGCATGGAACATAGAGCATGGAACATAGAACATGGAACATAGAACATATAGCATGGAACAAAGGACATGGAACCTGAAACATGGAAATTGGACCATGGAACATGGACCAAGGAACATGGAACATGGAACATGGAACATGGAACATGGAACATTGAACATGGAACATGGAACAAGGAACAAGGAACATGGAACATGGAACATAGAACATGGAACATAATACATCGAACATGGAACAAGGAACAAGGAACATGGAACATTGAACATGGAACATGGAACATGGAACATGCAACAAGGAACAGAGAACATGGAACAAGGAACATGGAACATGGAACAAGAAACATGGAATTTGGAACATGGAAAATGGAACATGGAACATGGATCATGGAACATAGGACATGGAACATGGAACATGGAACATAGAGAATGGAACATAGAACATGGAACATGGGACATGTAACATGGAACATGGAACATAAACATGGAACATGGAACATAGAACATGGAACATGGAACATAGAGCATGGGACATAGGACATGGAACATGGAATATAGAACATGGAACAAGGAACATGGAACATGAAACATGGAACATCGAACATGGAACATGAAAAAAGGAACATAGAACATGGAACAAGGAACATAGAACATGGAACATGGAACATGCAACAAGGAACATAGAACTAGGAACAAGGAACATGGAACATGGAACATGGAACATGGAACATAGAGCATGGAACATAGAGCATGGAACATAGAACATGGAACATAGAACATATAGCATGGAACAAAGGACATGGAACCTGAAACATGGAAATTGGACCATGGAACATGGACCAAGGAACATGGAACATGGAACATGGAACATGGAACATGGAACATTGAACATGGAACATGGAACAAGGAACAAGGAACATGGAACATGGAACATAGAACATAGAACATGGAACATAATACATCGAACATGGAACAAGGAACAAGGAACATGGAACATTGAACATGGAACATGAAACATGGAACATGCAACAAGGAACAGAGAACATGGAACAAGGAACATGGAACATGGAACATAGAGCATGGAACATAGAACATGGAACAAGGAACATGGAACATGGAGCATGGAACATGGAACATAGAACATGGAACATGGAACATGGAACATAGAACATGGAACATAGAGCATGGAACATAGAGCATGGAACATAGAACATGGAACATAGAACATATAGCATGGAACAAAGGACATGGAACCTGAAACATGGAAATTGGACCATGGAAAATGGAACAAGGAACAAGGAACATGGAACATTGAACATGGAACATGGAACATGGAACATGGAACATGCAACAAGGAACATAGAATTTGGAACATGGAACATGGAGCATGGAACATTGAAGATAGAACATGGAACATGGAACATAGAGAATGGAACATAGAACATGTAACATGGAACATGGAACATGGAACATGGAACATGGAACATAGAGAATGGAACATAGAACATGGAACATAGAACATGGAACATTGAACATGGAACATAGTACATGAAACATGGAACATAGAACATGGAACATGGAACATGGAACGTGGAACAAGGAACATGAAACATGGAACATTGAACATGGCACATGGAACATGGAAAAAGGAACATGGAACATGGAACATGGAACAAAGAGCATGGAACATTGAACATGGAACATGGAACGTGGAACAAGGAACATGAAACATGGAACATGGAACATAAAAACATAGAGCATGGAACATAGAACATGGTAAATAGAACATAGAGCATGGAACATAGGACATGGAACATGAAACATGGAACATGGAATATGGAACATGGAACATAGAACATGGAGCAAGGAACATGCAACAAGGAACATAGAACATGGAACATAGAACATGAAACATGGAACATAAAACATGGACCATGGAACATGAAACATGGAACAAGGAACATGGAACATGGAACATGGAACATGGAAAATGGAACAAGGAACATGGAACATGGAACATAGAGCATGGAACATAGAACATAGAGCATGGAACATATGACATGGAACATAGACCATGGAACATAGAACATAGAGCATGGAACATAGGACATGGAACATGGAACATGGAACAAAGAGCATGGAACAAGGAACATGGAACATGGAACATGCAACAAGGAACATAGAACATGAAACAAGGAACATGGAACATGGAACAAGGAACATGGAACATAGAACATGGAACATGGAACATAGAACATAGAACATGGAACAAGGAACATGGAACATGGAACAAGGAACATGGAACATAGAACAAGGAACATGGAATTTAGAGCATGGAACATGGAACATAGAACATGGAACATAGAACATGAAACATGAAACATAAAACATGGACCATGGAACATGAAACATGGAACAAGGAACATGGAACATGGAACATGGAACATGGAAAATGGAACAAGGAACATGGAACATGGAACATAGGGCATGGAACAAATGACATGGAACATAGACCATGGAACATAGAACATAGTGCATGGAACATAGGACATGGAACATGGAACATGGAACATAGAACATATAGCATGGAACAAAGGACATGGAACCCGAAACATGGAAATTGGACCATGGAACATGGACCAAGGAACATAGAAAATGGAACATGGAACATGGAACATGGAACATGGAACATTGAACATGGAACATGGAACAAGGAACAAGGAACATGGAACATGGAACATAGAACATGGAACATAATACCCCGAACATAGAACAAGGAACAAGGAACATGGAACATTGAACATGGAACATGGAACATGGAACATAGAACATGCAACAAGGAACAGAGAACATGGAACAAGGAACATGGAACATGGAACAAGAAACATGGAATTTGGAACATGGAAAATGGAACATGGAACATGGATCATGGAACATAGGACATGGAACATGGAACATGGAACATAGAGAATGGAACATATGACATGGAACATAGACCATGGAACATAGAACATAGAGCATGGAACATAGGACATGGAACATGGAACATGGAACAAAGAGCATGGAACAAGGAACATGGAACAAGGAACATGGAACATGGAACAAGGAACATGGAACATAGAACATGGAACATGGAACATAAAACATGGACCATGGAACATGAAACATGGAACAAGGAACATGGAACATGGAAAATGGAACAAGGAACATGGAACATGGAACATAGAGCATGGAACATAGAACATAGAGCATGGAACATATGACATGGAACATAGACCATGGAACATAGAACATAGAGCATGGAACATAGGACATGGAACATGGAACATGGAACAAAGAGCATGGAACAAGGAACATGGAACATGGAACATGCAACAAGGAACATAGAACATGGAACATAGAACATGAAACATGGAACATAAAACATGGACCATGGAACATGAAACATGGAACAAGGAACATGGAACATGGAACATGGAACATGGAAAATGGAACAAGGAACATGGAACATGGAACATAGAGCATGGAACATAGAACATAGAGCATGGAACATATGACATGGAACATAGACCATGGAACATAGAACATAGAGCATGGAACATAGGACATGGAACATGGAACATGGAACAAAGAGCATGGAACAAGGAACATGGAACATGGAACATGCAACAAGGAACATAGAACATGAAACAAGGAACATGGAACATGGAACAAGGAACATGGAACATAGAACATGGAACATGGAACATAGAACATAGAACATGGAACAAGGAACATGGAACATGGAACAAGGAACATGGAACATAGAACAAGGAACATGGAATTTAGAGCATGGAACATGGAACATAGAACATGGAACATAGAACATGAAACATGAAACATTAAACATGGACCATGGAACATGAAACATGGAACAAGGAACATGGAACATGGAACATGGAACATGGAAAATGGAACAAGGAACATGGAACATGGAACATAGAGCATGGAACATATGACATGGAACATAGACCATAGAACATAGAACATAGAGCATGGAACATAGGACATGGAACATGGAACATGGAACAAAGAGCATGGAACAAGGAACATGGAACATGGAACATGCAACAAGGAACATAGAACATGAAACAAGGAACATGGAACATGGAACAAGGAACATGGAACATAGAACATGGAACATGGAACATAGAACATAGAACATGGAACAAGGAACATGGAACATGGAACAAGGAACATGGAACATAGAACATGGAACATGGAATTTAGAGCATGGAACATGGAACATAGAACATGGAAATGAAACATGGAACATTGAACATGGCACATGGAACATGGAAAAAGGAACATGGAACATGGAACATGGAACAAAGAGCATGGAACATTGAACATGGAACATGGAACGTGGAACAAGGAACATGAAACATGGAACATGGAACATAAAAACATAGAGAATGGAACATAGAACATGGTAAATAGAACATAGAGCATGGAACATAGGACATGGAACATGAAACATGGAACATGGAACATGGAACATGGAACATGGAACATGGAGCATGGAACATGCAACAAGGAACATAGAACATGGAACATAGAACATGAAACATGGAACATAAAACATGGACCATGGAACATGAAACATGGAACAAGGAACATGGAACATGGAACATGGAACATGGAAAATGGAACAAGGAACATGGAACATGGAACATAGAGCATGGAACATAGAACATAGAGCATGGAACATATGACATGGAACATAGACCATGGAACATAGAACATAGAGCATGGAACATAGGACATGGAACATGGAACATGGAACAAAGACCATGGAACAAGGAACATGGAACATGGAACATGCAACAAGGAACATAGAACATGAAACAAGGAACATGGAACATGGAACAAGGAACATGGAACATAGAACATGGAACATGGAACATAGAACATAGAACATGGAACAAGGAACATGGAACATGGAACAAGGAACATGGAACATAGAACATGGAACATGGAATTTAGAGCATGGAACATGGAACATAGAACATGAAACATGGAACATAAAACATGGACCATGGAACATGAAACATGGAAAAAGGAACATGGAACATGGAACATGGAAAATGGAACAAGGAACATGGAACATGGAACATAGAGCATGGAACATAGAACATAGAGCATGGAACATATGACATGGAACATAGACCATGGAACAAGGAACATGGAACATAGAGCATGGAACATAGAGCATGGAACATAGAACATGGAACATAGAACATATAGCATGGAACAAAGGACATGGAACCCGAAACATGGAAATTGGACCATGGAACATGGACCAAGGAACATGGAACATGGAACATGGAACATGGAACATGGAACATTGAACATGGAACATGGAACAAGGAACAAGGAACATGGAACATGGAACATAGAACATGGAACATAATACATCGAACATAGAACAAGGAACAAGGAACATGGAACATTGAACATGGAACATGGAACATGGAACATAGAACATGCAACAAGGAACAGAGAACATGGAACAAGGAACATGGAACATGGAACAAGAAACATGGAATTTGGAACATGGAAAATGGAACATGGAACATGGATCATGGAACATAGGACATGGAACATGGAACATGGAACATAGAGAATGGAACATATGACATGGAACATAGACCATGGAACATAGAACATAGAGCATGGAACATAGGACATGGAACATGGAACATGGAACAAAGAGCATGGAACAAGGAACATGGAACAAGGAACATGGAACATGGAACAAGGAACATGGAACATAGAACATGGAACATGGAACATGGAACATAAAACATGGACCATGGAACATGAAACATGGAACAAGGAACATGGAACATGGAAAATGGAACAAGGAACATGGAACATGGAACATAGAGCATGGAACATAGAACATAGAGCATGGAACATATGACATGGAACATAGACCATGGAACATAGAACATAGAGCATGGAACATAGGACATGGAACATGGAACATGGAACAAAGAGCATGGAACAAGGAACATGGAACATGGAACATGCAACAAGGAACATAGGACATGAAACAAGGAACATGGAACATGGAACAAGGAACATGGAACATAGAACATGGAACATGGAACGTAGAACATAGAACATGGAACAAGGAACATGGAACATGGAACAAGGAACATGGAACATAGAACATGGAACATGGAATTTAGAGCATGGAACATGGAACATAGAACATGGAAATGAAACATGGAACAAGGAACAAGGAACATGGAACATTGAACATGGAACATGGAACATGGAACATGGAACATGGAACATGAAACATGAAACATGGAACAAAAAACAGGGAACATAGAACATAGAGCATGGAACATAGGACATGGAACATGGAACATGGAACATGGAACATGGAACATGGAACATGGACCATGGAACATGAAACATGGACCATGGAACATAGATCATGGAACATGGAACATGAAACATGGAACAAGAAACATGGAACATGGGACATGTAACATGGAACATGGAACATGGAACATGGAACATTGAACATGGAACATGGAACATGGAACATTGAACATGGAACATGGAACATGGAACATAGAGCATGGAACATAGAACATGGAACAAGGAACGTGGAACATGGAGCATGGAACATGGAACATAGAACATGGAACATGGAACATGGAACATGGGACATAGAACATGGAACATAGATCATGGAACATAGGGCATGGAACATAGAACATGGAACATAGAACATATAGCATGGAACAAAGGACATGGAACCCGAAACATGGAAATTGGACCATGGAACATGGACCAAGGAACATGGAACATGGAACATGGAACATGGAACATTGAACATGGAACATGGAACAAGGAACAAGGAACATGGAACATGGAACATAGAACATAGAACATAATACATCGAACATAGAACAAGGAACAAGGAACATGGAACATTGAACATGGAACATGGAACATGGAACATAGAACATGCAACAAGGAACAGAGAACATGGAACAAGGAACATGGAACATGGAACAAGAAACATGGAATTTGGAACATGGAAAATGGAACATGGAACATGGATCATGGAACATAGGACATGGAACATGGAACATGGAACATAGAGAATGGAACATAGAACATGGAACATGGGACATGTAACATGGAACATGGAACATAAACATGGAACATGGAACATAGAACGTGGAACATGGAACATAGAGCATGGGACATAGGACATGAAACATGGAATATAGAACATGGAACAAGGAACATGGAACATGAAACATGGAACATCGAACATGGAACATGAAAAAAGGAACATAGAACATGGAACAAGGAACATAGAACATGGAACATGGAACATGCAACAAGGAACATAGAACTAGGAACAAGGAACATGGAACATGGAAAATGGAACAAGGAACATGGAACATGGAACATAGAGCATGGAACATGGAACATAGAGCATGGAACATATGACATGGAACATGGAACATGGAACAAAGATCATGGAACAAGGAACATGGATCATGGAACATGGAATAAAGAGCGTGGAACAAGGAACATGGAACATGGAACATGAAACATGCAACAAGGAACATAGAACATGGAACAAGGAACATGGAACATGGAACATGGAACAAGGAACATGGAACATAGAACATGGAACATGGAACTTAGAGCATGGAACATGGAACATAGAACATGGAACATGAACATAGAGAATGGAAAATTGAACATCAAACATGGAACATGATACATGGAACATGGAACATGGAACATGATACCTGGAACATGGAACAAGGAACAAGGAACATGGAACATTGAACATGGAACATGGAACATGGAACATGCAACAAGGAACATGGAATTTGAACATGGAACATGGAGCATGGAACATTGAAGATAGAACATGGAACATAGAGAATGGAACATAGAACATGGAACATGGAACATGGAACATGGAACATAGAGAATAGAACATAGAACATGGAACATAGAACATGGAACATGGAACATGGAACATAGAGAATGGAACATAGAACATGGAACATAGAACATGGAACATGGAACATGGAACATAGTACATGAAACATGGAACATAGAACATGGAACATGGAACATGGAACGTGGAACAAGGAACATGAAACATGGAACATTGAACATGGCACATGGAACATGGAAAAAGGAACATGGAACATGGAACATGGAACAAAGAGCATGGAACATAGAACATGGAACATGGAAAGTGGAACAAGGAACATGGAACATGGAACATGGAACATAGAACATGGAACATGGAACATGGAACATGGAACATAGAGAATGGAACATAGAACATGGAACATAGAACATGGAACATGGAACATGGAACATAGTACATGAAACATGGAACATAGAACATGGAACATGGAACATGGAACGTGGAACAAGGAACATGAAACATGGAACATTGAACATGGCACATGGAACATGGAAAAAGGAACATGGAACATGGAACAAAGAGCATGGAACATAGAGCATGGAACATAGAACATGGAACATAGAACATATAGCATGGAACAAAGGACATGGAACCTGAAACATGGAAATTGGACCATGGAACATGGAACAAGGAACAAGGAACATGGAACATTGAACATGGAACATGGAACATGGAACATGCAACAAGGAACATGGAATTTGGAACATGGAACGTGGAACAAGGAACATGAAACATGGAACATTGAACATGGCACATGGAACATGGAAAAAGGAACATGGAACATGGAACATGGAACAAAGAGCATGGAACATAGAGCATGGAACATAGAACATGGAACATAGAACATATAGCATGGAACAAAGGACATGGAACCTGAAACATGGAAATTGGACCATGGAACATGGAACAAGGAACAAGGAACATGGAACATTGAACATGGAACATGGAACATGGAACATGGAACATGGAACATGGAACATGGAACATGCAACAAGGAACATGGAATTTGGAACATGGAACGTGGAGAATGGAACATTGAAGATAGAACATGGAACATGGAACATAGAGAATGGAACATAGAACATGTAACATGGAACATGGAAGATAGAGAATGGAACATAGAACATGGAACATAGAACATGGAACATGGAACATAGTACATGAAACATGGAACATAGAACATGGAACATGGAACATGGAACGTGGAACAAGGAACATGAAACATGGAACATTGAACATGGCACATGGAACATGAAAAAAGGAACATGGAACATGAACATGGAACAAAGAGCATGGAACATAGAACATGGAACATGGAACGTGGAACAAGGAAAATGAAACATGGAACATGGAACATAAAAATATAGAGCATGGAACATAGAACATGGTAAATAGAACATAGAGCATGGAACATAGGACATGGAACATGAAACATGGAACATGGAACATGGAACATGGAACATGGAACATGGAACATGGAGCATGGAACATGCAACAAGGAACATAGAACATGGAACATAGAACATGGAACATGGAACATAAAACATGGACCATGGAACATGAAACATGGAACAAGGAACATGGAACATGGAACATGGAACATGGAAAATGGAAAAAGGAACATGGAACATGGAACATAGAGCATGGAACATAGAACATAGAGCATGGAACATATGACATGGAACATAGACCATGGAACATAGAACATAGAGCATGGAACATAGGACATGGAACATGGAACATGGAACATGGAACATGGAACATGGAACATGGAACATGGAACATGGACCATGGAACATAGATCATGGAACATGGAAAATGAAACATGGAACAAGGAACATGGAACATGGGACATGTAACATGGAACATGGAACATGGAACATGGAACATTGAACATGGAACATGGAACATGGAACATTGAACATGGAACATGGAACATGGAACATAGAGCATGGAACATAGAACATGGAACAAGGAACATTGTTCCTTGTTCCATGTTCTATGTTCCATGCTCTATGTTCCATGTTCCATGTTCCATGTTCAATGTTCCATGTTCCATGTTCCATGTTCAATGTTCCATGTTCCATGTTCCATGTTACATGTCCCATGTTCCATGTTCCTTGTTCCATGTTTCATTTTCCATGTTCCATGATCTATGTTCCATGGTCCATGTTCCATGTTCCATGTTCCATGTTCCATGTTCCATGTTCCATGTTCCATGTCCTATGTTCCATGCTCTATGTTCTATGTTCCATGGTCTATGTTCCATGTCATATGTTCCATGCTCTATGTTCTATGTTCCATGCTCTTTGTTCCATGTTCCATGTTCCTTTTTCCATTTTCCATGTTCCATGTTCCATGTTCCATGTTCCTTGTTCCATGTTTCATGTTCCATGGTCCATGTTTTATGTTCCATGTTCCATGTTCTATGTTCCATGTTCTATGTTCCTTGTTGCATGTTCCATGCTCCATGTTCCATGTTCCATGTTCCATGTTCCATGTTCCATGTTTCATGTTCCATGTCCTATGTTCCATGCTCTATGTTCTATTTACCATGTTCTATGTTCCATGCTCTATATTTTTATGTTCCATGTTCCATGTTTCATTTTCCTTGTTCCACGTTCCATGTTCCATGTTCTATGTTCCATGCTCTTTGTTCCATGTTCTTGTTCCATGTTCCTTTTTTCATGTTCCATGTGCCATGTTCAATGTTCCATGTTTCATGTTCCTTGTTCCACGTTCCATGTTCCATGTTCCATGTTCTATGTTCCATGTTTCATGTACTATGATCCATGTTCCATGTTCTATGTTCCATGTTCTATGTTCCATTCTCTATCTTCCATGTTCCATGTTACATGTTCTATGTTCCATTCTCTATGTTCCATGTTCCATGTTCTATCTTCAATGTTCCATTCTCCACGTTCCATGTTCCAAATTCCATGTTCCTTGTTGCATGTTCCATGTTCCATGTTCCATGTTCCATGTTCAATGTTCCATGTTCCTTGTTCCTTGTTCCATGTTCCATGGTCCAATTTCCATGTTTCAGGTTCCATGTCCTTTGTTCCATGCTATATGTTCTATGTTCCATGTTCTATGTTCCATGCTCTATGTTCCATGCTCTTTGTTCCATGTTCCATGTTCCATGTTCCTTTTTCCATGTTCCATGTGCCATGTTCAATGTTCCATGTTTCATGTTCCTTGTTCCACGTTCCATGTTCCAAATTCCATGTTCCTTGTTGCATGTTCCATGTTCCATGTTCCATGTTCCATGTTCAATGTTCCATGTTCCTTGTTCCTTGTTCCATGTTCCATGGTCCAATTTCCATGTTTCAGGTTCCATGTCCTTTGTTCCATGCTATATGTTCTATGTTCCATGTTCTATGTTCCATGCTCTATGTTCCATGCTCTTTGTTCCATGTTCCATGTTCCATGTTCCTTTTTCCATGTTCCATGTGCCATGTTCAATGTTCCATGTTTCATGTTCCTTGTTCCACGTTCCATGTTCCATGTTCCATGTTCTATGTTCCATGTTTCATGTACTATGTTCCATGTTCCATGTTCCATGTTCTATGTTCCATGTTCTATGTTCCATTCTCTATGTTCCATGTTCCATGTTCCATGTTCCATGTTCTATGTTCCATGTTCCATGTTCCATGTTCCTTGTTCCACTTTCCATGTTCCATGTCATGGAACATGGAGCATGGAACATGGAACATAGAACATGGAACATGGAACATGGAACATGGGACATAGAACATGGAACATAGAGCATGGAACATAGAGCATGGAACATAGAACATGGAACATAGAACATATAGCATGGAACAAAGGACATGGAACCCGAAACATGGAAATTGGACCATGGAACATGGACCAAGGAACATGGAACATGGAACATGGAACATGGAACATGGAACATTGAACATGGAACATGGAACAAGGAACAAGGAACATGGAACATGGAACATAGAACATGGAACATAATACATCGAACATAGAACAAGGAACAAGGAACATGGAACATTGAACATGGAACATGGAACATGGAACATAGAACATGCAACAAGGAACAGAGAACATGGAACAAGGAACATGGAACATGGAACAAGTAACATGGAATTTGGAACATGGAAAATGGAACATGGAACATGGATCATGGAACATAGGACATGGAACATGGAACATGGAACATAGAGAATGGAACATATGACATGGAACATAGACCATGGAACATAGAACATAGAGCATGGAACATAGGACATGGAACATGGAACATGGAACAAAGAGCATGGAACAAGGAACATGGAACAAGGAACATGGAACATGGAACAAGGAACATGGAACATAGAACATGGAACATGGAACATAGAACATAGAACATGGAACAAGGAACATGGAACATGGAACAAGGAACATGGAACATAGAACATGGAACATGGAATTTAGAGCATGGAACATAAAACATGGACCATGGAACATGAAACATGGAACAAGGAACAAGGAACATGGAACATTGAACATGGAACATGGAACATGGAACATGGAACATGAAACATGAAACATGGAACAAAAAACAGGGAACATAGAACATAGAGCATGGAACATAGGACATGGGACATGGAACATGGAACATGGAACATGGAACATGGAACATGGAACATGGAACATGGAACATGGAACATGGACCATGGAACATGGAACATGGACCATGGAACATGGATCATGGAACATGGAACATGAAACAAGGAACATGGAACATGGGACATGTAACATGGAACATGGAACATGGAACATGGAACATTGAACATGGAACATGGAACATGGAACATTGAACATGGAACATGGAACATGGAACATAGAGCATGGAACATAGAACATGGAACAAGGAACATGGAACATGGAGCATGGAACAAGAACATAGAACATGGAACATGGAACATGGAACATGGAACATAGAACATGGAACATAGAGCATGGAACATAGAGCATGGAACATAGAACATGGAACATAGAACATATAGCATGGAACAAAGGACATGGAACCTGAAACATGGAAATTGGACCATGGAAAATGGAACAAGGAACAAGGAACATGGAACATTGAACATGGAACATGGAACATGCAACAAGGAACATGGAATTTGGAACATGGAACATGGAGCATGGAACATTGAAGATAGAACATGGAACATGGAACATAGAGAATGGAACATAGAACATGTAACATGGAACATGGAACATGGAACATGGAACATGGAACATAGAGAATGGAACATAGAACATGGAACATAGAACATGGAACATGGAACATGGAACATAGTACATGAAACATGGAACATAGAACATGGAACATGAAACATGGAACGTGGAACAAGGAACATGAAACATGGAACATTGAACATGGCACATGGAACATGGAAAAAGGAACATGGAACATGGAACATGGAACAAAGAGCATGGAACATTGAACATGGAACATGGAACGTGGAACAAGGAACATGAAACATGGAACATGGAACATAAAAACATAGAGCATGGAACATAAAACATGGTAAATAGAACATAGAGCATGGAACATAGGACATGGAACATGAAACATGGAACATGGAACATGGAACATGGAACATGGAACATGGAACATGGAACATGGAGCATGGAACATGCAACAAGGAACATAGAACATGGAACATAGAACATGGAACATGGAACATAAAACATGGACCATGAAACATGAAACATGGAACAAGGAACATGGAACATGGAACATGGAACATATAAAATGGAACAAGGAACATGGAACATGGAACATAGAGCATGGAACATAGAACATAGAGCATGGAACATATGACATGGAACATAGACCATGGAACATAGAACATAGAGCATGGAACATAGGACATGGAACATGGAACATGGAACAAAGAGCATGGAACAAGGAACATGGAACATGGAACATGCAACAAGGAACATAGAACATGAAACAAGGAACATGGTACATGGAACAAGGAACATGGAACATAGAACATGGAACATGGAACATAGAACATAGAACATGGAACAAGGAACATGGAACATGGAACAAGGAACATGGAACATAGAACATGGAACATGGAATTTAGAGCATGGAACATGGAACATAGAACATGGAAATGAAACATGGAACAAGGAACAAGGAACATGGAACATTGAACATGGAACATGGAACATGGAACATGGAACATGGAACATGGAACATGAAACATGAAACATGGAACAAAAAACAGGGAACATAGAACATAGAGCATGGAACATAGGACATGGAACATGGAACATGGAACATGGAACATGGAACATGGAACATGGACCATGGAACATGGAACATGGACCATGGAACATAGATCATGGAACATGGAACATGAAACATGGAACAAGGAACATGGAACATGGGACATGTAACATGGAACATGGAACATGGAACATGGAACATTGAACATGGAACATGGAACATGGAACATTGAACATGGAACATGGAACATGGAACATAGAGCATGGAACATAGAACATGGAACAAGGAACATGGAACATGGAGCATGGAACATGGAACATAGAACATGGAACATGGAACATGGAACATGGGACATAGAACATGGAACATAGAGCATGGAACATAGAGCATGGAACATAGAACATGGAACATAGAACATATAGCATGGAACAAAGGACATGGTACCCGAAACATGGAAATTGGACCATGGAACATGGACCAAGGAACATGGAACATGGAACATGGAACATGGAACATGGAACATGGAACATTGAACATGGAACATGGAACATGGAACAAGGAACAAGGAACATGGAACATGGAACATAGAACATGGAACATAATACATCGAACATAGAACAAGGAACAAGGAACATGGAACATTGAACATGGAACATGGAACATGGAACATAGAACATGCAACAAGGAACAGAGAACATGGAACAAGGAACATGGAACATGGAACAAGAAACATGGAATTTGGAACATGGAAAATGGAACATGGAACATGGATCATGGAACATAGGACATGGAACATGGAACATGGAACATAGAGAATGGAACATATGACATGGAACATAGACCATGGAACATAGAACATAGAGCATGGAACATAGGACATGGAACATGGAACATGGAACAAAGAGCATGGAACAAGGAACATGGAACATGGAACATGCAACAAGGAACATAGAACATGAAACAAGGAACATGGAACATGGAACAAGGAACATGGAACATAGAACATGGAACATGGAACATGGAACATGGAACATGGAACATAGTACATGAAACATGGAACATAGAACATGGAACATGGAACATGGAACGTGGAACAAGGAACATGAAACATGGAACATTGAACATGGCACATGGAACATGGAAAAAGGAACATGGAACATGGAACATGGAACAAAGAGCATGGAACATAGAGCATGGAACATAGAACATGGAACATAGAACATATAGCATGGAACAAAGGACATGGAACCTGAAACATGGAAATTGGACCATGGAACATGGAACAAGGAACAAGGAACATGGAACATTGAACATGGAACATGGAACATGGAACATGCAACAAGGAACATGGAATTTGGAACATGGAACGTGGAGCATGGAACATTGAAGATAGAACATGGAACATGGAACATAGAGAATGGAACATAGAACATGTAACATGGAACATGGAAGATAGAGAATGGAACATAGAACATGGAACATAGAACATGGAACATGGAACATAGTACATGAAACATGGAACATAGAACATGGAACATGGAACATGGAACGTGGAACAAGGAACATGAAACATGGAACATTGAACATGGCACATGGAACATGAAAAAAGGAACATGGAACATGAACATGGAACAAAGAGCATGGAACATAGAACATGGAACATGGAACGTGGAACAAGGAAAATGAAACATGGAACATGGAACATAAAAATATAGAGCATGGAACATAGAACATGGTAAATAGAACATAGAGCATGGAACATAGGACATGGAACATGAAACATGGAACATGGAACATGGAACATGGAACATGGAACATGGAGCATGGAACATGCAACAAGGAACATAGAACATGGAACATAGAACATGGAACATAGAACATGGAACATGGAACATAAAACATGGACCATGGAACATGAAACATGGAACAAGGAACATGGAACATGGAACATGGAACATGGAAAATGGAAAAAGGAACATGGAACATGAAACATAGAGCATGGAACATAGAACATAGAGCATGGAACATATGACATGGAACATAGACCATGGAACATAGAACATAGAGCATGGAACATAGGACATGGAAC
This sequence comes from Macrosteles quadrilineatus, assembly GCF_028750875.1. NCBI lineage: Eukaryota > Metazoa > Arthropoda > Insecta > Hemiptera > Cicadellidae > Macrosteles > Macrosteles quadrilineatus. Next base: position 64,308 of record NW_026542679.1, on the reverse strand, counting down.
ATGGAACATGGAACATGGAACATGGAACATGGAACATGGAACATGGACCATGGAACATGGAACATGGACCATGGAACATAGATCATGGAACATGGAAAATGAAACATGGAACAAGGAACATGGAACATGGGACATGTAACATGGAACATGGAACATGGAACATGGGACATTGACCATGGAACATGGAACATGGAACATTGAACATGGAACATGGAGCATGGAACATGGAACATAGAACATGGAACATGGAACATGGAACATGGGACATAGAACATGGAACATAGAGCATGGAACATAGAGCATGGAACATAGAACATGGAACATAGAACATATAGCATGGAACAAAGGACATGGAACCCGAAACATGGAAATTGGACCATGGAACATGGACCAAGGAACATGGAACATGGAACATGGAACATGGAACATGGAACATTGAACATGGAACATGGAACAAGGAACAAGGAACATGGAACATGGAACATAGAACATGGAACATAATACATCGAACATAGAACAAGGAACAAGGAACATGGAACATTGAACATGGAACATGGAACATGGAACATAGAACATGCAACAAGGAACAGAGAACATGGAACAAGGAACATGGAACATGGAACAAGAAACATGGAATTTGGAACATGGAAAATGGAACATGGAACATGGATCATGGAACATAGGACATGGAACATGGAACATGGAACATAGAGAATGGAACATATGACATGGAACATAGACCATGGAACATAGAACATAGAGCATGGAACATAGGACATGGAACATGGAACATGGAACAAAGAGCATGGAACAAGGAACATGGAACAAGGAACATGGAACATGGAACAAGGAACATGGAACATAGAACATGGAACATGGAACATAGAACATAGAACATGGAACAAGGAACATGGAACATGGAACAAGGAACATGGAACATAGAACATGGAACATGGAATTTAGAGCATGGAACATGGAACATAGAACATGGAACATGAAACATGGAACAAGGAACAAGGAACATGGAACATTGAACATGGAACATGGAACATGGAACATGGAACATGGAACATGGAACATGGAACATGAAACATGAAACATGGAACAAAAAACAGGGAACATAGAACATAGAGCATGGAACATAGGACATGGAACATGGAACATGGAACATGGAACATGGACCATGGAACATGGAACATGGAACATGGACCATGGAACATGGAACATGGACCATGGAACATGGATCATGGAACATGGAACATGAAACAAGGAACATGGAACATGGGCCATGTAACATGGAACATGGAACATGGAACATGGAACATTGAACATGGAACATGGAACATGGAACATTGAACATGGAACATGGAACATGGAACATAGAGCATGGAACATAGAACATGGAACAAGGAACATGGAACATGGAGCATGGAACATGGAACATAGAACATGGAACATGGAACATGGAACATGGAACATAGAACATGGAACATAGAGCATGGAACATAGAGCATGGAACATAGAACATGGAACATAGAACATATAGCATGGAACAAAGGACATGGAACCTGAAACATGGAAATTGGACCATGGAAAATGGAACAAGGAACAAGGAACATGGAACATTGAACATGAAACATGGAACATGGAACATGCAACAAGGAACATGGAATTTGAAACATGGAACATGGAGCATGGAACATTGAAGATAGAACATGGAACATGGAACATAGAGAATGGAACATAGAACATGTAACATGGAACATGGAACATGGAACATGGAACATGGAACATAGAGAATGGAACATAGAACATGGAACATAGAACATGGAACATGGAACATGGAACATAGTACATGAAACATGGAACATAGAACATGGAACATGGAACATGGAACGTGGAACATAGAACATGGAACATAGAACATGGAACATGGAACATAAAACCTGGACCATGGAACATGAAACATGGAACAAGGAACATGGAACATGGAACATGGAACATGGAAAATGGAACAAGGAACATGGAACATGGAACATAGAGCATGGAACATAGAACATAGAGCATGGAACATATGACATGGAACATAGACCATGGAACATAGAACATAGAGCATGGAACATAGGACATGGAACATGGAACATGGAACAAAGAGCATGGAACAAGGAACATGGAACATGGAACATGCAACAAGGAACATAGAACATGAAACAAGGAACATGGTACATGGAACAAGGAACATGGAACATAGAATATGGAACATGGAACATAGAACATAGAACATGGAACAAGGAACATGGAACATGGAACAAGGAACATGGAACATAGAACATGGAACATGGAATTTAGAGCATGGAACATGGAACATAGAACATGGAAATGAAACATGGAACAAGGAACAAGGAACATGGAACATTGAACATGGAACATGGAACATGGAACATGGAACATGGAACATGGAACATGGAACATGAAACATGAAACATGGAACAAAAAACAGGGAACATAGAACATAGAGCATGGAACATAGGACATGGAACATGGAACATGGAACATGGAACATGGAACATGGACCATGGAACATGGAACATGGACCATGGAACATAAATCATGGAACATGGAACATGAAACATGGAACAAGGAACATGGAACATGGGACATGTAACATGGAACATGGAACATGGAACATGGAACATTGAACATGGAACATGGAACATGGAACATTGAACATGGAACATGGAACATGGAACATAGAGCATGGAACATAGAACATGGAACAAGGAACATGGAACATGGAGCATGGAACATGGAACATAGAACATGGAACATGGAACATGGAACATGGGACATAGAACATGGAACATAGAGCATGGAACATAGAGCATGGAACATAGAACATGGAACATAGAACATATAGCATGGAACAAAGGACATGGTACCCGAAATATGGAAATTGGACCATGGAACATGGACCAAGGAACATGGAACATGGAACATGGAACATGGAACATGGAACATTGAACATGGAACATGGAACATGGAACAAGGAACAAGGAACATGGAACATCGAACATAGAACAAGGAACAAGGAACATTTGACATTGAACATGGAACATGGAACATGGAACATAGAACATGCAACAAGGAACAGAGAACATGGAACAAGGAACATGGAACATGGAACAAGAAACATGGAATTTGGAACATGGCAAATGGAACATGGAACATGGATCATGGAACATAGGACATGGAACATGGAACATGGAACATAGAGAATGGAACATATGACATGGAACATAGACCATGGAACATAGAACATAGAGCATGGAACATAGGACATGGAACATGGAACATGGAACAAAGAGCATGGAACAAGGAACATGGAACATGGAACATGCAACAAGGAACATAGAACATGAAACAAGGAACATGGAACATGGAACAAGGAACATGGAACATAGAACATGGAACATAGAACATAGAACATGGAACAAGGAACATGGAACATGGAACAAGGAACATGGAACATAGAACATGGAACATGGAATTTAGAGCATGGAACATGGAACATAGAACATGGAACATGAAACATGGAACAAGGAACAAGGAACATGGAACATTGAACATGGAACATGGAACATGGAACATGGAACATGGAACATGAAACATGAAACATGGAACAAAAAACAGGGAACATAGAACATAGAGCATGGAACATAGGACATGGAACATGGAACATGGAACATGGAACATGGAACATGGAACATGGAACATGGAACATGGAACATGGAACATGGACCATGGAACATGGAACATGGACCATGGAACATGGATCATGGAACATGAAACATGAAACAAGGAACATGGAACATGGGACATGTAACATGGAACATGGAACATGGAACATGGAACATTGAACATGGAACATGGAACATGGAACATTGAACATGGAACATGGAACATGGAACATAGAGCATGGAACATAGAACATGGAACAAGGAACATGAAACATGGAGCATGGAACATGGAACGTAGAACATGGAACATGTAACATGGAACATGGAACATAGAACATGGAGCATAGAGCATGGAACATAGAGCATGGAACATAGAACATGAAACATAGAACATATAGCATGGAACAAAGGACATGGAACCTGAAACATGGAAATTGGACCATGGAACATGGACCAAGGAACATGGAACATGGAACATGGAACATGGAACATGGAACATGGAACATTAAACATGGAACATAGAGCATGGAACATAGAACATGGAACATAGAACATATAGCATGGAACAAAGGACATGGAACCTGAAACATGGAAATTGGACCATGGAACATGGACCAAGGAACATGGAACATGGAACATGGAACATGGAACATGGAACATTGAACATGGAACATGGAACAAGGAACAAGGAACATGGAACATGGAACATAGAACATGGAACATAATACATCGAACATGGAACAAGGAACAAGGAACATGGAACATTGAACATGGAACATGGAACATGGAACATGGAACATGCAACAAGGAACAGAGAACATGGAACAAGGGACATGGAACATGGAACAAGAAACATGGAATTTGGAACATGGAAAATGGAACATGGAACATGGATCATGGAACATAGGACATGGAACATGGAACATGGAACATAGAGAATGGAACATAGAACATGGAACATGGGACATGTAACATGGAACATGGAACATAAACATGGAACATGGAACATAGAACATGGAACATGGAACATAGAGCATGGGACATAGGACATGGAACATGGAATATAGAACATGGAACAAGGAACATGGAACATGAAACATGGAACATCGAACATGGAACATGAAAAAAGGAACATAGAACATGGAACAAGGAACATAGAACATGGAACATGGAACATGCAACAAGGAACATAGAACTAGGAACAAGGAACATGGAACATGGAACATGGAACATAGAGCACGGAACATAGAGCATGGAACATAGAACATGGAACATAGAACATGGAACATGGAACATAGTACATGAAACATGGAACATAGAACATGGAACATGGAACATGGAACGTGGAACAAGGAACATGAAACATGGAACATTAAACATGGCACATGGAACATGGAAAAAGGAACATGGAACATGGAACATAGAACATATAGCATGGAACAAAGGACATGGAACCTGAAACATGGAAATTGGACCATGGAACATGGAACAAGGAACAAGGAACATGGAACATTGAACATGGAACATGGAACATGGAACATGCAACAAGGAACATGGAATTTGGAACATGGAACATGGAGCATGGAACATTGAAGATAGAACATGGAACATGGAACATAGAGAATGGAACATAGAACATGTAACATGGAACATGGAAGATAGAGAATGGAACATAGAACATGGAACATAGAACATGGAACATGGAACATGGAACATGGAACATTGAACATGGAACATGGAACATGGAACATGGAACATTGAACATGGAACATGGAACATGGAACATAGAGCATGGAACATAGAACATGGAACAAGGAACATGGAACATGGAGCATGGAACATGGAACATAGAACATGGAACATGGAACATGGAACATGGGACATAGAACATGGAACATAGAGCATGGAACATAGAGCATGGAACATAGAACATGGAACATAGAACATATAGCATGGAACAAAGGACATGGTACCCGAAATATGGAAATTGGACCATGGAACATGGACCAAGGAACATGGAACATGGAACATGGAACATGGAACATGGAACATTGAACATGGAACATGGAACATGGAACAAGGAACAAGGAACATGGAACATCGAACATAGAACAAGGAACAAGGAACATGGGACATTGAACATGGAACATGGAACATGGAACATAGAACATGCAACAAGGAACAGAGAACATGGAACAAGGAACATGGAACATGGAACAAGAAACATGGAATTTGGAACATGGCAAATGGAACATGGAACATGGATCATGGAACATAGGACATGGAACATGGAACATGGAACATAGAGAATGGAACATATGACATGGAACATAGACCATGGAACATAGAACATAGAGCATGGAACATAGGACATGGAACATGGAACATGGAACAAAGAGCATGGAACAAGGAACATGGAACATGGAACATGGAACATGCAACAAGGAACATAGAACATGAAACAAGGAACATGGAACATGGAACAAGGAACATGGAACATAGAACATGGAACATAGAACATAGAACATGGAACAAGGAACATGGAACATGGAACAAGGAACATGGAACATAGAACATGGAACATGGAATTTAGAGCATGGAACATGGAACATAGAACATGGAACATGAAACATGGAACAAGGAACAAGGAACATGGAACATTGAACATGGAACATGGAACATGGAACATGGAACATGGAACATGGAACATGAAACATGAAACATGGAACAAAAAACAGGGAACATAGAACATAGAGCATGGAACATAATACATCGAACATGGAACAAGGAACAAGGAACATGGAACATTGAACATGGAACATGGAACATGGAACATGGAACATGCAACAAGGAACAGAGAACATGGAACAAGGGACATGGAACATGGAACAAGAAACATGGAATTTGGAACATGGAAAATGGAACATGGAACATGGATCATGGAACATAGGACATGGAACATGGAACATGGAACATAGAGAATGGAACATAGAACATGGAACATGGGACATGTAACATGGAACATGGAACATAAACATGGAACATGGAACATAGAACATGGAACATGGAACATAGAGCATGGGACATAGGACATGGAACATGGAATATAGAACATGGAACAAGGAACATGGAACATGAAACATGGAACATCGAACATGGAACATGAAAAAAGGAACATAGAACATGGAACAAGGAACATAGAACATGGAACATGGAACATGCAACAAGGAACATAGAACTAGGAACAAGGAACATGGAACATGGAACATGGAACATAGAGCACGGAACATAGAGCATGGAACATAGAACATGGAACATAGAACATGGAACATGGAACATAGTACATGAAACATGGAACATAGAACATGGAACATGGAACGTGGAACAAGGAACATGAAACATGGAACATTGAACATGGCACATGGAACATGGAAAAAGGAACATGGAACATGGAACATAGAACATATAGCATGGAACAAAGGACATGGAACCTGAAACATGGAAATTGGACCATGGAACATGGAACAAGGAACAAGGAACATGGAACATTGAACATGGAACATGGAACATGGAACATGCAACAAGGAACATGGAATTTGGAACATGGAACATGGAGCATGGAACATTGAAGATAGAACATGGAACATGGAACATAGAGAATGGAACATAGAACATGTAACATGGAACATGGAAGATAGAGAATGGAACATAGAACATGGAACATAGAATATGGAACATGGAACATGGAACATAGTACATGAAACATGGAACATAGAACATGGAACATGGAACATGGAACGTGGAACAAGGAACATGAAACATGGAACATTGAACATGGCACATGGAACATGGAACATGGAACATAAAAATATAGAGCATTGAACATAGAACATGGTAAATAGAACATAGAGCATGGAACATAGGACATGGAACATGAAACATGGAACAAGGAACATGAAACATGGAACATGAAACATAAAAATATAGAGCATGGAACATAGAACATGGTAAATAGAACATAGAGCATGGAACATAGGACATGGAACATGAAACATGGAACATGGAACATGGAACATGGAACATGGAACATGGAACATGGAACATGGAACATGGAACATGGAACATGGAACATGGAACATGGAACATGGAACATGGAACATGGAGCATGGAACATGCAACAAGGAACATAGAACATGGAACATAGAACATGGAACATGGAACATAAAACATGGACCATGGAACATGAAACATGGAACAAGGAACATGGAACATGGAACATGGAACATGGAAAATGGGAAAAGGAACATGGAACATGGAACATAGAGCATGGAACATAGAACATAGAGCATGGAACATATGACATGGAACATAGACCATGGAACATAGACAATAGAGCATGGAACATAGGACATGGAACATGGAACAAAGAGCATGGAACAAGGAACATGGAACATGGAACATGCAACAAGGAACATAGAACATGAAACAAGGAACATGGAACATGGAACATGGAACATGGAACATAGAACATGGAACATGGAACATAGAACATAGAACATGGAACAAGGAACATGAACATGGAACAAAGAGCATGGAACATGGAACATGGAACATGGAACATGGAACATGGAACATGGAACATGGAACATGGAACATGGAACATGGAGCATGGAACATGCAACAAGGAACATAGAACATGGAACATAGAACATGGAACATGGAACATAAAACATGGACCATGGAACATGAAACATGGAACAAGGAACATGGAACATGGAACATGGAACATGGAAAATGGAAAAAGGAACATGGAACATGGAACATAGAGCATGGAACATAGAACATAGAGCATGGAACATATGACATGGAACATAGACCATGGAACATAGACAATAGAGCATGGAACATAGGACATGGAACATGGAACAAAGAGCATGGAACAAGGAACATGGAACATGGAACATGCAACAAGGAACATAGAACATGAAACAAGGAACATGGAACATGGAACAAGGAACATGGAACATAGAACATGGAACATGGAACATAGAACATAGAACATGGAACAAGGAACATGGAACAAGGAACAAGGAACATGGAACATAGAACATGAAACATGGAATTTAGAGCATGGAACATGGAACATAGAACATGGAACATGAAACATGGAACAAGGAACAAGGAACATGGAACATTGAACATGGAACATGGAACATGGAACATGGAACATGGAACATGGAACATGAAACATGGAACAAAAAACAGGGAACATAGAACATAGAGCATGGAACATAGGACATGGAACATGGAACATGGAACATGGAACATGGAACATGGAACATGGAACATGGAACATGGAACATGGAACATGGAACATGGAACATGGACCATGGAACATGGAACATGGACCATGGAACATGGATCATGGAACATGGAACATGAAACAAGGAACATGGAACATGGGACATGTAACATGGAACATGGAACATGGAACATGGAACATGGAACATTGAACATGGAACATGGAACATGGAACATTGAACATGGAACATGGAACATTGAACATGGAACATGGAACATGGAACATAGAGCATGGAACATAGAACATGGAACAAGGAACATGGAACATGGAGCATGGAACATGGAACATAGAACATGGAACATGGAACATGGAACATAGAAAATAGAACATGGAACATAGAGCATGGAACATAGAGCATGGAACATAGAACATGGAACATAGAACATATAGCATGGAACAAAGGACATGGAACCTGAAACATGGAAATTGGACCATGGAACATGGACCAAGGAACATGGAACATGGAACATGGAACATGGAACATGGAACATGGAACATTGAACATGGAACATGGAACAAGGAACAAGGAACATGGAACATGGAACATAGAACATGGAACATAATACATCGAACATGGAACAAGGAACAAGGAACATGGAACATTGAACATGGAACATGGAACATGGAACATGGAACATGCAACAAGGAACAGAGAACATGGAACAAGGAACATGGAACATGGAACAAGAAACATGGAATTTGGAACATGGAAAATGGAACATGGAACATGGATCATGGAACATAGGACATGGAACATGGAACATGGAACATAGAGAATGGAACATAGAACATGGAACATGGGACATGTAACATGGAACATGGAACATAAACATGGAACATGGAACATAGAACATGGAACATGGAACATAGAGCATGGGACATAGGACATGGAACATGGAATACAGAACATGGAACAAGGAACATGGAACATGAAACATGGAACATCGAACATGGAACATGAAAAAAGGAACATAGAACATAGAACAAGGAACATAGAACATGGAACATGGAACATGCAACAAGGAACATAGAACTAGGAACAAGGAACATGGAACATGGAACATGGAACATGGAACATAGAGCATGGAACATAGAGCATGGAACATAGAACATGGAACATAGAACATATAGCATGGAACAAAGGACATGAAACCTGAAACATGGAAATTGGACCATGGAACATGGACCAAGGAACATGGAACATGGAACATGGAACATGGAACATGGAACATTGAACATGGAACATGGAACAAGGAACAAGGAACATGGAACATGGAACATAGAACATGGAACATGGAACATAATACATCGAACATGGAACAAGGAACAAGGAACATGGAACATTGAACATGGAACATGGAACATGGAACATGCAACAAGGAACAGAGAACATGGAACAAGGAACATGGAACATGGAACATAGAGCATGGAACATAGAACATGGAACAAGGAACATGGAACATGGAGCATGGAACATGGAACATAGAACATGGAACATGGAACATGGAACATATAACATGGAACATAGAGCATGGAACATAGAGCATGGAACATAGAACATGGAACATAGAACATATAGCATGGAACAAAGGACATGGAACCTGAAACATGGAAATTGGACCATGGAAAATGGAACAAGGAACAAGGAACATGGAACATTGAACATGGAACATGGAACATGGAACATGCAACAAGGAACATAGAATTTGGAACATGGAACATGGAGCATGGAACATTGAAGATAGAACATGGAACATGGAACATAGAGAATGGAACATAGAACATGTAACATGGAACATGGAACATGGAACATGGAACATAGAGAATGGAACATAGAACATGGAAAATAGAACATGGAACATGGAACATGGAACATAGTACATGAAACATGGAACATAGAACATGGAACATGGAACATGGAACGTGGAACAAGGAACATGAAACATGGAACATTGACATGGCACATGGAACATGGAAAAAGGAACATGGAACATGGAACATGGAACAAAGAGCATGGAACATTGACAATGGAACATGGAACGTGGAACAAGGAACATGAAACATGGAACATGGAACATAAAAACATAGAGCATGGAACATAGAACATGGTAAATAGAACATAGAGCATGGAACATAGGACATGGAACATGAAACATGGAACATGGAACATGGAACATGGAACATGGAACATGGAGCATGGAACATGCAACAAGGAACATAGAACATGGAACATAGAACATGAAACATGGAACATAAAACATGGACCATGGAACATGAAACATGGAACAAGGAACATGGAACATGGAACATGGAACATGGAAAATGGAACAAGAAACATGGAACATGGAACATAGAGCATGGAACATAGAACATAGAGCATGGAACATATGACATGGAACATAGACCATGGAACATAGAACATAGAGCATGGAACATAGGACATGGAACATGGAACATGGAACAAAGAGCATGGAACAAGGAACATGGAACATGGAATTTAGAGCATGGAACATGGAACATAGAACATGGAACATGAAACATGGAACAAGGAACAAGGAACATGGAACATTGAACATGGAACATGGAACATGAAACATGGAACATGGAACATGGAACATGAAACATGAATCATGGAACAAAAAACAGGGAACATAGAACATAGAGCATGGAACATAGGACATGGAACATGGAACATGAAACATGGAACATGGAACATGGAACATGGAACATGGAACATGGAACATGGAACATGGACCATGGAACATGGAACATGGACCATGGAACATGGATCATGGAACATGGAACATGAAACAAGGAACATGGAACATGGGACATGTAACATGGAACATGGAACATGGAACATTGAACATGGAACATGGAACATGGAACATTGAACATGGAACATGGAACATGGAACATAGAGCATGGAACATAGAACATGGAACAAGGAACATGGAACATGGAGCATGGAACATGGAACATAGAACATGGAACATGGAACATGGAACATGGAACATAGAACATGGAACATAGAGCATGGAACATAGAGCATGGAACATAGAACATGGAACATAGAACATATAGCATGGAACAAAGGACATGGAACCTGAAACATGGAAATTGGACCATGGAACATGGACCAAGGAACATGGAACATGGAACATGGAACATGGAACATGGAACATTGAACATGGAACATGGAACAAGGAACAAGGAACATGGAACATGGAACATAGAACATGGAACATAATACATCGAACATGGAACAAGGAACAAGGAACATGGAACATTGAACATGGAACATGGAACATGGAACATGCAACAAGGAAAAGAGAACATGGAACAAGGAACATGGAACATGGAACAAGAAACATGGAATTTGGAACATGGAAAATGGAACATGGAACATGGATCATGGAACATAGGACATGGAACATGGAACATGGAACATAGAGAATGGAACATAGAACATGGAACATGGGACATGTAACATGGAACATGGAACATAAACATGGAACATGGAACATAGAACATGGAACATGGAACATAGAGCATGGGACATAGGACATGGAACATGGAATATAGAACATGGAACAAGGAACATGGAACATGAAACATGGAACATCGAACATGGAACATGAAAAAAGGAACATAGAACATGGAACAAGGAACATAGAACATGGAACATGGAACATGCAACAAGGAACATAGAACTAGGAACAAGGAACATGGAACATGGAACATGGAACATAGAGCATGGAACATAGAGCATGGAACATAGAACATGGAACATAGAACATATAGCATGGAACAAAGGACATGGAACCTGAAACATGGAAATTGGACCATGGAACATGGACCAAGGAACATGGAACATGGAACATGGAACATGGAACATGGAACATTGAACATGGAACATGGAACAAGGAACAAGGAACATGGAACATGGAACATAGAACATGGAACATGGAACATAATACATCGAACATGGAACAAGGAACAAGGAACATGGAACATTGAACATGGAACATGGAACATGGAACATGCAACAAGGAACAGAGAACATGGAACAAGGAACATGGAACATGGAACATAGAGCATGGAACATAGAACATGGAACAAGGAACATGGAACATGGAGCATGGAACATGGAACATAGAACATGGAACATGGAACATGGAACATAGAACATGGAACATAGAGCATGGAACATAGAGCATGGAACATAGAACATGGAACATAGAACATATAGCATGGAACAAAGGACATGGAACCTGAAACATGGAAATTGGACCATGGAAAATGGAACAAGGAACAAGGAACATGGAACATTGAACATGGAACATGGAACATGGAACATGGAACATGGAACATGCAACAAGGAACATAGAATTTGGAACATGGAACATGGAGCATGGAACATTGAAGATAGAACATGGAACATGGAACATAGAGAATGGAACATAGAACATGTAACATGGAACATGGAACATGGAACATGGAACATGGAACATGGAACATAGAGAATGGAACATAGAACATGGAACATAGAACATGGAACATGGAACATGGAACATAGTACATGAAACATGGAACATAGAACATGGAACATGGAACATGGAACGTGGAACAAGGAACATGAAACATGGAACATTGAACATGGCACATGGAACATGGAAAAAGGAACATGGAACATGGAACATGGAACAAAGAGCATGGAACATTGAACATAGAACATGGAACGTGGAACAAGGAACATGAAACATGGAACATGGAACATAAAAACATAGAGCATGGAACATAGAACATGGTAAATAGAACATAGAGCATGGAACATAGGACATGGAACATGAAACATGGAACATGGAACATGGAACATGGAACATGGAACATGGAGCATGGAACATGCAACAAGGAACATAGAACATGGAACATAGAACATGAAACATGGAACATAAAACATGGACCATGGAACATGAAACATGGAACAAGGAACATGGAACATGGAACATGGAACATGGAAAATGGAACAAGGAACATGGAACATGGAACATAGAGCATGGAACATAGAACATAGAGCATGGAACATATGACATGGAACATAGACCATGGAACATAGAACATAGAGCATGGAACATAGGACATGGAACATGGAACATGGAACAAAGCGCATGGAACAAGGAACATAGAACATGGAACATGCAACAAGGAACATAGAACATGAAACAAGGAACATGGAACATGGAACAAGGAACATGGAACATAGAACATGGAACATGGAACATAGAACATAGAACGTGGAACAAGGAACATGGAACATGGAACAAGGAACATGGAACATAGAACAAGTAACATGGAATTTAGAGCATGGAACATGGAACATAGAACATGGAACATAGAACATGAAACATGGAACATAAAACATGGACCATGGAACATGAAACATGGAACAAGGAACATGGAACATGGAACATGGAACATGGAAAATGGAACAAGGAACATGGAACATGGAACATAGAGCATGGAACATATGACATGGAACATAGACCATGGAACATAGAACATAGAGCATGGAACATAGGACATGGAACATGGAACATGGAACAAAGAGCATGGAACAAGGAACATGGAACATGGAACATGCAACAAGGAACATAGAACATGAAACAAGGAACATGGAACATGGAACAACGAACATGGAACATAGAACATGGAACATGGAACATAGAACATAGAACATGGAACAAGGAACATGGAACATGGAACAAGGAACATGGAACATAGAACATGGAACATGGAATTTAGAGCTAAGAACATGGAACATAGAACATGGAAATGAAACATGGAACATTGAACATGGCACATGGAACATGGAAAAAGGAACATGGAACATGGAACATGGAACAAAGAGCATGGAACATTGAACATGGAACATGGAACAAGGAACATGGAACATAGAACATGGAACATGGAATTTAGAGCATGGAACATGGAACATGGAACATGGAACATGGAACATGGAACATGGACCATGGAACATGGAACATGGACCATGGAACATGGATCATGGAACATGGAACATGAAACAAGGAACATGGAACATGGGACATGTAACATGGAACATGGAACATGGAACATGGAACATTGAACATGGAACATGGAACATGGAACATTGAACATGGAACATAGAACATGGAACATAGAGCATGGAACATAGAACATGGAACAAGGAACATGGAACATGGAGCATGGAACATGGAACATAGAACATGGAACATGGAACATGGAACATGGAACATGGAACATAGAACATGGAACATAGAGCATGGAACATAGAGCATGGAACATAGAACATGAAACATAGAACATATAGCATGGAACAAAGGACATGGAACCTGAAACATGGAAATTGGACCATGGAACATGGACCAAGGAACATGGGACATGGAACATGGAACATGGAACATGGAACATGGAACATTGAACATGGAACATGGAACAAGGAACAAGGAACATGGAACATGGAACATAGAACATGGAACATAATACATCGAACATGGAACAAGGAACAAGGAACATGGAACATTGAACATGGAACATGGAACATGGAACATGCAACAAGGAACAGAGAACATGGAACAAGGAACATGGAACATGGAACAAGAAACATGGAATTTGGAACATGGAAAATGGAACATGGAACATGGATCTTGGAACATAGGACATGGAACATGGAACATGGAACATAGAGAATGGAACATAGAACATGGAACATGGGACATGTAACATGGAACATGGAACATAAACATGGAACATGGAACATAGAACATGGAACATGGAACATAGAACATGGAACATGGAACATAATACATCGAACATGGAACAAGGAACAAGGAACATGGAACATTGAACATGGAACATGGAACATGGAACATGCAACAAGGAACAGGGAACATGGAACAAGGAACATGGAACATGGAACATAGAGCATGGAACATAGAACATGGAACAAGGAACATAGAACATGGAGCATGGAACATGGAACATAGAACATGGAACATGGAACATGGAACATAGAACATGGGACATAGAGCATGGAACATAGAGCATGGAACATAGAACATGGAACATAGAACATATAGCATGGAACAAAGGACATGGAACCTGAAACATGGAAATTGGACCATGGAAATTGGAACAAGGAACAAGGAACATGGAACATTGAACATTGAACATGGAACATGGAACATGGAACATGCAACAAGGAACATAGAATTTGGAACATGGAACATGGAGCATGGAACATTGAAGATAGAACATGGAACATGGGACATAGAGAATGGAACATAGAACATGTAACATGGAACATGGAACATGGAACATGGAACATAGAGAATGGAACATAGAACATGGAACATAGAACATGGAACATGGAACATGGAACATAGTACATGAAACATGGAACATAGAACATGGAACATGGAACATGGAACGTGGAACAAGGAACATGAAACATGGAACATTGAACATGGCACATGGAACATGGAAAAAGGAACATGGAACATGGAACATGGAACAAAGAGCATGGAACATTGAACATGGAACGTGGAACAAGGAACATGAAACATGGAACATGGAACATAAAAACATAGAGCATGGAACATAGAACATGGTAAATAGAACATAGAGCATGGAACATAGGACATGGAACATGAAACATGGAACATGGAACATGGAACATGGAACATGGAACATGGAGCATGGAACATGCAACAAGGAACATAGAACATGGAACATAGAACATGAAACATGGAACATAAAACATGGACCATGGAACATGAAACATGGAACAAGGAACATGGAACATGGAACATGGAAAATGGAACAAGGAACATGGAACATGGAACATAGAGCATGGAACATAGAACATAGAGCATGGAACATATGACATGGAACATAGACCATGGAACATAGAACATAGAGCATGGAACATAGGACATGGAACATGGAACATGGAACAAAGAGCATGGAACAAGGAACATGGAACATGGAACATGCAACAAGGAACATAGAACATGAAACAAGGAACATGGAACATGGAACAAGGAACATGGAACATAGAACATGGAACATGGAACATAGAACATAGAACATGGAACAAGGAACATGGAACATGGAACAAGGAACATGGAACATAGAACAAGTAACATGGAATTTAGAGCATGGAACATGGAACATGGAACATAGAACATAGAACATGAAACATCATGGAACATGAAACATGGAACAAGGAACATGGAACATGGAACATGGAACATGGAAAATGGAACAAGGAACATGGAACATGGAACATAGAGCATGGAACATATGACATGGAACATAGACCATGGAACATAGAACATAGAGCATGGAACATAGGACATGGAACATGGAACATGGAACAAAGAGCATGGAACAAGGAACATGGAACATGGAACATGCAACAAGGAACATAGAACATGAAACAAGGAACATGGAACATGGAACAAGGAACATGGAACATAGAACTTGGAACATGGAACATAGAACATAGAACATGGAACAAGGAACATGGAACATGGAACAAGGAACATGGAACATAGAACATGGAACATGGAATTTAGAGCATGGAACATGGAACATAGAACATGGAAATGAAACATGGAACATTGAACATGGCACATGGAACATGGAAAAAGGAACATGGAACATGGAACATGGAACAAAGAGCATGGAACATTGAACATGGAACATGGAACGTGGAACAAGGAACATGAAACATGGAACATGGAACATAAAGACATAGAGCATGGAACATAGAACATGGTAAATAGAACATTGAGCATGGAACATAGGACATGGAACATGAAACATGGAACATGGAACATGGAACATGGAACATGGAACATGGAGCATGGAACATGCAACAAGGAACATAGAACATGGAACATAGAACATGAAACATGGAACATAAAACATGGACCATGGAACATGAAACATGGAACAAGGAACATGGAACATGGAACATGGAACATGGAAAATGGAACAAGGAACATGGAACATGGAACATAGAGCATGGAACATAGAACATAGAGCATGGAACATATGACATGGAACATAGACCATGGAACATAGAACATAGAGCATGGAACATAGGACATGGAACATGGAACATGGAACAAAGAGCATGGAACAAGGAACATGGAACATGGAACATGCAACAAGGAACATAGAACATGAAACAAGGAACATGGAACATGGAACAAGGAACATGGAACATAGAACATGGAACATGGAACATAGAACATAGAACATGGAACAAGGAACATGGAACATGGAACAAGGAACATGGAACATAGAACATGGAACATGGAATTTAGAGCATGGAACATGGAACATAGAACATGAAACATGGAACATAAAACATGGACCATGGAACATGAAACATGGAACAAGGAACATGGAACATGGAACATGGAACATGGAAAATGGAACAAGGAACATGGAAAATGGAACAAGGAACATGGAACATGGAACATAGAGCATGGAACATAGAACATAGAGCATGGAACATATGACATGGAACATAGACCATGGAACATAGAACATAGAGCATGGAACATAGGACATGGAACATGGAACAAAGAGCATGGAACAAGGAACATGGAACATGGAACATGCAACAAGGAACATAGAACATGAAACAAGGAACATGGAACATGGAACAAGGAACATGGAACATAGAACATGGAACATGGAACATAGAACATAGAACATGGAACAAGGAACATGGAACATGGAACAAGGAAAATGGAACATAGAACATGGAACATGGAATTTAGAGCATGGAACATGGAACATAGAACATGGAAATAAAACATGGAACAAGGAACAAGGAACATGGAACATTGAACATGGAACATGGAACATGGAACATGGAACATGGAACATGAAACATGAAACATGGAACAAAAAACAGGGAACATAGAACATAGAGCATGGAACATAGGACATGGAACATGGAACATGGATCATGGAACATGGAACATGGAACATGGACCATGGAACATGGAACATGGACCATGGAACATAGATCATGGAACATAGAACATGAAACATGGAACAAGGAACATGGAACATGGGACATGTAACATGGAACATGGAACATGGAACATGGAACATTGAACATGGAACATGGAACATGGAACATTGAACATGGAACATGGAACATGGAACATAGAGCATGGAACATAGAACATGGAACAAGGAACATGGAACATGGAGCATGGAACATGGAACATTGAACATGGAACATGGAACATGGAACATGGGACATAGAACATGGAACATAGAGCATGGAACATAGAGCATGGAACATAGAACATGGAACATAGAACATATAGCATGGAACAAAGGACATGGAACCCGAAACATGGAAATTGGACCATGGAACATGGACCAAGGAACATGGAACATGGAACATGGAACATGGAACATTGAACAAGGAACATGGAACAAGGAACAAGGAACATGGAACATGGGACATAGAACATGGAACATAGAGCATGGAACATAGAGCATGGAACATAGAACATGGAACATAGAACATATAGCATGGAACAAAGGACATGGAACCCGAAACATGGAAATTGGACCATGGAACATGGACCAAGGAACATGGAACATGGAACATGGAAAATGGAACATGGAACATGGATCATGGAACATAGGACATGGAACATGGAACATGGAACATAGAGAATGGAACATAGAACATGGAACATGGGACATGTAACATGGAACATGGAACATAAACATGGAACATGGAACATAGAACATGGAACATGGAACATAGAGCATGGGACATAGGACATGGAACATGGAATATAGAACATGGAACAAGGAACATGGAACATGAAACATGGAACATCGAACATGGAACATGAAAAAAGGAACATAAAACATGAAACAAGGAACATAGAACATGGAACATGGAACATGCAACAAGGAACATAGAACTAGGAACAAGAAACATGGAACATGGAACATGGAAAATGGAAAATGGAACAAGGAACATGGAATATGGAACATAGAGCATGGAACATGGAACATAGAGCATGGAACATATGACATGGAACATGGAACAAAGATCATGGAACAAGGAACATGGATCATGGAACATGGAACAAAGAGCGTGGAACAAGGAACATGGAACATGGAACATGAAACATGCAACAAGGAACATAGAACATGGAACAAGGAACATGGAACATGGAACATGGAACAAGGAACATGGAACATAGAACATGGAACATGGAACTTAAAGCATGGAACATGGAACATAGAACATGGAACATGAAACATAGAGAATGGAAAATTGAACATCAAACATGGAACATGATACATGGAACATGGAACATGGAACATGATACATGAAACATGGAACATGGAACATGATACATGGAACATGGAACAAGGAACAAGGAACATGGAACATTGAACATGGAACATGGAACATGGAACATGGAACATGGAACATGCAACAAGGAACATGGAATTTGAACATGGAACATAAAACATAGAACATGGAACATGAAACATAGAACATGGAACATGATACATGGAACATGGAACATGGAACATGATACATGGAACATGGAACAAGGAACAAGGAACATGGAACATTGAACATGGAACATGGAACATGGAACATGGAACATGCAACAAGGAACATGGAATTTGAACATGGAACATGGAGCAAGGAACATTGAAGATATAACATGGAACATGGAACATAGAGAATGGAACATAGAACATGGAACATGGAACATGGAACATGGAACATGGAACATGGAACATGGAACATGGAACATGGAACATAGAGAATGGAACATAGAACATGGAACATAGAACATGGAACATGGAACATAGAGAATGGAACATAGAACATGGAACATAGAACATGGAACATGGAACATGGAACATGGAACATGGAACATTGAACATGGCACATGGAACATGGAAAAAGGAACATGGAACATGGAACATGGAACAAAGAGCATGGAACATAGAACATGGAACATGGAACGTGGAACAAGGAACATGAAACATGGAACATGGAACATAAAAACATGGAACATAGAGCATGGAACATAGAACATGGTACATAGAACATAGAGCATGGAACATAGGACATAGAACATGAAACATGGAACATGGAACATGGAACATGGAACATGGAACAAGGAACATGAAACATGGAACATTGAACATGGCACATGGAACATGGAAAAAGGAACATGGAACATGGAACTTGGAACAAAGAGCATGGAACATAGAACATGGAACATGGAACGTGGAAAAAGGAACATGAAACATGGAACATGGAACATAAAAACATGGAACATAGAGCATGGAACATAGGACATGGTACATAGAACATAGAGCATGGAACATAGGACATAGAACATGAAACATGGAACATGGAACATGGAACATGGAACATGGAACATGGAACATGGAACATAGAACATGGATTATGGAACTTAGAGCATGGAAAATGGAAGATAGAACATGGAACATAAAACATAGAGAATGGAAAATCGAACTTGGAACATGGAACATGGAACATGATACATGGAACATGGAACATGATACATGGAACATGGAACATGATACATGGAACATGGAACAAGGAACAAGGAACATGGAACATTAAACATGGAACATGGAACATGGAACATGGAACATGCAACAAGGAACATGGAATTTGGAACATGGAACATGGAGCATGGAACATTGAAGATAGAACATGGAACATGGAACATAGAGAATGGAAAATAGAACATGGAACATGGAACATGGAACATGGAACATGGAACATAGAGAATAGAACATAGAACATGGAACATAGAACATGGAACATGGAACATGGAACATGGAACATGGAACATGGAAAATGGAACAAGGAACATGGAACATGGAACAAGGAACATAGAACATGGAACATGGAACATGCAACAAGGAACATAGAACTAGGAACAAGGAACATGGAACATGGAAAATGGAACAAGGAACATGGAACATGGAACATAGAGCATGGAACATGGAACATAGAGCATGGAACATATAACATAGAACATGCAACATGGAACAAAGATCATGGAACAAGGAACATGGATCATGGAACATGGAACAAAGAGCGTGGAACAAGGAACATGGAACATGGAACATGAAACATGCAACAAGGAACATGGAACAAGGAACATGGAACATGGAACATGGAACAAGGAACATGGAACATAGAACATGGAACATGGAACAAAGGACATGGAACCTGAAACATGGAAATTGGACCATGGAACATGGACCAAGGAACATGGAAAATGGAACATGGAACATGGAACATGGAACATTGAACATGGAACATGGAACAAGGAACAAGGAACATGGAACATGGAACATAGAACATGGAACATAATACATCGAACATGGAACAAGGAACAAGGAACATGGAACATTGAACATGGAACATGGAACATGGAACATGGAACATGCAACAAGGAACAGAGAACATGGAACAAGGAACATGGAACATGGAACAAGAAACATGGAATTTGGAACATGGAAAATGGAACATGGAACATGGATCATGGAACATAGGACATGGAACATGGAACATGGAACATAGAGAATGGAACATAGAACATGGAACATGGGACATGTAACATGTAACATGGAACATGGAACATGGAACATAAACATGGAACATGGAACATAGAACATGGAACATGGAACATAGAGCATGGGACATAGGACATAGAACATGGAATATAGAACATGGAACAAGGAACATGGAACATGAAACATGGAACATCGAACATGGAACATGAAAAAAGGAACATAGAACATGGAACAAGGAACATAGAACATGGAACATGGAACATGCAACAAGGAACATAGAACTAGGAACAAGGAACATGAAACATGGAACATGGAACATGGAAAATGGAACAAGGAACATGGAACATGGAACATAGAGCATGGAACATGGAACATGGAACATGGAACGTGGAACAAGGAACATGAAACATGGAACATGGAACATAAAGACATAGAGCATGGAACATAGAACATGGTAAATAGAACATTGAGCATGGAACATAGGACATGGAACATGAAACATGGAACATGGAACATGGAACATGGAACATGGAACATGGAGCATGGAACATGCAACAAGGAACATAGAACATGGAACATAGAACATGAAACATGGAACATAAAACATGGACCATGGAACATGAAACATGGAACAAGGAACATGGAACATGGAACATGGAACATGGAAAATGGAACAAGGAACATGGAACATGGAACATAGAGCATGGAACATAGAACATAGAGCATGGAACATATGACATGGAACATAGACCATTGAACATAGAACATAGAGCATGGAACATAGGACATGGAACATGGAACATGGAACAAAGAGCATGGAACAAGGAACATGGAACATGGAACATGCAACAAGGAACATAGAACATGAAACAAGGAACATGGAACATGGAACAAGGAACATGGAACATAGAACATGGAACATGGAACATAGAACATAGAACATGGAACAAGGAACATGGAACATGGAACAAGGAACATGGAACATAGAACATGGAACATGGAATTTAGAGCATGGAACATGGAACATAGAACATGAAACATGGAACATAAAACATGGACCATGGAACATGAAACATGGAACAAGGCACATGGAACATGGAACATGGAACATGGAAAATGGAACAAGGAACATGGAAAATGGAACAAGGAACATGGAACATGGAACATAGAGCATGGAACATAGAACATAGAGCATGGAACATATGACATGGAACATAGACCATGGAAAATAGAACATAGAGCATGGAACATAGGACATGGAACATGGAACAAAGAGCATGGAACAAGGAACATGGAACATGGAACATGCAACAAGGAACATAGAACATGAAACAAGGAACATGGAACATGGAACAAGGAACATGGAACATAGAACATGGAACATGGAACATAGAACATAGAACATGGAACAAGGAACATGGAACATGGAACAAGGAAAATGGAACATAGCACATGGAACATGGAATTTAGAGCATGGAACATGGAACATAGAACATGGAAATGAAACATGGAACAAGGAACAAGGAACATGGAACATTGAACATGGAACATGGAACATGGAACATGGAACATGGAACATGAAACATGAAACATGGAACAAAAAACAGGGAACATAGAACATAGAGCATGGAACATAGGACATGGAACATGGAACATGGATCATGGAACATGGAACATGGAACATGGACCATGGAACATGGAACATGGACCATGGAACATAGATCATGGAACATAGAACATGAAACATGGAACAAGGAACATGGAACATGGGACATGTAACATGGAACATGGAACATGGAACATTGAACATGGAACATGGAACATGGAACATTGAACATGGAACATGGAACATGGAACATAGAGCATGGAACATAGAACATGGAACAAGGAACATGGAACATGGAGCATGGAACATGGAACATTGAACATGGAACATGGAACATGGAACATGGGACATAGAACATGGAACATAGAGCATGGAACATAGAGCATGGAACATAGAACATGGAACATAGAACATATAGCATGGAACAAAGGACATGGAACCCGAAACATGGAAATTGGACCATGGAACATGGAACATGATACATGGAACATGGAACAAGGAACAAGGAACATGGAACATTAAACATGGAACATGGAACATGGAACATGGAACATGCAACAAGGAACATGGAATTTGGAACATGGAACATGGAGCATGGAACATTGAAGATAGAACATGGAACATGGAACATAGAGAATGGAAAATAGAACATGGAACATGGAACATGGAACATGGAACATGGAACATAGAGAATAGAACATAGAACATGGAACATAGAACATGGAACATGGAACATGGAACATGGAACATGGAACATGGAAAATGGAACAAGGAACATGGAACATGGAACAAGGAACATAGAACATGGAACATGGAACATGCAACAAGGAACATAGAACTAGGAACAAGGAACATGGAACATGGAAAATGGAACAAGGAACATGGAACATGGAACATAGAGCATGGAACATGGAACATAGAGCATGGAACATATAACATAGAACATGCAACATGGAACAAAGATCATGGAACAAGGAACATGGATCATGGAACATGGAACAAAGAGCGTGGAACAAGGAACATGGAACATGGAACATGAAACATGCAACAAGGAACATGGAACAAGGAACATGGAACATGGAACATGGAACAAGGAACATGGAACATAGAACATGGAACATGGAACAAAGGACATGGAACCTGAAACATGGAAATTGGACCATGGAACATGGACCAAGGAACATGGAAAATGGAACATGGAACATGGAACATGGAACATTGAACATGGAACATGGAACAAGGAACAAGGAACATGGAACATGGAACATAGAACATGGAACATAATACATCGAACATGGAACAAGGAACAAGGAACATGGAACATTGAACATGGAACATGGAACATGGAACATGGAACATGCAACAAGGAACAGAGAACATGGAACAAGGAACATGGAACATGGAACAAGAAACATGGAATTTGGAACATGGAAAATGGAACATGGAACATGGATCATGGAACATAGGACATGGAACATGGAACATGGAACATAGAGAATGGAACATAGAACATGGAACATGGGACATGTAACATGTAACATGGAACATGGAACATGGAACATAAACATGGAACATGGAACATAGAACATGGAACATGGAACATAGAGCATGGGACATAGGACATAGAACATGGAATATAGAACATGGAACAAGGAACATGGAACATGAAACATGGAACATCGAACATGGAACATGAAAAAAGGAACATAGAACATGGAACAAGGAACATAGAACATGGAACATGGAACATGCAACAAGGAACATAGAACTAGGAACAAGGAACATGAAACATGGAACATGGAACATGGAAAATGGAACAAGGAACATGGAACATGGAACATAGAGCATGGAACATGGAACATGGAACATGGAACGTGGAACAAGGAACATGAAACATGGAACATGGAACATAAAGACATAGAGCATGGAACATAGAACATGGTAAATAGAACATTGAGCATGGAACATAGGACATGGAACATGAAACATGGAACATGGAACATGGAACATGGAACATAAAACATGGACCATGGAACATGAAACATGGAACAAGGAACATGGAACATGGAACATGGAACATGGAAAATGGAACAAGGAACATGGAACATGGAACATAGAACATGAAACATGGAACATAAAACATGGACCATGGAACATGAAACATGGAACAAGGAACATGGAACATGGAACATGGAACATGGAAAATGGAACAAGGAACATGGAACATGGAACATAGAGCATGGAACATAGAACATAGAGCATGGAACATATGACATGGAACATAGACCATGGAACATAGAACATAGAGCATGGAACATAGGACATGGAACATGGAACATGGAACAAAGAGCATGGAACAAGGAACATGGAACATGGAACATGCAACAAGGAACATAGAACATGAAACAAGGAACATGGAACATGGAACAAGGAACATGGAACATAGAACATGGAACATGGAACATAGAACATAGAACATGGAACAAGGAACATGGAACATGGAACAAGGAACATGGAACATAGAACATGGAACATGGAATTTAGAGCATGGAACATGGAACATAGAACATGAAACATGGAACATAAAACATGGACCATGGAACATGAAACATGGAACAAGGCACATGGAACATGGAACATGGAACATGGAAAATGGAACAAGGAACATGGAAAATGGAACAAGGAACATGGAACATGGAACATAGAGCATGGAACATAGAACATAGAGCATGGAACATATGACATGGAACATAGACCATGGAAAATAGAACATAGAGCATGGAACATAGGACATGGAACATGGAACAAAGAGCATGGAACAAGGAACATGGAACATGGAACATGCAACAAGGAACATAGAACATGAAACAAGGAACATGGAACATGGAACAAGGAACATGGAACATAGAACATGGAACATGGAACATAGAACATAGAACATGGAACAAGGAACATGGAACATGGAACAAGGAAAATGGAACATAGAACATGGAACATGGAATTTAGAGCATGGAACATGGAACATAGAACATGGAAATGAAACATGGAACAAGGAACAAGGAACATGGAACATTGAACATGGAACATGGAACATGGAACATGGAACATGGAACATGAAACATGAAACATGGAACAAAAAACAGGGAACATAGAACATAGAGCATGGAACATAGGACATGGAACATGGAACATGGATCATGGAACATGGAACATGGAACATGGACCATGGAACATGGAACATGGACCATGGAACATAGATCATGGAACATAGAACATGAAACATGGAACAAGGAACATGGAACATGGGACATGTAACATGGAACATGGAACATGGAACATTGAACATGGAACATGGAACATGGAACATTGAACATGGAACATGGAACATGGAACATAGAGCATGGAACATAGAACATGGAACAAGGAACATGGAACATGGAGCATGGAACATGGAACATTGAACATGGAACATGGAACATGGAACATGGGACATAGAACATGGAACATAGAGCATGGAACATAGAGCATGGAACATAGAACATGGAACATAGAACATATAGCATGGAACAAAGGACATGGAACCCGAAACATGGAAATTGGACCATGGAACATGGACCAAGGAACATGGAACATGGAACATGGAACATGGAACATTGAACATGGAACATGGAACAAGGAACAAGGAACATGGAACATGGGACATAGAACATGGAACATAGAGCATGGAACATAGAGCATGGAACATAGAACATGGAACATAGAACATATAGCATGGAACAAAGGACATGGAACCCGAAACATGGAAATTGGACCATGGAACATGGACCAAGGAACATGGAACATGGAACATGGAAAATGGAACATGGAACATGGATCATGGAACATAGGACATGGAACATGGAACATGGAACATAGAGAATGGAACATAGAACATGGAACATGGGACATGTAACATGGAACATGGAACATAAACATGGAACATGGAACATAGAACATGGAACATGGAACATAGAGCATGGGACATAGGACATGGAACATGGAATATAGAACATGGAACAAGGAACATGGAACATGAAACATGGAACATCGAACATGGAACATGAAAAAAGGAACATAAAACATGAAACAAGGAACATAGAACATGGAACATGGAACATGCAACAAGGAACATAGAACTAGGAACAAGGAACATGGAACATGGAACATGGAAAATGGAAAATGGAACAAGGAACATGGAATATGGAACATAGAGCATGGAACATGGAACATAGAGCATGGAACATATGACATGGAACATGGAACAAAGATCATGGAACAAGGAACATGGATCATGGAACATGGAACAAAGAGCGTGGAACAAGGAACATGGAACATGGAACATGAAACATGCAACAAGGAACATAGAACATGGAACAAGGAACATGGAACATGGAACATGGAACAAGGAACATGGAACATAGAACATGGAACATGGAACTTAAAGCATGGAACATGGAACATAGAACATGGAACATGAAACATAGAGAATGGAAAATTGAACATCAAACATGGAACATGATACATGGAACATGGAACATGGAACATGATACGTGAAACATGGAACATGGAACATGATACATGGAACATGGAACAAGGAACAAGGAACATGGAACATTGAACATGGAACATAGAACATGGAACATGGAACATGGAACATGCAACAAGGAACATGGAATTTGAACATGGAACATAAAACATAGAACATGGAACATGAAACATAGAACATGGAACATGATACATGGAACATGGAACATGGAACATGATACATGGAACATGGAACAAGGAACAAGGAACATGGAACATTGAACATGGAACATGGAACATGGAACATGGAACATGCAACAAGGAACATGGAATTTGAACATGGAACATGGAGCAAGGAACATTGAAGATATAACATGGAACATGGAACATAGAGAATGGAACATAGAACATGAAACATGGAACATGGAACATGGAACATGGAACATGGAACATGGAACATAGAGAATGGAACATAGAACATGGAACATAGAACATGGAACATGGAACATAGAGAATGGAACATAGAACATGGAACATAGAACATGGAACATGGAACATGGAACATGGAACATGGAACATTGAACATGGCACATGGAACATGGAAAAAGGAACATGGAACATGGAACATGGAACAAAGAGCATGGAACATAGAACATGGAACATGGAACGTGGAACAAGGAACTTGAAACATGGAACATGGAACATAAAAACATGGAACATAGAGCATGGAACATAGAACATGGTACATAGAACATAGAGCATGGAACATAGGACATAGAACATGAAACATGGAACATGGAACATGGAACATGGAACATGGAACATGGAACATGGAACATGGAACAAGGAACATGAAACATGGAACATTGAACATGGCACATGGAACATGGAAAAAGGAACATGGAACATGGAACTTGGAACAAAGAGCATGGAACATAGAACATGGAACATGGAACGTGGAACAAGGAACATGAAACATGGAACATGGAACATAAAAACATGGAACATAGAGCATGGAACATAGGACATGGTACATAGAACATAGAGCATGGAACATAGGACATAGAACATGAAACATGGAACATGGAACATGGAACATGGAACATGGAACATGGAACATGGAACATAGAACATGGATTATGGAACTTAGAGCATGGAACATGGAAGATAGAACATGGAACATAAAACATAGAGAATGGAAAATCGAACTTGGAACATGGAACATGGAACATGATACATGGAACATGGAACATGATACATGGAACATGGAACATGATACATGGAACATGGAACAAGGAACAAGGAACATGGAACATTAAACATGGAACATGGAACATGGAACATAGAACATGCAACAAGGAACATGGAATTTGGAACATGGAACATGGAGCATGGAACATTGAAGATAGAACATGGAACATGGAACATAGAGAATGGAACATAGAACATGGAACATGGAACATGGAACATGGAACATGGAACATGGAACATAGAGAATAGAACATAGAACATGGAACATAGAACATGGAACATGGAACATGGAACATGGAACATGGAACATGGAACATGGAAAATGGAACAAGGAACATGGAACATGGAACAAGGAACATAGAACATGGAACATGGAACATGCAACAAGGAACATAGAACTAGGAACAAGGAACATGGAACATGGAAAATGGAACAAGGAACATGGAACATGGAACATAGAGCATGGAACATGGAACATAGAGCATGGAACATATAACATGGAACATGGAACATGGAACAAAGATCATGGAACAAGGAACATGGATCATGGAACATGGAACAAAGAGCGTGGAACAAGGAACATGGAACATGGAACATGAAACATGCAACAAGGAACATGGAACAAGGAACATGGAACATGGAACATGGAACAAGGAACATGGAACATAGAACATGGAACATGGAACAAAGGACATGGAACCTGAAACATGGAAATTGGACCATGGAACATGGACCAAGGAACATGGAAAATGGAACATGGAACATGGAACATGGAACATTGAACATGGAACATGGAACAAGGAACAAGGAACATGGAACATGGAACATAGAACATGGAACATAATACATCGAACATGGAACAAGGAACAAGGAACATGGAACATTGAACATGGAACATGGAACATGGAACATGGAACATGCAACAAGGAACAGAGAACATGGAACAAGGAACATGGAACATGGAACAAGAAACATGGAATTTGGAACATGGAAAATGGAACATGGAACATGGATCATGGAACATAGGACATGGAACATGGAACATGGAACATAGAGAATGGAACATAGAACATGGAACATGGGACATGTAACATGTAACATGGAACATGGAACATGGAACATAAACATGGAACATGGAACATAGAACATGGAACATGGAACATAGAGCATGGGACATAGGACATAGAACATGGAATATAGAACATGGAACAAGGAACATGGAACATGAAACATGGAACATCGAACATGGAACATGAAAAAAGGAACATAGAACATGGAACATGGAACATGCAACAAGGAACATAGAACTAGGAACAAGGAACATGAAACATGGAACATGGAACATGGAAAATGGAACAAGGAACATGGAACATGGAACATAGAGCATGGAACATGGAACATAGAGCATGGAACATATGACATGGAACATGGAACATGGAACAAAGATCATGTAACAAGGAACATGGATCATGGAACATGGAACAAAGAGCGTGGGACAAGGAACATGGAACATGGAACATGAAACATGCAACAAGGAACATAGAACATGGAACAAGGAACATGGAACATGGAACATGGAACAAGGAACATGGAACATAGAACATGGAACATGGAACTTAGAGCATGGAACATGATACATGGAACATGGAACAAGGAAGAAGGAACATGGAACATTGAACATGGAACATGGAACATGGAACATGGAACATGGAACATGGAACATGGAACATGGAACATGGAACATGGAACATGGAACATGCAACAAGGAACATGGAATTTTAACATGGAACATGGAA
The DNA here is from genome assembly GCF_028750875.1 of Macrosteles quadrilineatus. Classification (NCBI taxonomy): domain Eukaryota; kingdom Metazoa; phylum Arthropoda; class Insecta; order Hemiptera; family Cicadellidae; genus Macrosteles; species Macrosteles quadrilineatus. Next base: position 32,292 of record NW_026542679.1, on the reverse strand, counting down.
CATTGAAGATGGAACATGGAACATGGAACATGCAACAAGGAACATGGAATTTGGAACATGGAACATGGAGCATGGAACATTGAAGATAGAACATGGAACATGGAACATAGAGAATGGAACATAGAACAAAGAGCGTGGAACAAGGAACATGGAACATGGAACATGAAACATGCAACAAGGAACATAGAACATGGAACAAGGAACATGGAACATGGAAAATGGAACAAGGAACATGGAACATAGAACATGGAACATGGAACTTAGAGCATGGAACATGGAACATAGAACATGGAACATGAACATAGAGAATGGAAAATTGAACATCAAACATGGAACATGATACATGGAACATGGAACATGGAACATAATACATGGACCATGGAACAAGGAACAAGGAACATGGAACATTGAACATGGAACATGGAACATGGAACATGGAACATGGAACATGGAACATGGAACATGCAACAAGGAACATGGAATTTGAACATGGAACATGGAGCATGGAACATTGAAGATAGAACATGGAACATAGAGAATGGAACATAGAACATGGAACATAAAACATGGAACATGGAACATAGAGAATGGAACATAGAACATGGAACATAGAACATGGAACATGGAACATGGAACATAGAGAATGGAACATAGAACATGGAACATAGAACATGGAACATGGAACATAGTACATGAAACATGGAACATAGAACATGGAACATGGAACATGGAACGTGGAACAAGGAACATGAAACATGGAACATTGAACATGGCACATGGAACATGGAAAAAGGAACATGGAACATGGAACAAAGAGCATGGAACATAGAACATGGAACATGGAACGTGGAACATAGAACATATAGCATGGAACAAAGGACATGGAACCTGAAACATGGAAATTGGACCATGGAACATGGAACAAGGAACAAGGAACATGGAACATTGAACATGGAACATGGAACATGGAACATGGAACATGCAACAAGGAACATGGAATTTGGAACATGGAACATGGAGCATGGAACATTTAAGATAGAACATGGAACATGGAACATAGAGAATGGAACATAGAACATGTAACATGGAACATGGAAGATAGAGAATGGAACATAGAACATGGAACATAGAACATGGAACATGGAACATGGAACATGGAACATAGTACATGAAACATGGAACATAGAACATGGAACATGGAACATGGAACGTGGAACAAGGAACATGAAACATGGAACATTGAACATGGCACATGGAACATGGAAAAAGGAACATGGAACATGAACATGGAACAAAGAGCATGGAACATAGAACATGGAACATGGAACGTGGAACAAGGAACATGAAACATGGAACATGGAACATAAAAATATAGAGCATGGAACATAGAACATGGTAAATAGAACATAGAGCATGGAACATAGGACATGGAACATGAAACATGGAACATGGAACATGGAACATGGAACATGGAACATGGAACATGGAGCATGGAACATGCAACAAGGAACATAGAACATGGAACATAGAACATGGAACATGGAACATAAAACATGGACCATGGAACATGAAACATGGAACAAGGAACATGGAACATGGAACATGGAACATGGAACATGGAAATTGGAAAAAGGAACATGGAACATGGAACATAGAGCATGGAACATAGAACATAGAGCATGGAACATAGGACATGGAACATGGAACATGGAACAAAGAGCATGGAACAAGGAACATGGAACATGGAACATGCAACAAGGAACATAGAACATGAAACAAGGAACATGGAACATGTAACAAGGAACATGGAACATAGAACATGGAACATGGAACATAGAACATAGAACATGGAACATGGAACAAGGAACATGGAACATGGAACAAGGAACATGGAACATAGAACATGGAACATGGAATTTAGAGCATGGAACATGGAACATAGAACATGGAACATGAAACATGGAACAAGGAACAAGGAACATGGAACATTGAACATGGAACATGGAACATGGAACATGGAACATGGAACATGAAACATGAAACATGGAACAAAAAACAGGGAACATAGAACATAGAGCATGGAACATAGGACATGGAACATGGAACATGGAACATGGAACATGGAACATGGAACATGGAACATGGAACATGGACCATGGAACATGGAACATGGACCATGGAACATGGATCATGGAACATGGAACATGAAACAAGGAACATGGAACATGGGACATGTAACATGGAACATGGAACATGGAACATGGAACATTAAACATGGAACATGGAACATGGAACATTGAACATGGAACATGGAACATGGAACATAGAGCATGGAACATAGAACATGGAACAAGGAACATGGAACATGGAGCATGGAACATGGAACATAGAACATGGAACATGGAACATGGAACATGGAACATGGAACATGGAACATAGAACATGGAACATAGAGCATGGAACATAGAGCATGGAACATAGAACATGGAACATAGAACATATAGCATGGAACAAAGGACATGGAACCTGAAACATGGAAATTGGACCATGGAACATGGGCCAAGAAACATGGAACATGGAACATGGAACATGAAACATTGAACATGGAACATGGAACAAGGAACATGGAACATGGAACATAGAACATGGAACATAATACATCGAACATGGAACAAGGAACAAGGAACATGGAACATTGAACATGGAACATGGAACATGGAACATGGAACATGCAACAAGGAACAGAGAACATGGAACAAGGAACATGGAACATGGAACAAGAAACATGGAATTTGGAACATGGAAAATGGAACATGGAACATGGATCATGGAACATAGGACATAGAACATGGAACATGGAACATAGAGAATGGAACATAGAACATGGAACATGGGACATGTAACATGGAACATGGAACATAAACATGGAACATGGAACATAGAACATGGAACATGGAACATAGAGCATGGGACATAGGACATGGAACATGGAATATAGAACATGGAACAAGGAACATGGAACATGAAACATGGAACATCGAACATGGAACATGAAAAAAGGAACATAGAACATGGAACAAGGAACATAGAACATGGAACATGGAACATGCAACAAGGAACATAGAACTAGGAACAAGGAACATGGAACATGGAACATGGAACATGGAACATAGAGCATGGAACATAGAGCATGGAACATAGAACATGGAACATAGAACATATAGCATGGAACAAAGGACATGGAACCTGAAACATGGAAATTGGACCATGGAACATGGACCAAGGAACATGGAACATGGAACATGGAACATGGAACATGGAACATTGAACATGGAACATGGAACAAGGAACAAGGAACATGGAACATGGAACATAGAACATGGAACATGGAACATAATACATCGAACATGGAACAAGGAACAAGGAACATGGAACATTGAACATGGAACATGGAACATGGAACATGGAACATGCAACAAGGAACAGAGAACATGGAACAAGGAACATGGAACATGGAACATAGAGCATGGAACATAGAACATGGAACAAGGAACATGGAACATGGAGCATGGAACATGGAACATAGAACATGGAACATGGAACATGGAACATGGAACATAGAACATGGAACATAGAGCATGGAACATAGAGCATGGAACATAGAACATGGAACATAGAACATATAGCATGGAACAAAGGACATGGAACCTGAAACATGGAAATTGGACCATGGAAAATGGAACAAGGAACAAGGAACATGGAACATTGAACATGGAACATTGAACATGGAACATGGAACATGGAACATGCAACAAGGAACATGGAATTTGGAACATGGAACATGGAGCATGGAACATTGAAGATAGAACATGGAACATGGAACATAGAGAATGGAACATAGAACATGTAACATGGAACATGGAACATGGAACATAGAGAATGGAACATAGAACATGGAACATAGAACATGGAACATGGAACATGGAACATGAAACATGCAACAAGGAACATAGAACATGGAACAAGGAACATGGAACATGGAACATGGAACAAGGAACATGGAACATAGAACATGGAACATGGAACTTAGAGCATGGAACATGGAACATAGAACATGGAACATGAACATAGAGAATGGAAAATTGAACATCAAACATGGAACATTGAACATGGAAAAAGGAACATGGAACATGGAACATGGAACAAAGAGCATGGAACATTGAACATGGAACATGGAACGTGGAACAAGGAACATGAAACATGGAACATGGAACTTAAAAACATAGAGCATGGAACATAGAACATGGTAAATAGAACATAGAGCATGGAACATAGGACATGGAACATGAAACATGGAACATGGAACATGGAACATGGAACATGGAACATGGAACATGGAACATGGAGCATGGAACATGCAACAAGGAACATAGAACATGGAACATAGAACATGGAACATGGAACATAAAACATGGACCATGGAACATGAAACATGGAACAAGGAACATGGAACATGGAACATGGAACATGGAAAATGGAACAAGGAACATGGAACATGGAACATAGAGCATGGAACATAGAACATAGAGCATGGAACATATGACATGGAACATAGACCATGGAACATAGAACATAGAGCATGAAACATAGGACATGGAACATGGAACATGGAACAAAGAGCATGGAACAAGGAACATGGAACATGGAACATGCAACAAGGAACATAGGACATGAAACAAGGAACATGGAACATGGAACAAGGAACATGGAACATAGAACATGGAACATGGAACATAGAACATAGAACATGGAACATGGAATTTAGAGCATGGAACATGGAACATAGAACATGGAAATGAAACATGGAACAAGGAACAAGGAACATTGAACATGGAACATGGAACATGGAACATGGAACATGGAACATGGAACATGAAACATGGAACAAAAAACAGGGAACATAGAACATAGAGCATGGAACATAGGACATGGAACATGGAACATGGAACATGGAACATGGAACATGGAACATGGACCATGGAACATGGAACATGGACCATGGGACATAGATCATGGAACATGGAACATGAAACATGGAACAAGGAACATGGAACATGGGACATGTAACATGGAACATGGAACATGGGACATGGAACATTGAACATGGAACATGGAACATGGAACATTGAACATGGAACATGGAACATGGAACATAGAGCATGGAACATAGAACATGGAACAAGGAACATGGAACATGGAGCATGGAACATGGAACATAGAACATGGAACATGGAACATGGGACATAGAACATGGAACATAGAGCATGGAACATAGAGCATGGAACATAGAACATGGAACATAGAACATATAGCATGGAACAAAGGACATGGAACCCGAAACATTGAAATTGGACCATGGAACATGGACCAAGGAACATGGAACATGGAACATGGAACATGGAACATTGAACATGGAACATGGAACAAGGAACAAGGAACATGGAACATGGAACATAGAACATGGAACATAATACATCGAACATAGAACAAGGAACAAGGAACATGGAACATTGAACATGGAACATGGAACATGGAACATAGAACATGCAACAAGGAACAGAGAACATGGAACAAGGAACATGGAACATGGAACAAGAAACATGGAATTTGGAACATGGAAAATGGAACATGGAACATGGATCATGGAACATAGGACATTGAACATGGAACATGGAACATAGAGAATGGAACATAGAACATGGAACATGGGACATGTAACATGGAACATGGAACATAAACATGGAACATGGAACATAGAACATGGAACATGGAACATAGAGCATGGGACATAGGACATGGAACATGGAATATAGAACATGGAACAAGGAACATGGAACATGAAACATGGAACATCGAACATGGAACATGAAAAAAGAAACATAGAACATGGAACAAGGAACATAGAACATGGAACATGGAACATGCAACAAGGAACATAGAACTAGGAACAAGGAACATGGAACATGGAACATAGAGCATGGAACATGGAACATAGAGCATGGAACATATGACATGGAACATGGAACATGGAACAAAGATCATGGAACAAGGAACATGGATCATGGAACATGGAACAAAGAGCGTGGAACAAGGAACATGGAACATGGAACATGAAACATGCAACAAGGAACATAGAACATGGAACAAGGAACATGGAACATGGAACATGGAACATGGAACATGGAACATAGAACATGGAACATGGAACTTAGAGCATGGAACATGGAACATAGAACATGGAACATGAACATAGAGAATGGAAAATTAAACATCAAACATGGAACATGATACATGGAACATGGAACATGGAACATGATACATGGAACATGGAACAAGGAACAAGGAACATGGAACATTGAACATGGAACATGGAACATGGAACATGGAACATGCAACAAGGAACATGGAATTTGAACATGGAACATGGAGCATGGAACATTGAAGATAGAACATGGAACATAGAGAATGGAACATAGAACATGGAACATGGAACATGGAACATAGAGAATGGAACATAGAACATGGAACATAGAACATGGAACATGGAACATGGAACATAGAGAATGGAACATAGAACATGGAACATAGAACATGTAACATGGAACATGGAACATAGTACATGAAACATGGAACATAGAACATGGAACATGGAACATGGAACGTGGAACAAGGAACATGAAACATGGAACATTGAACATGGCACATGGAACATGGAAAAAGGAACATGGAACATGGAACATGGAACAAAGAGCATGGAACATAGAACATGGAACATGGAACGTGGAACATGGAACATGGAACATGGAACATGGAACATAGAACATGGAACATAGAGCATGGAACATAGAGCATGGAACATAGAACATGGAACATAGAACATATAGCATGGAACAAAGGACATGGAACCTGAAACATGGAAATTGGACCATGGACAATGGAACAAGGAACAAGGAACATGGAACATTGAACATGGAACATGGAACATGGAACATGGAACATGGAACATGGAACATGCAACAAGGAACATGGAATTTGGAACATGGAACATGGAGCATGGAACATTGAAGATAGAACATGGAACATGGAACATAGAGAATGGAACATGGAACAAAGAGCATGGAACATTGAACATGGAACATGGAACGTGGAACAAGGAACATGAAACATGGAACATGGAACATAAAAACATAGAGCATGGAACATAGAACATGGTAAATAGAACATAGAGCATGGAACATAGGACATGGAACATGAAACATGGAACATGGAACATGGAACATGGAACATGGAACATGGAATATGGATAATGGAACATGCAACAAGGAACATAGAACATGGAACATAGAACATGGAACATGGAACATAAATCATGGACCATGGAACATGAAACATGGAACAAGGAACATGGAACATGGAACATGGAACATGGAAAATGGAACAAGGAACATGGAACATGGAACATAGAGCATGGAACATAGAACATAGAGCATGGAACATATGACATGGAACATAGACCATGGAACATAGAACATAGAGCATGGAACATAGGACATGGAACATGGAACATGGAACAAAAAGCATGGAACAAGGAACATGGAACATGGAACATGCAACAAGGAACATAGAACATGAAACAAGGAACATGGAACATGGAACAAGGAACATGGAACATAGAACATGGAACATGGAACATAGAACATAGAACATGGAACAAGGAACATGGAACATGGAACAAGGAACATGGAACATAGAACATGGAACATGGAATTTAGAGCATGGAACATGGAACATAGAACATGGAAATGAAACATGGAACAAGGAACAAGGAACATGGAACATTGAACATGGAACATGGAACATGGAACATGGAACATGGAACATGGAACATGAAACATGGAACATGGAACATGGACCATGGAACATGGAACATGGACCATGGAACATAGATCATGGAACATGGAACATAGAACATGGAACATGGAACATGGAACATGGGACATAGAACATGGAACATAGAGCATGGAACATAGAGCATGGAACATAGAACATGGGACATAGAACATATAGCATGAAACAAAGGACATGGAACCCGAAACATGGAAATTGGACCATGGAACATGGACCAAGGAACATGGAACATGGAACATGGAACATGGAACATGGAACATTGAACATGGAACATGGAACAAGGAACAAGGAACATGGAACATGGAACATAGAACATGGAACATAATACATCGAACATAGAACAAGGAACAAGGAACATGGAACATTGAACATGGAACATGGAACATGGAACATAGAACATGCAACAAGGAACAGAGAACATGGAACAAGGAACATGGAACAAGAAACATGGAATTTGGAACATGGAAAATGGAACATGGAACATGGATCATGGAACATAGGACATGGAACATGGAACATGGAACATAGAGAATGGAACGTAGAACATGGAACATGGAACATGCAACAAGGAACATAGAACTAGGAACAAGGAACATGGAACATGGAACATAGAGCATGGAACATGGAACATAGAGCATGGAACATATGACATGGAACATGGAACATGGAACAAAGATCATGGAACAAGGAACATGGATCATGGAACATGGAACAAAGAGCGTGGAACAAGGAACATGGGACATGGAACATGAAACATGCAACAAGGAACATAGAACATGGAACAAGGAACATGGAACATGGAACATGGAACATGGAACATAGAACATAGAACATGGAACATGGAACTTAGAGCATGGAACATGGAACATAGAACATGGAACATGAACATAGAGAATGGAAAATTGAACATCAAACATGGAACATGATACATGGAACATGGAACATGGAACATGATACATGGAACATGGAACAAGGAACAAGGAACATGGAACATTGAACATGGAACATGGAACATGGAACATGGAACATGGAACATGCAACAAGGAACATGGAATTTGAACATGGAACATGGAGCATGGAACATTGAAGATAGAACATGGAACATAGAGAATGGAACATAGAACATGGAACATGGAACATGGAACATGGAACATAGAGAATGGAACATAGAACATGGAACATAGAACATGGAACATGGAACATGGAACATAGAGAATGGAACATAGAACATGGAACATAGAACATGTAACATGGAACATGGAACATAGTACATGAAACATGGAACATAGAACATGGAACATGGAACATGGAACGTGGAACAAGGAACATGAAACATGGAACATTGAACATGGCACATGGAACATGGAAAAAGGAACATGGAACATGGAACATGGAACAAAGAGCATGGAACATAGAACATGGAACATGGAACGTGGAACATGGAACATGGAACATGGAACATGGAACATAGAACATGGAACATAGAGCATGGAACATAGAGCATGGAACATAGAACATGGAACATAGAACATATAGCATGGAACAAAGGACATGGAACCTGAAACATGGAAATTGGACCATGGAAAATGGAACAAGGAACAAGGAACATGGAACATTGAACATGGAACATGGAACATGGAACATGGAACATGGAACATGGAACATGCAACAAGGAACATGGAATTTGGAACATGGAACATGGAGCATGGAACATTGAAGATAGAACATGGAACATGGAACATAGAGAATGGAACATGGAACAAAGAGCATGGAACATTGAACATGGAACATGGAACGTGGAACCAGGAACATGAAACATGGAACATGGAACATAAAAACATAGAGCATGGAACATAGAACATGGTAAATAGAACATAGAGCATGGAACATAGGACATGGAACATGAAACATGGAACATGGAACATGGAACATGGAACATGGAACATGGAATATGGATAATGGAACATGCAACAAGGAACATAGAACATGGAACATAGAACATGGAACATGGAACATAGAACATATAGCATGGAACAAAGGACATGGAACCTGAAACATGGAAATTGGACCATGGAAAATGGAACAAGGAACAAGGAACATGGAACATTGAACATGGAACATTGAACATGGAACATGGAACATGGAACATGCAACAAGGAACATGGAATTTGGAACATGGAACATGGAGCATGGAACATTGAAGATAGAACATGGAACATGGAACATAGAGAATGGAACATAGAACATGTAACATGGAACATGGAACATGGAACATAGAGAATGGAACATAGAACATGGAACATAGAACATGGAACATGGAACATGGAACATGAAACATGCAACAAGGAACATAGAACATGGAACAAGGAACATGGAACATGGAACATGGAACAAGGAACATGGAACATAGAACATGGAACATGGAACTTAGAGCATGGAACATGGAACATAGAACATGGAACATGAACATAGAGAATGGAAAATTGAACATCAAACATGGAACATTGAACATGGAAAAAGGAACATGGAACATGGAACATGGAACAAAGAGCATGGAACATTGAACATGGAACATGGAACGTGGAACAAGGAACATGAAACATGGAACATGGAACATAAAAACATAGAGCATGGAACATAGAACATGGTAAATAGAACATAGAGCATGGAACATAGGACATGGAACATGAAACATGGAACATGGAACATGGAACATGGAACATGGAACATGGAACATGGAACATGGAGCATGGAACATGCAACAAGGAACATAGAACATGGAACATAGAACATGGAACATGGAACATAAAACATGGACCATGGAACATGAAACATGGAACAAGGAACATGGAACATGGAACATGGAACATGGAAAATGGAACAAGGAACATGGAACATGGAACATAGAGCATGGAACATAGAACATAGAGCATGGAACATATGACATGGAACATAGACCATGGAACATAGAACATAGAGCATGAAACATAGGACATGGAACATGGAACATGGAACAAAGAGCATGGAACAAGGAACATGGAACATGGAACATGCAACAAGGAACATAGGACATGAAACAAGGAACATGGAACATGGAACAAGGAACATGGAACATAGAACATGGAACATGGAACATAGAACATAGAACATGGAACATGGAATTTAGAGCATGGAACATGGAACATAGAACATGGAAATGAAACATGGAACAAGGAACAAGGAACATTGAACATGGAACATGGAACATGGAACATGGAACATGGAACATGGAACATGAAACATGGAACAAAAAACAGGGAACATAGAACATAGAGCATGGAACATAGGACATGGAACATGGAACATGGAACATGGAACATGGAACATGGAACATGGACCATGGAACATGGAACATGGACCATGGGACATAGATCATGGAACATGGAACATGAAACATGGAACAAGGAACATGGAACATGGGACATGTAACATGGAACATGGAACATGGGACATGGAACATTGAACATGGAACATGGAACATGGAACATTGAACATGGAACATGGAACATGGAACATAGAGCATGGAACATAGAACATGGAACAAGGAACATGGAACATGGAGCATGGAACATGGAACATAGAACATGGAACATGGAACATGGGACATAGAACATGGAACATAGAGCATGGAACATAGAGCATGGAACATAGAACATGGAACATAGAACATATAGCATGGAACAAAGGACATGGAACCCGAAACATTGAAATTGGACCATGGAACATGGACCAAGGAACATGGAACATGGAACATGGAACATGGAACATTGAACATGGAACATGGAACAAGGAACAAGGAACATGGAACATGGAACATAGAACATGGAACATAATACATCGAACATAGAACAAGGAACAAGGAACATGGAACATTGAACATGGAACATGGAACATGGAACATAGAACATGCAACAAGGAACAGAGAACATGGAACAAGGAACATGGAACATGGAACAAGAAACATGGAATTTGGAACATGGAAAATGGAACATGGAACATGGATCATGGAACATAGGACATTGAACATGGAACATGGAACATAGAGAATGGAACATAGAACATGGAACATGGAACATAGAGCATGGGACATAGGACATGGAACATGGAATATAGAACATGGAACAAGGAACATGGAACATGAAACATGGAACATCGAACATGGAACATGAAAAAAGAAACATAGAACATGGAACAAGGAACATAGAACATGGAACATGGAACATGCAACAAGGAACATAGAACTAGGAACAAGGAACATGGAACATGGAACATAGAGCATGGAACATGGAACATAGAGCATGGAACATATGACATGGAACATGGAACATGGAACAAAGATCATGGAACAAGGAACATGGATCATGGAACATGGAACAAAGAGCGTGGAACAAGGAACATGGAACATGGAACATGAAACATGCAACAAGGAACATAGAACATGGAACAAGGAACATGGAACATGGAACATGGAACATGGAACATGGAACATAGAACATGGAACATGGAACTTAGAGCATGGAACATGGAACATAGAACATGAAACATGAACATAGAGAATGGAAAATTGAACATCAAACATGGAACATGATACATGGAACATGGAACATGGAACATGATACATGGAACATGGAACAAGGAACAAGGAACATGGAACATTGAACATGGAACATGGAACATGGAACATGGAACATGGAACATGCAACAAGGAACATGGAATTTGAACATGGAACATGGAGCATGGAACATTGAAGATAGAACATGGAACATAGAGAATGGAACATAGAACATGGAACATGGAACATGGAACATAGAGAATGGAACATAGAACATGGAACATAGAACATGGAACATGGAACATGGAACATAGAGAATGGAACATAGAACATGGAACATAGAACATGTAACATGGAACATGGAACATAGTACATGAAACATGGAACATAGAACATGGAACATGGAACATGGAACGTGGAACAAGGAACATGAAACATGGAACATTGAACATGGCACATGGAACATGGAAAAAGGAACATGGAACATGGAACATGGAACAAAGAGCATGGAACATAGAACATGGAACATGGAACGTGGAACATGGAACATGGAACATGGAACATGGAACATAGAACATGGAACATAGAGCATGGAACATAGAGCATGGAACATAGAACATGGAACATAGAACATATAGCATGGAACAAAGATCATGGAACAAGGAACATGGATCATGGAACATGGAACAAAGAGCGTGGAACAAGGAACATGGAACATGGAACATGGAACATGAAACATGCAACAAGGAACATAGAACATGGAACAAGGAACATGGAACATGGAACATGGAACATGGAACATAGAACATGGAACATGGAACTTAGAGCATGGAACATGGAACATAGAACATGGAACATGAACATAGAGAATGGAAAATTAAACATCAAACATGGAACATGATACATGGAACATGGAACATGGAACATGATACATGGAACATGGAACAAGGAACAAGGAACATGGAACATTGAACATGGAACATGGAACATGGAACATGGAACATGCAACAAGGAACATGGAATTTGAACATGGAACATGGAGCATGGAACATTGAAGATAGAACATGGAACATAGAGAATGGAACATAGAACATGGAACATGGAACATGGAACATAGAGAATGGAACATAGAACATGGAACATAGAACATGGAACATGGAACATGGAACATAGAGAATGGAACATAGAACATGGAACATAGAACATGTAACATGGAACATGGAACATAGTACATGAAACATGGAACATAGAACATGGAACATGGAACATGGAACGTGGAACAAGGAACATGAAACATGGAACATTGAACATGGCACATGGAACATGGAAAAAGGAACATGGAACATGGAACATGGAACAAAGAGCATGGAACATAGAACATGGAACATGGAACGTGGAACATGGAACATGGAACATGGAACATGGAACATAGAACATGGAACATAGAGCATGGAACATAGAGCATGGAACATAGAACATGGAACATAGAACATATAGCATGGAACAAAGGACATGGAACCTGAAACATGGAAATTGGACCATGGACAATGGAACAAGGAACAAGGAACATGGAACATTGAACATGGAACATGGAACATGGAACATGGAACATGGAACATGCAACAAGGAACATGGAATTTGGAACATGGAACATGGAGCATGGAACATTGAAGATAGAACATGGAACATGGAACATAGAGAATGGAACATGGAACAAAGAGCATGGAACATTGAACATGGAACATGGAACGTGGAACAAGGAACATGAAACATGGAACATGGAACATAAAAACATAGAGCATGGAACATAGAACATGGTAAATAGAACATAGAGCATGGAACATAGGACATGGAACATGAAACATGGAACATGGAACATGGAACATGGAACATGGAACATGGAATATGGATAATGGAACATGCAACAAGGAACATAGAACATGGAACATAGAACATGGAACATGGAACATAAATCATGGACCATGGAACATGAAACATGGAACAAGGAACATGGAACATGGAACATGGAACATGGAAAATGGAACAAGGAACATGGAACATGGAACATAGAGCATGGAACATAGAACATAGAGCATGGAACATATGACATGGAACATAGACCATGGAACATAGAACATAGAGCATGGAACATAGGACATGGAACATGGAACATGGAACAAAGAGCATGGAACAAGGAACATGGAACATGGAACATGCAACAAGGAACATAGAACATGAAACAAGGAACATGGAACATGGAACAAGGAACATGGAACATAGAACATGGAACATGGAACATGGAACATAGAACATAGAACATGGAACAAGGAACATGGAACATGGAACAAGGAACATGGAACATAGAACATGGAACATGGAATTTAGAGCATGGAACATGGAACATAGAACATGGAAATGAAACATGGAACAAGGAACAAGGAACATGGAACATTGAACATGGAACATGGAACATGGAACATGGAACATGGAACATGGAACATGAAACATGGAACATGGAACATGGACCATGGAACATGGAACATGGACCATGGAACATAGATCATGGAACATGGAACATAGAACATGGAACATGGAACATGGAACATGGGACATAGAACATGGAACATAGAGCATGGAACATAGAGCATGGAACATAGAACATGGAACATAGAACATATAGCATGAAACAAAGGACATGGAACCCGAAACATGGAAATTGGACCATGGAACATGGACCAAGGAACATGGAACATGGAACATGGAACATGGAACATGGAACATTGAACATGGAACATGGAACAAGGAACAAGGAACATGGAACATGGAACATAGAACATGGAACATAATACATCGAACATAGAACAAGGAACAAGGAACATGGAACATTGAACATGGAACATGGAACATGGAACATAGAACATGCAACAAGGAACAGAGAACATGGAACAAGGAACATGGAACAAGAAACATGGAATTTGGAACATGGAAAATGGAACATGGAACATGGATCATGGAACATAGGACATGGAACATGGAACATGGAACATAGAGAATGGAACATAGAACATGGAACATGGAACATGCAACAAGGAACATAGAACTAGGAACAAGGAACATGGAACATGGAACATAGAGCATGGAACATGGAACATAGAGCATGGAACATATGACATGGAACATGGAACATGGAACAAAGATCATGGAACAAGGAACATGGATCATGGAACATGGAACAAAGAGCGTGGAACAAGGAACATGGGACATGGAACATGAAACATGCAACAAGGAACATAGAACATGGAACAAGGAACATGGAACATGGAACATGGAACATAGAACATAGAACATGGAACATGGAACTTAGAGCATGGAACATGGAACATAGAACATGGAACATGAACATAGAGAATGGAAAATTGAACATCAAACATGGAACATGATACATGGAACATGGAACATGGAACATGATACATGGAACATGGAACAAGGAACAAGGAACATGGAACATTGAACATGGAACATGGAACATGGAACATGGAACATGGAACATGCAACAAGGAACATGGAATTTGAACATGGAACATGGAGCATGGAACATTGAAGATAGAACATGGAACATAGAGAATGGAACATAGAACATGGAACATGGAACATGGAACATGGAACATAGAGAATGGAACATAGAACATGGAACATAGAACATGGAACATGGAACATGGAACATAGAGAATGGAACATAGAACATGGAACATAGAACATGTAACATGGAACATGGAACATAGTACATGAAACATGGAACATAGAACATGGAACATGGAACATGGAACGTGGAACAAGGAACATGAAACATGGAACATTGAACATGGCACATGGAACATGGAAAAAGGAACATGGAACATGGAACATGGAACAAAGAGCATGGAACATAGAACATGGAACATGGAACGTGGAACATGGAACATGGAACATGGAACATGGAACATAGAACATGGAACATAGAGCATGGAACATAGAGCATGGAACATAGAACATGGAACATAGAACATATAGCATGGAACAAAGGACATGGAACCTGAAACATGGAAATTGGACCATGGAAAATGGAACAAGGAACAAGGAACATGGAACATTGAACATGGAACATGGAACATGGAACATGGAACATGGAACATGGAACATGCAACAAGGAACATGGAATTTGGAACATGGAACATGGAGCATGGAACATTGAAGATAGAACATGGAACATGGAACATAGAGAATGGAACATGGAACAAAGAGCATGGAACATTGAACATGGAACATGGAACGTGGAACCAGGAACATGAAACATGGAACATGGAACATAAAAACATAGAGCATGGAACATAGAACATGGTAAATAGAACATAGAGCATGGAACATAGGACATGGAACATGAAACATGGAACATGGAACATGGAACATGGAACATGGAACATGGAATATGGATAATGGAACATGCAACAAGGAACATAGAACATGGAACATAGAACATGGAACATGGAACATAAAACATGGACCATGGAACATGAAACATGGAACAAGGAACATGGAACATTGAACATGGAACATGGAACGTGGAACAAGGAACATGAAACATGGAACATGGAACATAAAAACATAGAGCATGGAACATAGAACATGGTAAATAGAACATAGAGCATGGAACATAGGACATGGAACATGAAACATGGAACATGGAACATGGAACATGGAACATGGAACATGGAATATGGATAATGGAACATGCAACAAGGAACATAGAACATGGAACATAGAACATGGAACATGGAACATAAATCATGGACCATGGAACATGAAACATGGAACAAGGAACATGGAACATGGAACATGGAACATGGAAAATGGAACAAGGAACATGGAACATGGAACATAGAGCATGGAACATAGAACATAGAGCATGGAACATATGACATGGAACATAGACCATGGAACATAGAACATAGAGCATGGAACATAGGACATGGAACATGGAACATGGAACAAAGAGCATGGAACAAGGAACATGGAACATGGAACATGCAACAAGGAACATAGAACATGAAACAAGGAACATGGAACATGGAACAAGGAACATGGAACATAGAACATGGAACATGGAACATAGAACATAGAACATGGAACAAGGAACATGGAACATGGAACAAGGAACATGGAACATAGAACATGGAACATGGAATTTAGAGCATGGAACATGGAACATAGAACATGGAAATGAAACATGGAACAAGGAACAAGGAACATGGAACATTGAACATGGAACATGGAACATGGAACATGGAACATGGAACATGGAACATGAAACATGGAACATGGAACATGGACCATGGAACATGGAACATGGACCATGGAACATAGATCATGGAACATGGAACATAGAACATGGAACATGGAACATGGAACATGGGACATAGAACATGGAACATAGAGCATGGAACATAGAGCATGGAACATAGAACATGGAACATAGAACATATAGCATGAAACAAAGGACATGGAACCCGAAACATGGAAATTGGACCATGGAACATGGACCAAGGAACATGGAACATGGAACATGGAACATGGAACATGGAACATGGAACATGGAACATTGAACATGGAACATGGAACAAGGAACAAGGAACATGGAACATGGAACATAGAACATGGAACATAATACATCGAACATAGGACAAGGAACAAGGAACATGGAACATTGAACATGGAACATGGAACATGGAACATAGAACATGCAACAAGGAACAGAGAACATGGAACAAGGAACATGGAACAAGAAACATGGAATTTGGAACATGGAAAATGGAACATGGAACATGGATCATGGAACATAGGACATGGAACATGGAACATGGAACATAGAGAATGGAACATAGAACATGGAACATGGAACATGCAACAAGGAACATAGAACTAGGAACAAGGAACATGGAACATGGAACATAGAGCATGGAACATGGAACATAGAGCATGGAACATATGACATGGAACATGGAACATGGAACAAAGATCATGGAACAAGGAACATGGATCATGGAACATGGAACAAAGAGCGTGGAACAAGGAACATGGGACATGGAACATGAAACATGCAACAAGGAACATAGAACATGGAACAAGGAACATGGAACATGGAACATGGAACATGGAACATAGAACATAGAACATGGAACATGGAACTTAGAGCATGGAACATGGAACATAGAACATGGAACATGAACATAGAGAATGGAAAATTGAACATCAAACATGGAACATGATACATGGAACATGGAACATGGAACATGATACATGGAACATGGAACAAGGAACAAGGAACATGGAACATTGAACATGGAACATGGAACATGGAACATGGAACATGGAACATGCAACAAGGAACATGGAATTTGAACATGGAACATGGAGCATGGAACATTGAAGATAGAACATGGAACATAGAGAATGGAACATAGAACATGGAACATGGAACATGGAACATGGAACATAGAGAATGGAACATAGAACATGGAACATAGAACATGGAACATGGAACATGGAACATAGAGAATGGAACATAGAACATGGAACATAGAACATGTAACATGGAACATGGAACATAGTACATGAAACATGGAACATAGAACATGGAACATGGAACATGGAACGTGGAACAAGGAACATGAAACATGGAACATTGAACATGGCACATGGAACATGGAAAAAGGAACATGGAACATGGAACATGGAACAAAGAGCATGGAACATAGAACATGGAACATGGAACGTGGAACATGGAACATGGAACATGGAACATGGAACATAGAACATGGAACATAGAGCATGGAACATAGAGCATGGAACATAGAACATGGAACATAGAACATATAGCATGGAACAAAGGACATGGAACCTGAAACATGGAAATTGGACCATGGAAAATGGAACAAGGAACAAGGAACATGGAACATTGAACATGGAACATGGAACAAGGAACATGGAACATGGAACATGGAACAAGGAACATGGAACATAGAACATGGAACATGGAACTTAAAGCATGGAACATGGAACATAGAACATGGAACATGAAACATAGAGAATGGAAAATTGAACATCAAACATGGAACATGATACATGGAACATGGAACATGGAACATGATACGTGAAACATGGAACATGGAACATGATACATGGAACATGGAACAAGGAACAAGGAACATGGAACATTGAACATGGAACATAGAACATGGAACATGGAACATGGAACATGCAACAAGGAACATGGAATTTGAACATGGAACATAAAACATAGAACATGGAACATGAAACATAGAACATGGAACATGATACATGGAACATGGAACATGGAACATGATACATGGAACATGGAACAAGGAACAAGGAACATGGAACATTGAACATGGAACATGGAACATGGAACATGGAACATGCAACAAGGAACATGGAATTTGAACATGGAACATGGAGCAAGGAACATTGAAGATATAACATGGAACATGGAACATAGAGAATGGAACATAGAACATGAAACATGGAACATGGAACATGGAACATGGAACATGGAACATGGAACATAGAGAATGGAACATAGAACATGGAACATAGAACATGGAACATGGAACATAGAGAATGGAACATAGAACATGGAACATAGAACATGGAACATGGAACATGGAACATGGAACATGGAACATTGAACATGGCACATGGAACATGGAAAAAGGAACATGGAACATGGAACATGGAACAAAGAGCATGGAACATAGAACATGGAACATGGAACGTGGAACAAGGAACTTGAAACATGGAACATGGAACATAAAAACATGGAACATAGAGCATGGAACATAGAACATGGTACATAGAACATAGAGCATGGAACATAGGACATAGAACATGAAACATGGAACATGGAACATGGAACATGGAACATGGAACATGGAACATGGAACATGGAACAAGGAACATGAAACATGGAACATTGAACATGGCACATGGAACATGGAAAAAGGAACATGGAACATGGAACTTGGAACAAAGAGCATGGAACATAGAACATGGAACATGGAACGTGGAACAAGGAACATGAAACATGGAACATGGAACATAAAAACATGGAACATAGAGCATGGAACATAGGACATGGTACATAGAACATAGAGCATGGAACATAGGACATAGAACATGAAACATGGAACATGGAACATGGAACATGGAACATGGAACATGGAACATGGAACATAGAACATGGATTATGGAACTTAGAGCATGGAACATGGAAGATAGAACATGGAACATAAAACATAGAGAATGGAAAATCGAACTTGGAACATGGAACATGGAACATGATACATGGAACATGGAACATGATACATGGAACATGGAACATGATACATGGAACATGGAACAAGGAACAAGGAACATGGAACATTAAACATGGAACATGGAACATGGAACATAGAACATGCAACAAGGAACATGGAATTTGGAACATGGAACATGGAGCATGGAACATTGAAGATAGAACATGGAACATGGAACATAGAGAATGGAACATAGAACATGGAACATGGAACATGGAACATGGAACATGGAACATGGAACATAGAGAAAAGAACATAGAACATGGAACATAGAACATGGAACATGGAACATGGAACATGGAACATGGAACATGGAACATGGAAAATGGAACAAGGAACATGGAACATGGAACAAGGAACATAGAACATGGAACATGGAACATGCAACAAGGAACATAGAACTAGGAACAAGGAACATGGAACATGGAAAATGGAACAAGGAACATGGAACATGGAACATAGAGCATGGAACATGGAACATAGAGCATGGAACATATAACATGGAACATGGAACATGGAACAAAGATCATGGAACAAGGAACATGGATCATGGAACATGGAACAAAGAGCGTGGAACAAGGAACATGGAACATGGAACATGAAACATGCAACAAGGAACATGGAACAAGGAACATGGAACATGGAACATGGAACAAGGAACATGGAACATAGAACATGGAACATGGAACAAAGGACATGGAACCTGAAACATGGAAATTGGACCATGGAACATGGACCAAGGAACATGGAAAATGGAACATGGAACATGGAACATGGAACATTGAACATGGAACATGGAACAAGGAACAAGGAACATGGAACATGGAACATAGAACATGGAACATAATACATCGAACATGGAACAAGGAACAAGGAACATGGAACATTGAACATGGAACATGGAACATGGAACATGGAACATGCAACAAGGAACAGAGAACATGGAACAAGGAACATGGAACATGGAACAAGAAACATGGAATTTGGAACATGGAAAATGGAACATGGAACATGGATCATGGAACATAGGACATGGAACATGGAACATGGAACATAGAGAATGGAACATAGAACATGGAACATGGGACATGTAACATGTAACATGGAACATGGAACATGGAACATAAACATGGAACATGGAACATAGAACATGGAACATGGAACATAGAGCATGGGACATAGGACATAGAACATGGAATATAGAACATGGAACAAGGAACATGGAACATGAAACATGGAACATCGAACATGGAACATGAAAAAAGGAACATAGAACATGGAACATGGAACATGCAACAAGGAACATAGAACTAGGAACAAGGAACATGAAACATGGAACATGGAACATGGAAAATGGAACAAGGAACATGGAACATGGAACATAGAGCATGGAACATGGAACATAGAGCATGGAACATATGACATGGAACATGGAACATGGAACAAAGATCATGTAACAAGGAACATGGATCATGGAACATGGAACAAAGAGCGTGGGACAAGGAACATGGAACATGGAACATGAAACATGCAACAAGGAACATAGAACATGGAACAAGGAACATGGAACATGGAACATGGAACAAGGAACATGGAACATAGAACATGGAACATGGAACTTAGAGCATGGAACATGATACATGGAACATGGAACAAGGAAGAAGGAACATGGAACATTGAACATGGAACATGGAACATGGAACATGGAACATGGAACATGGAACATGGAACATGGAACATGGAACATGGAACATGGAACATGCAACAAGGAACATGGAATTTTAACATGGAACATGGAACATTGAAGATGGAACATGGAACATGGAACATGCAACAAGGAACATGGAATTTGGAACATGGAACATGGAGCATGGAACATTGAAGATAGAACATGGAACATGGAACATAGAGAATGGAACATAGAACAAAGAGCGTGGAACAAGGAACATGGAACATGGAACATGAAACATGCAACAAGGAACATAGAACATGGAACAAGGAACATGGAACATGGAAAATGGAACAAGGAACATGGAACATAGAACATGGAACATGGAACTTAGAGCATGGAACATGGAACATAGAACATGGAACATGAACATAGAGAATGGAAAATTGAACATCAAACATGGAACATGATACATGGAACATGGAACATGGAACATAATACATGGACCATGGAACAAGGAACAAGGAACATGGAACATTGAACATGGAACATGGAACATGGAACATGGAACATGGAACATGGAACATGGAACATGCAACAAGGAACATGGAATTTGAACATGGAACATGGAGCATGGAACATTGAAGATAGAACATGGAACATAGAGAATGGAACATAGAACATGGAACATAAAACATGGAACATGGAACATAGAGAATGGAACATAGAACATGGAACATAGAACATGGAACATGGAACATGGAACATAGAGAATGGAACATAGAACATGGAACATAGAACATGGAACATGGAACATAGTACATGAAACATGGAACATAGAACATGGAACATGGAACATGGAACGTGGAACAAGGAACATGAAACATGGAACATTGAACATGGCACATGGAACATGGAAAAAGGAACATGGAACATGGAACAAAGAGCATGGAACATAGAACATGGAACATGGAACGTGGAACATAGAACATATAGCATGGAACAAAGGACATGGAACCTGAAACATGGAAATTGGACCATGGAACATGGAACAAGGAACAAGGAACATGGAACATTGAACATGGAACATGGAACATGGAACATGGAACATGCAACAAGGAACATGGAATTTGGAACATGGAACATGGAGCATGGAACATTTAAGATAGAACATGGAACATGGAACATAGAGAATGGAACATAGAACATGTAACATGGAACATGGAAGATAGAGAATGGAACATAGAACATGGAACATAGAACATGGAACATGGAACATGGAACATGGAACATAGTACATGAAACATGGAACATAGAACATGGAACATGGAACATGGAACGTGGAACAAGGAACATGAAACATGGAACATTGAACATGGCACATGGAACATGGAAAAAGGAACATGGAACATGAACATGGAACAAAGAGCATGGAACATAGAACATGGAACATGGAACGTGGAACAAGGAACATGAAACATGGAACATGGAACATAAAAATATAGAGCATGGAACATAGAACATGGTAAATAGAACATAGAGCATGGAACATAGGACATGGAACATGAAACATGGAACATGGAACATGGAACATGGAACATGGAACATGGAACATGGAGCATGGAACATGCAACAAGGAACATAGAACATGGAACATAGAACATGGAACATGGAACATAAAACATGGACCATGGAACATGAAACATGGAACAAGGAACATGGAACATGGAACATGGAACATGGAACATGGAAAATGGAAAAAGGAACATGGAACATGGAACATAGAGCATGGAACATAGAACATAGAGCATGGAACATAGGACATGGAACATGGAACATGGAACAAAGAGCATGGAACAAGGAACATGGAACATGGAACATGCAACAAGGAACATAGAACATGAAACAAGGAACATGGAACATGTAACAAGGAACATGGAACATAGAACATGGAACATGGAACATAGAACATAGAACATGGAACATGGAACAAGGAACATGGAACATGGAACAAGGAACATGGAACATAGAACATGGAACATGGAATTTAGAGCATGGAACATGGAACATAGAACATGGAACATGAAACATGGAACAAGGAACAAGGAACATGGAACATTGAACATGGAACATGGAACATGGAACATGGAACATGGAACATGAAACATGAAACATGGAACAAAAAACAGGGAACATAGAACATAGAGCATGGAACATAGGACATGGAACATGGAACATGGAACATGGAACATGGAACATGGAACATGGAACATGGAACATGGACCATGGAACATGGAACATGGACCATGGAACATGGATCATGGAACATGGAACATGAAACAAGGAACATGGAACATGGGACATGTAACATGGAACATGGAACATGGAACATGGAACATTAAACATGGAACATGGAACATGGAACATTGAACATGGAACATGGAACATGGAACATAGAGCATGGAACATAGAACATGGAACAAGGAACATGGAACATGGAGCATGGAACATGGAACATAGAACATGGAACATGGAACATGGAACATGGAACATGGAACATGGAACATAGAACATGGAACATAGAGCATGGAACATAGAGCATGGAACATAGAACATGGAACATAGAACATATAGCATGGAACAAAGGACATGGAACCTGAAACATGGAAATTGGACCATGGAACATGGGCCAAGAAACATGGAACATGGAACATGGAACATGAAACATTGAACATGGAACATGGAACAAGGAACATGGAACATGGAACATAGAACATGGAACATAATACATCGAACATGGAACAAGGAACAAGGAACATGGAACATTGAACATGGAACATGGAACATGGAACATGGAACATGCAACAAGGAACAGAGAACATGGAACAAGGAACATGGAACATGGAACAAGAAACATGGAATTTGGAACATGGAAAATGGAACATGGAACATGGATCATGGAACATAGGACATAGAACATGGAACATGGAACATAGAGAATGGAACATAGAACATGGAACATGGGACATGTAACATGGAACATGGAACATAAACATGGAACATGGAACATAGAACATGGAACATGGAACATAGAGCATGGGACATAGGACATGGAACATGGAATATAGAACATGGAACAAGGAACATGGAACATGAAACATGGAACATCGAACATGGAACATGAAAAAAGGAACATAGAACATGGAACAAGGAACATAGAACATGGAACATGGAACATGCAACAAGGAACATAGAACTAGGAACAAGGAACATGGAACATGGAACATGGAACATGGAACATAGAGCATGGAACATAGAGCATGGAACATAGAACATGGAACATAGAACATATAGCATGGAACAAAGGACATGGAACCTGAAACATGGAAATTGGACCATGGAACATGGACCAAGGAACATGGAACATGGAACATGGAACATGGAACATGGAACATTGAACATGGAACATGGAACAAGGAACAAGGAACATGGAACATGGAACATAGAACATGGAACATGGAACATAATACATCGAACATGGAACAAGGAACAAGGAACATGGAACATTGAACATGGAACATGGAACATGGAACATGGAACATGCAACAAGGAACAGAGAACATGGAACAAGGAACATGGAACATGGAACATAGAGCATGGAACATAGAACATGGAACAAGGAACATGGAACATGGAGCATGGAACATGGAACATAGAACATGGAACATGGAACATGGAACATGGAACATAGAACATGGAACATAGAGCATGGAACATAGAGCATGGAACATAGAACATGGAACATAGAACATATAGCATGGAACAAAGGACATGGAACCTGAAACATGGAAATTGGACCATGGAAAATGGAACAAGGAACAAGGAACATGGAACATTGAACATGGAACATTGAACATGGAACATGGAACATGGAACATGCAACAAGGAACATGGAATTTGGAACATGGAACATGGAGCATGGAACATTGAAGATAGAACATGGAACATGGAACATAGAGAATGGAACATAGAACATGTAACATGGAACATGGAACATGGAACATAGAGAATGGAACATAGAACATGGAACATAGAACATGGAACATGGAACATGGAACATGAAACATGCAACAAGGAACATAGAACATGGAACAAGGAACATGGAACATGGAACATGGAACAAGGAACATGGAACATAGAACATGGAACATGGAACTTAGAGCATGGAACATGGAACATAGAACATGGAACATGAACATAGAGAATGGAAAATTGAACATCAAACATGGAACATTGAACATGGAAAAAGGAACATGGAACATGGAACATGGAACAAAGAGCATGGAACATTGAACATGGAACATGGAACGTGGAACAAGGAACATGAAACATGGAACATGGAACTTAAAAACATAGAGCATGGAACATAGAACATGGTAAATAGAACATAGAGCATGGAACATAGGACATGGAACATGAAACATGGAACATGGAACATGGAACATGGAACATGGAACATGGAACATGGAACATGGAGCATGGAACATGCAACAAGGAACATAGAACATGGAACATAGAACATGGAACATGGAACATAAAACATGGACCATGGAACATGAAACATGGAACAAGGAACATGGAACATGGAACATGGAACATGGAAAATGGAACAAGGAACATGGAACATGGAACATAGAGCATGGAACATAGAACATAGAGCATGGAACATATGACATGGAACATAGACCATGGAACATAGAACATAGAGCATGAAACATAGGACATGGAACATGGAACATGGAACAAAGAGCATGGAACAAGGAACATGGAACATGGAACATGCAACAAGGAACATAGGACATGAAACAAGGAACATGGAACATGGAACAAGGAACATGGAACATAGAACATGGAACATGGAACATAGAACATAGAACATGGAACATGGAATTTAGAGCATGGAACATGGAACATAGAACATGGAAATGAAACATGGAACAAGGAACAAGGAACATTGAACATGGAACATGGAACATGGAACATGGAACATGGAACATGGAACATGAAACATGGAACAAAAAACAGGGAACATAGAACATAGAGCATGGAACATAGGACATGGAACATGGAACATGGAACATGGAACATGGAACATGGAACATGGACCATGGAACATGGAACATGGACCATGGGACATAGATCATGGAACATGGAACATGAAACATGGAACAAGGAACATGGAACATGGGACATGTAACATGGAACATGGAACATGGGACATGGAACATTGAACATGGAACATGGAACATGGAACATTGAACATGGAACATGGAACATGGAACATAGAGCATGGAACATAGAACATGGAACAAGGAACATGGAACATGGAGCATGGAACATGGAACATAGAACATGGAACATGGAACATGGGACATAGAACATGGAACATAGAGCATGGAACATAGAGCATGGAACATAGAACATGGAACATAGAACATATAGCATGGAACAAAGGACATGGAACCCGAAACATTGAAATTGGACCATGGAACATGGACCAAGGAACATGGAACATGGAACATGGAACATGGAACATTGAACATGGAACATGGAACAAGGAACAAGGAACATGGAACATGGAACATAGAACATGGAACATAATACATCGAACATAGAACAAGGAACAAGGAACATGGAACATTGAACATGGAACATGGAACATGGAACATAGAACATGCAACAAGGAACAGAGAACATGGAACAAGGAACATGGAACATGGAACAAGAAACATGGAATTTGGAACATGGAAAATGGAACATGGAACATGGATCATGGAACATAGGACATTGAACATGGAACATGGAACATAGAGAATGGAACATAGAACATGGAACATGGGACATGTAACATGGAACATGGAACATAAACATGGAACATGGAACATAGAACATGGAACATGGAACATAGAGCATGGGACATAGGACATGGAACATGGAATATAGAACATGGAACAAGGAACATGGAACATGAAACATGGAACATCGAACATGGAACATGAAAAAAGAAACATAGAACATGGAACAAGGAACATAGAACATGGAACATGGAACATGCAACAAGGAACATAGAACTAGGAACAAGGAACATGGAACATGGAACATAGAGCATGGAACATGGAACATAGAGCATGGAACATATGACATGGAACATGGAACATGGAACAAAGATCATGGAACAAGGAACATGGATCATGGAACATGGAACAAAGAGCGTGGAACAAGGAACATGGAACATGGAACATGAAACATGCAACAAGGAACATAGAACATGGAACAAGGAACATGGAACATGGAACATGGAACATGGAACATGGAACATAGAACATGGAACATGGAACTTAGAGCATGGAACATGGAACATAGAACATGGAACATGAACATAGAGAATGGAAAATTAAACATCAAACATGGAACATGATACATGGAACATGGAACATGGAACATGATACATGGAACATGGAACAAGGAACAAGGAACATGGAACATTGAACATGGAACATGGAACATGGAACATGGAACATGCAACAAGGAACATGGAATTTGAACATGGAACATGGAGCATGGAACATTGAAGATAGAACATGGAACATAGAGAATGGAACATAGAACATGGAACATGGAACATGGAACATAGAGAATGGAACATAGAACATGGAACATAGAACATGGAACATGGAACATGGAACATAGAGAATGGAACATAGAACATGGAACATAGAACATGTAACATGGAACATGGAACATAGTACATGAAACATGGAACATAGAACATGGAACATGGAACATGGAACGTGGAACAAGGAACATGAAACATGGAACATTGAACATGGCACATGGAACATGGAAAAAGGAACATGGAACATGGAACATGGAACAAAGAGCATGGAACATAGAACATGGAACATGGAACGTGGAACATGGAACATGGAACATGGAACATGGAACATAGAACATGGAACATAGAGCATGGAACATAGAGCATGGAACATAGAACATGGAACATAGAACATATAGCATGGAACAAAGGACATGGAACCTGAAACATGGAAATTGGACCATGGACAATGGAACAAGGAACAAGGAACATGGAACATTGAACATGGAACATGGAACATGGAACATGGAACATGGAACATGGAACATGCAACAAGGAACATGGAATTTGGAACATGGAACATGGAGCATGGAACATTGAAGATAGAACATGGAACATGGAACATAGAGAATGGAACATGGAACAAAGAGCATGGAACATTGAACATGGAACATGGAACGTGGAACAAGGAACATGAAACATGGAACATGGAACATAAAAACATAGAGCATGGAACATAGAACATGGTAAATAGAACATAGAGCATGGAACATAGGACATGGAACATGAAACATGGAACATGGAACATGGAACATGGAACATGGAACATGGAATATGGATAATGGAACATGCAACAAGGAACATAGAACATGGAACATAGAACATGGAACATGGAACATAAATCATGGACCATGGAACATGAAACATGGAACAAGGAACATGGAACATGGAACATGGAACATGGAAAATGGAACAAGGAACATGGAACATGGAACATAGAGCATGGAACATAGAACATAGAGCATGGAACATATGACATGGAACATAGACCATGGAACATAGAACATAGAGCATGGAACATAGGACATGGAACATGGAACATGGAACAAAAAGCATGGAACAAGGAACATGGAACATGGAACATGCAACAAGGAACATAGAACATGAAACAAGGAACATGGAACATGGAACAAGGAACATGGAACATAGAACATGGAACATGGAACATAGAACATAGAACATGGAACAAGGAACATGGAACATGGAACAAGGAACATGGAACATAGAACATGGAACATGGAATTTAGAGCATGGAACATGGAACATAGAACATGGAAATGAAACATGGAACAAGGAACAAGGAACATGGAACATTGAACATGGAACATGGAACATGGAACATGGAACATGGAACATGGAACATGAAACATGGAACATGGAACATGGACCATGGAACATGGAACATGGACCATGGAACATAGATCATGGAACATGGAACATAGAACATGGAACATGGAACATGGAACATGGGACATAGAACATGGAACATAGAGCATGGAACATAGAGCATGGAACATAGAACATGGGACATAGAACATATAGCATGAAACAAAGGACATGGAACCCGAAACATGGAAATTGGACCATGGAACATGGACCAAGGAACATGGAACATGGAACATGGAACATGGAACATGGAACATTGAACATGGAACATGGAACAAGGAACAAGGAACATGGAACATGGAACATAGAACATGGAACATAATACATCGAACATAGAACAAGGAACAAGGAACATGGAACATTGAACATGGAACATGGAACATGGAACATAGAACATGCAACAAGGAACAGAGAACATGGAACAAGGAACATGGAACAAGAAACATGGAATTTGGAACATGGAAAATGGAACATGGAACATGGATCATGGAACATAGGACATGGAACATGGAACATGGAACATAGAGAATGGAACGTAGAACATGGAACATGGAACATGCAACAAGGAACATAGAACTAGGAACAAGGAACATGGAACATGGAACATAGAGCATGGAACATGGAACATAGAGCATGGAACATATGACATGGAACATGGAACATGGAACAAAGATCATGGAACAAGGAACATGGATCATGGAACATGGAACAAAGAGCGTGGAACAAGGAACATGGGACATGGAACATGAAACATGCAACAAGGAACATAGAACATGGAACAAGGAACATGGAACATGGAACATGGAACATGGAACATAGAACATAGAACATGGAACATGGAACTTAGAGCATGGAACATGGAACATAGAACATGGAACATGAACATAGAGAATGGAAAATTGAACATCAAACATGGAACATGATACATGGAACATGGAACATGGAACATGATACATGGAACATGGAACAAGGAACAAGGAACATGGAACATTGAACATGGAACATGGAACATGGAACATGGAACATGGAACATGCAACAAGGAACATGGAATTTGAACATGGAACATGGAGCATGGAACATTGAAGATAGAACATGGAACATAGAGAATGGAACATAGAACATGGAACATGGAACATGGAACATGGAACATAGAGAATGGAACATAGAACATGGAACATAGAACATGGAACATGGAACATGGAACATAGAGAATGGAACATAGAACATGGAACATAGAACATGTAACATGGAACATGGAACATAGTACATGAAACATGGAACATAGAACATGGAACATGGAACATGGAACGTGGAACAAGGAACATGAAACATGGAACATTGAACATGGCACATGGAACATGGAAAAAGGAACATGGAACATGGAACATGGAACAAAGAGCATGGAACATAGAACATGGAACATGGAACGTGGAACATGGAACATGGAACATGGAACATGGAACATAGAACATGGAACATAGAGCATGGAACATAGAGCATGGAACATAGAACATGGAACATAGAACATATAGCATGGAACAAAGGACATGGAA